>NC_060213.1:28274500-28588833 GCF_021130785.1 Homalodisca vitripennis | reverse complement strand
GTTTTTGTCTGGTTTTCTCTCTGCCCAAACTTACCCCAGAACGAGTTAAGCATTAACTTTGCTAGAGAGCGGAGGCCTTCGTTTTTCTCTATCTTTGACGGATCAAGCTTTACTCCCTCGTGGTCGTAATAATCCTGCACATATTTTTTCCTTTTCTTCGTCTGTCTGACACCATGATGGATAGCCGGACGCCTCTTGTTTTATCTTTAGAAATTTGTCGATAAAGTCTGTAAACAATCCGCCCGTTTCGAAAGTGGCTACGTTGTACTCCCACAGCTCGTACATTTCAACAACTCTATAGCCTTTTTCAACTGCCTTCCGTACTTCATCCATCGTCCATGTGCCAATCAACGCCCTTTCCTCGTCACTGTGTTGACAGTCATCGTTGTTGAGCTCTTCGCCACAGACATTGCACAGTACAAACATTAATTTGTCATTCATTCTAGCTGGAAGCACTGGATGATAAAGATCTTTTGGAGGTAGCATTTTGCACTTTAGCAAGCCCTCAACCTGCATTCCCCTCTCTCTGCACTCTTTGTCACCAATATAGATGGTAGGATGGGATATCGGATATTTACCGTGTTTACAAACGTAGGGATATAGGGAGCATACGTCCACATACTGTATTGTCTCATCTTCCGTACACTTGTAATACGTCATGGCATTTCCGGTTTCTTCCTCCGAAAAATGCGTCTCGTGGATTGAGCGGTAAGGTGTTCAACACGGGATGGTTTTCCAAATATGTTAGCTCCTTTTCTGATTTTAGTTTATTAAAGTCACACTGCCACATCTCTACCACCTCATAAGGTGTACGTGACAGCTTCTCGATTTTGGCTCTTGTCCTCTCGTATCTGAGTTCGAGGGTGTCAGAAGGATCTTCCTTCAACGGTTCACCTCTTTTGTACGGGAAACACTTTGGACATCCGTGATAGTAACAACCTTGAAATTCATATATTCTGTCTCCATCAAATCCATCCACCTTCATTCCCTCAATGTTGACCTCTCGCTCTCTTCCTGCGTGCTGTATTCTAACACCTCGCCGCTCTTCTTCCCACGTCAACCATTGTAAAGAAATGCCAGAATGATTGTCCACTAATCTGTATCCTTTCTTTGGCAATATTCCGATTGTTTCAGGCTTTAAGAAATTACGCCTAAACGCTAGGTTACATGCGCTAGCTATGGTGACAGCTTCCAGAAACGGGTCGACATTGCATTCGGCTAAAAATAGGGATCTAAATTTAATACACGCCTTTGCCAGTATGTCAACGTCAGAGATGCAATATTCTATCAATTCCTTCTGAAAGTCAAACACATAGTTATTGCATACCTGTTCATTGTGCCATTTCTCGAAGTCTTTGTAGGTCTTTTCAAACATTGACTCTGGGCAATAGAATACTTTTGCTGGTATCGGTCCCACGTAGTTTTGGTTTGCGATCGTGTTGAACAGATGAGGGAAGTAGCCTTTCTTCATTTCGGGACCAAGATCAAAGGCTTTAGGAAGAGCGGACAGTGACATGGGAAAGTAGTTGAGAGAGTCAATGAAACGTACGTTGTCAAACTCCAGCAAAATTACTTTTGTCCCACGAGTAATGACTTCCGGTGTGAATTTGGTCTCTTCCAGAATATATCTCAAGATGAATTGGAAGTCGAATCCTTGTCCGTTATGAGCTATGACGCACACGTCTTTGTATGGTTTGCGAATTTCCATTACATAGTTCATAAAACTGGATATTGGGTCTTCCTGAAAGATTTTTCTGCGTTGGAGGCAGTTTTCACAAAACTCGTTATTATTTATACATTGGCTACAGAACTGTTCTGAGACGCACAAGTTAGCTTTGTGAACCTTGATGTCAGGCTCGTTCTCTAAACATTCGTCCTGACGAGTCTCCAGGTCAAAGAATATGTACAGAAAGTTATCATTCTTAGTGGGTACTTTGTTTTGGCGCATGTAACATTGATGATTAGCGGGTTTAAATTCTGCGCAAGTGCTACAATATACTTCACCGCATTCATGTTGTGTTTTTCTATGTTTCTTGTATATGTTTTTCTCACAGTCGAGACACTTCTGTACGTTTTTGCAGAGATCACCTTGGTGAGCAGCAAAGCAGCGCTGGTTTTTAAAGTGACGATTACACTCAGGGCAAGTTATTCCTGAATGCTCGAGCTTGCAGGGAGGTGAGATTGTGCTACAAGCAGAGCAGACATTAGAACATCGGTGATCACCTCTGTGGTCATACGGCACATGACAAGCTTCACAATAGAAATGGCAAGCGAAAGCTGCTGTCAAATTAGTTATCACGTTGAAGTGACCTTTGTGAAACAACAAGTTTATTTTGTATGAGGCTTCCGTATTGTTACCACTGAAGTATACGTCCCGCCCTTTTGCATTATAGCTGAATACTGTTATGTTATATTTTCTTCAAGTGGTCTTGAAACTTTTCAAGTTCAGCTATACCAGCCCCCTCTTCTGAAATATTAACTCTTGCCTTTGCCATTAGTTTCTGTGCTCTAAATGTTTGTCTCTTAGCCATGTCCTGCCTTATTGCTTTAAGTTGAGGATCTTTTTTGGCATAGGCTTTTGCTACCACTATAGCTCGGGGCAGACACAGATTATCGCTATTCTTAATGACTACGATACCTTTTCGTCCTTTGCACTCTTCGCTGAAGCTATTGTATTTACCGGGCCTATTTCTACCTCTACCTACGGGCAGATTGACAACCGTACAAGACACTTGAAACGTATCACTAGAAGTGACAGATTCAGCGTTACTCTGTACAATACCTCCAAAGATTTTCCATAACACGTCAAGGTTAACTTCATCAGCTGGTCTAAAGGCTACGTATCCCGGATCTTTATTCTTGAAATTTAAACTGTTCAAAGTGAAACCTAGGTAATCTGTATCTGAAGCTTTAGCTTTCATTTGCTCTACAACTTCTCCGAACCCCCGCTTAATCCAATCCAGTTCAGATATTCCTTCAGGAGGACTGTTGAATTTAAACGTTGTCCTCATACCGTAAAGTCTAAACTTTTTGACATACGTTTCACTGGTGTTTACTAAATATACAGGCTCTAGCATATTTACCGACATGATATATGGCTTATTGAGAAATGTAGTTGAGGTTTATGTTAAACAAATATGACAATGTTATTTTAAATTTGTTTAAATGAACGGCTATCGTTGAGATGGTACAATGTAGCTATACACAATGACAATGACAGAATAGTGTTAAGTGAACAAGTAAGAAGCAGGCTTACCACAGTGAAGAGCAGCACGGTTAATGACTGGCCATCGGTCGGCCGCTCTATTTATATAGCGCTCCGGTAATGTTCGGTAACCTGAGCACCTATAAATAGCTGACTCACCGGTATGGACTGAAGACTAATGATCTGCACGTGGCTCACGTAGCTCCCAGGCTGACGCAATATGATTTAATGTTTCATGTTGGTTACTGTGGAATGCACATCTGTGTAGTTATTATTGGAGTCGTTGGAATGTGCACCTGCATCCGTCACCGAGAGAGGGAGAAGAGCCGTTGGAATGCACATCTGTGTAGTTATTATTGGACTCGTTGATCGCCGGGCGCCCCGCGCCGCACGTACAGCCATATCGCGCCGCCACGCACAACTCGTCTCCGTGGTCCAGTGGTCAGCGCGACAGTCTCGCATTCGTAGGGGTCCGGGTTCGGATACCGGCCGCCGGAGACACAAATTTTTGTTCATCCGCCATGACACCGTCCGCCATCGCTCGTCCGCCATCGCTCGTCCGCCATCGCTCTCGTAAGGTGGGGGGCTTGCTGCTCTCCCATTGGCTGGGGGGTCGTCGCAGGGGGTCTAGGAGGGGGCGGGGGGTGTGGGAGGGGGGGGGGGGAGGGGGGCAGGGGGCGTGGCCTAGCCGCCATTGCTGCTTTCTCATTGGTCCAGAATAACTCCATAAGAGCCCATGTTACGGCCAAAGTGGCGCCCGTTCTACTCCTAGCTATCAGTACCCGGCCCAGTGCTGACAACCGTAGTTGAGTGTATATATTTACATGGTAACTCACTGTTTCTACCACTCACCTAGCTATCAGTACCCGACCCAGTGCTGACAACCGTAGTTGTGTGTATATATTTACATGGTAACTCACTGTTTCTACCACTAACCTAGCTATCAGTACCCGGCCCAGTGCTGACAACCGTAGTTGTGTGTATATATTTACATGGTAACTCACTGTTTCTACCACTAACCTAGCTATCAGTACCCGACCCAGTGCTGACAACCGTAGTTGTGTGTATATATATATTTACATGGTAACTCACTGTTTCTACCACTAACCTAGCTATCAGTACCCGACCCAGTGCTGACAACCGTAGTTGTGTGTATATATTTACATGGTAACTCACTGTTTCTACCACTAACCTAGCTATCAGTACCCGACCCAGTGCTGACAACCGTAGTTGTGTGTATATATATTTACATGGTAACTCACTGTTTCTACCACTCACCTAGCTATCAGTACCCGACCCAGTGCTGACAACCGTAGTTGTGTGTATATATTTACATGGTAACTCACTGTTTCTACCACTCACCTAGCCATCAGTACCCGGTCCAATGCTGACAACCGTAGTTGTGTGTATATATTTACATGGTAACTCACTGTTTCTACCACTCACCTAGCCATCAGTACCCGGTCCAATGCTGACAACCGTAGTTGTGTGTATATATTTATATGGTAACTCACTGTTTCTACCATTAACCTAGCCATCAGTACCCGGCCCAGTGCTGACAACCGTAGTAGTGTGTATATATTTACATGGTAACTCACTGTTTCTACCACTCACCTAGCCATCAGTACCCGGTCCAATGCTGACAACCGTAGTTGTGTGTATATATTTACATGGTAACTCACTGTTTCTACCATTAACCTAGCCATCAGTACCCGGCCCAGTGCTGACAACCGTAGTTGTGTGTATATATTTATATGGTAACTCACTGTTTTCTACCATTAACCTAGCCATCAGTACCCGGCCCAGTGCTGACAACCGTAGTTGTGTGTATATATTTACATGGTAACTCACTGTTTCTACCATTAACCTAGCCATCAGTACCCGGCCCAGTGCTGACAACCGTAGTTGTGTGTATATATTTACATGGTAACTCACTGTTTTCTACCACTCACCTAGCCATCAGTACCCGGCCCAGTGCTGACAACCGTAGTTGTGTGTATATATTTACATGGTAACTCACTGTTTCTACCACTCACCTAGCCATCAGTACCCGGCCCAGTGCTGACAACCGTAGTTGTGTGTATATATTTACATGGTAACTCACTGTTTCTACCACTCACCTAGCCATCAGTACCCGGTCCAATGCTGACAACCGTAGTTGTGTGTATATATTTACATGGTAACTCACTGTTTCTACCACTCACCTAGCCATCAGTACCCGGCCCAGTGCTGACAACCGTAGTTGTGTGTATATATTTACATGGTAACTCACTGTGTCTACCATTAACCTAGCTATCAGTACCCGGCCCAGTGCTGACAACCGTAGTTGTGTGTATATATTTACATGGTAACTCACTGTGTCTACCATTAACCTAGCTATCAGTACTCGGCCCAGTGCTGACAACCGTAGTTGTGTGTATATATTTACATGGTAACTCACTGTTTCTACCACTCACCTAGCTATCAGTACCCGACCCAGTGCTGACAACCGTAGTTGTGTGTATATATTTACGTGGTAACTCACTGTTTCTACCACTCACCTAGCTATCAGTACCCGACCCAGTGCTGACAACCGTAGTTGTGTGTATATATTTACATGGTAACTTACTGTTTCTACCACTCACCTAGCTATCAGTACCCGACCCAGTGCTGACAACCGTAGTTGTGTGTATATATTTACATGGTAACTCACTGTTTCTACCACTCACCTAGCCAACAGTACCCGGCCCAGTGCTGACAACCGTAGTTGTGTGTATATATTTACATGGTAACTCACTGTGTCTACCATTAACCTAGCTATCAGTACCCGACCCAGTGCTGACAACCGTTGTTGTGTGTATATATTTACGTGGTAACCCACTGTTTCTACCACTCACCTAGCTATCAGTACCCGACCCAGTGCTGACAACCGTAGTTGTGTGTATATTTTACATGGTAACTTACTGTTTCTACCACTCACCTAGCTATCAGTACCCGACCCAGTGCTGACAACCGTAGTTGTGTGTATATATTTACATGGTAACTCACTGTTTCTACCACTAACCTAGCTATCAGTACCCGGCCCAGTGCCGACAACCGTAGTTGTGTGTATATATTTACATGGTAACTCACTGTTTCTACCACTAACCTAGCTATCAGTACCCGACCCAGTGCTGACAACCGTAGTTGTGTGTATATATATATTTACATGGTAACTCACTGTTTCTACCACTAACCTAGCTATCAGTACCCGACCCAGTGCTGACAACCGTAGTTGTGTGTATATATTTACATGGTAACTCACTGTTTCTACCACTAACCTAGCTATCAGTACCCGACCCAGTGCTGACAACCGTAGTTGTGTGTATATATATTTACGTGGTAACTCACTGTTTCTACCACTCACCTAGCCATCAGTACCCGACCCAGTGCTAACAACCGCATTTGTGTGTATATATTTACATGGTAACTCACTGTTTCTACCACTCACCTAGCTATCAGTACCCGACCCAGTGCTGACAACCGTAGTTGTGTGTATATATTTACATGGTAACTCACTGTTTCTACCACTCACCTAGCTATCAGTACCCGACCCAGTGCCGACAACCGTAGTTGTGTGTATATATTTACATGGTAACTCACTGTTTCTACCACTCACCTAGCCATCAGTACCCGGTCCAATGCTGACAACCGTAGTTGTGTGTATATATTTATATGGTAACTCACTGTTTCTACCATTAACCTAGCTATCAGTACCCAACCCAGTGCTGACAACCGTAGTTGTGTGTATATATTTACATGGTAACTCACTGTTTCTACCACTCACCTAGCCATCAGTACCCGGTCCAATGCTGACAACCGTAGTTGTGTGTATATATTTACATGGTAACTCACTGTTTCTACCACTAACCTAGCTATCAGTACCCGACCCAGTGCTGACAACCGTAGTTGTGTGTATATATATTTACATGGTAACTCACTGTTTCTACCACTAACCTAGCTATCAGTACCCGACCCAGTGCTGACAACCGTAGTTGTGTGTATATATTTACATGGTAACTCACTGTTTCTACCACTCACCTAGCCATCAGTACCCGGTCCAATGCTGACAACCGTAGTTGTGTGTATATATTTACATGGTAACTCACTGTTTCTACCACTCACCTAGCTATCAGTACCCGACCCAGTGCCGACAACCGTAGTTGTGTGTATATATTTACATGGTAACTCACTGTTTCTACCACTCACCTAGCTATCAGTACCCGACCCAGTGCCGACAACCGTAGTTGTGTGTATATATTTACATGGTAACTCACTGTTTCTACCACTCACCTAGCTATCAGTACCCGACCCAGTGCCGACAACCGTAGTTGTGTGTATATATTTACATGGTAACTCACTGTTTCTACCACTCACCTAGCCATCAGTACCCGGTCCAATGCTGACAACCGTAGTTGTGTGTATATATTTACATGGTAACTCACTGTTTCTACCACTCACCTAGCCATCAGTACCCGACCAATGCTGACAACCGTAGTTGTGTGTATATATTTACATGGTAACTCACTGTTTCTACCATTAACCTAGCCATCAGTACCCGGCCCAGTGCTGACAACCGTAGTTGTGTGTATATATTTACATGGTAACTCACTGTTTCTACCACTCACCTAGCCATCAGTACCCGGTCCAATGCTGACAACCGTAGTTGTGTGTATATATTTACATGGTAACTCACTGTTTCTACCATTAACCTAGCCATCAGTACCCGGCCCAGTGCTGACAACCGTAGTTGTGTGTATATATTTATATGGTAACTCACTGTTTCTACCATTAACCTAGCCATCAGTACCCGGCCCAGTGCTGACAACCGTAGTTGTGTGTATATATTTACAAGGTAACTCACTGTTTCTACCATTAACCTAGCCATCAGTACCCGGCCCAGTGCTGACAACCGTAGTTGTGTGTATATATTTACATGGTAACTCACTGTTTCTACCACTCACCTAGCCATCAGTACCCGGCCCAGTGCTGACAACCGTAGTTGTGTGTATATATTTACATGGTAACTCACTGTTTCTACCACTCACCTAGCCATCAGTACCCGGCCCAGTGCTGACAACCGTAGTTGTGTGTATATATTTACATGGTAACTCACTGTGTCTACCATTAACCTAGCTATCAGTACCCTGCCCAGTGCTGACAACCGTAGTTGTGTGTATATATTTACATGGTAACTCACTGTTTCTACCACTCACCTAGCTATCAGTACCCGACCCAGTGCTGACAACCGTTGTTGTGTGTATATATTTACGTGGTAACCCACTGTTTCTACCACTCACCTAGCTATCAGTACCCGACCCAGTGCTGACAACCGTAGTTGTGTGTATATTTACATGGTAACTTACTGTTTCTACCACTCACCTAGCTATCAGTACCCGACCCAGTGCTGACAACCGTAGTTGTGTGTATATATTTACGTGGTAACCCACTGTTTCTACCACTCACCTAGCTATCAGTACCCGACCCAGTGCTGACAAACCGTAGTTGTGTGTATATTTACATGGTAACTTACTGTTTCTACCACTCACCTAGCTATCAGTACCCGACCCAGTGCTGACAACCGTAGTTGTGTGTATATATTTACGTGGTAACTCACTGTTTCTACCACTCACATACCTATTAGTACCCGACCCAGTGCTGACAACCGTAGTTGTGTGTATATTTACATGGTAACTTACTGTTTCTACCACTCACCTAGCTATCAGTACCCGACCCAGTGCTGACAACCGTAGTTGTGTGTATATATTTACGTGGTAACTCACTGTTTCTACCACTCACATACCTATTAGTACCCGACCCAGTGCTGACAACCGTAGTTGTGTGTATATATTTACGTGGTAACTCACTGTTTCTACCACTCACCTAGCTATCAGTACCCGACCCAGTGCTGACAACCGAAGTTGTGTGTATATATTTACGTGGTAACTCACTGTTTCTACCACTCACATACCTATTAGTACCCGACCCAGTGCTGACAACCGTAGTTGTGTGTATATATTTACGTGGTAACTCACTGTTTCTACCACTCACATACCTATTAGTACCCGACCCAGTGCTGACAACCGTAGTTGTGTGTATATATTTACGTGGTAACTTACTGTTTCTACCACTCACCTAGCTATCAGTACCCGACCCAGTGCTGACAACCGTAGTTGTGTGTATATATTTACGTGGTAACTCACTGTTTCTACCACTCACATACCTATTAGTACCCGACCCAGTGCTGACAACCGTAGTTGTGTGTATATATTTACATGGTAACTTACTGTTTCTACCACTCACCTAGCTATCAGTACCCGACCCAGTGCTGACAACCGTAGTTGTGTGTATATATTTACGTGGTAACTCACTGTTTCTACCACTCACATACCTATTAGTACCCGACCCAGTGCTGACAACCGTAGTTGTGTGTATATATTTACGTGGTAACTCACTGTTTCTACCACTCACATACCTATCAGTACCCGACCCAGTGCTGACAACCGTAGTTGTGTGTATATATTTACATGGCAACTCACTCATATGTATATTAATTCTCAAATTATCCGTTATGGTGGAACAAAATATGAACAACTTGCTGAGGTTTATAGGTATGAAACCCGAGAGTTGCCTCGCGACACGTATACCATTGTTTGACCCTTGATACGGTCACTATACGTACAAAACTGTACTAAATCACATTCATATTTATGGCTCTCTCTTCAATTATCGATGAATTATTTTTGCTAAAGCACAAATAATATAAATACACATAGTATTATAAGTTAAGAAAATAAATAAAAACGCAACACAGTAAATAACAATTTCCTAGATTTTAGAGTTTTCAAAGTCCAACCCCACAACATATGACCATGTTTATAACACCTTGTCATATTCGACATTGAATTAGAGCTTAAACGATATTGAAAAATAGACAAATTACGATACGTACTATTTACTGAATCGACAAACTTGAAACTCTTAAAAAGTATACTAAATAAACTTCAAGAAGATGAGCTGCGGATCAACGTTCAGGTAAGAACGATTGACTGCAGCTTTCAAAAAACGGAATAAACGGGACATGGTATCAATCAACATGGGAAGCATTTAGCTATTTATAAAATACTACAGTTAAATATACGGACGAGGGGAATTAATTACAAATATGTTTAATTGTATTGCATTTTTTATATTTATATTGTTGAGTAAGCAATTTATATTTATACAAATAAACATTTAAATACTTTCAATATTCATTGAATTCATTGTTGTTGTGTATTTTTAATTTTAATACTAAGAAACATTCATTACTCATGAATAAAACAACTACAACGCGCCACCTATAGGATTCAGTCAGAACTAACTCAGCCTGTAACCTGGTGGTCAAGAACGTAACTATTATTATTGATCATCGGTTGTCTAACGGCAGAAGATACTCTGTTAATAATTTATCAACACTGGGATTGGGACCAAGGTTCTAATGATTAAATGTTCTTAAGAACTGAATCCCAGTGATAGTCTACAGGCTGAAGATCATAAGTAACTTTCCGATTCTTGACTTAGGTTGTACTTAGGTTGAACTTTCCTCTTCGCTATCAAACGATAGGCTATAAATTATGGCTTCTTTCCTTCCAAATTAAAACTGAATACTTGAAAAACTTTTAGATGTATACGAATATGTTTTTGAAATGTTAGTGATTATAAAATATTCACTGTCACAGGCTGAGTGTTGGCCAAGCTTATCACTCGAGGGGCAGTAAAATGTCAGTTCTATAGGTTTTGAAACTTTGCATGAAGCGTTATTCCTATATAAACAATATTTCTCCATTTATCCCTCCTGTATACAACACAAGTCACTCAATGGGATTTGGCTGAGCGTTAGCAAATATTTTTACATTGGTCTTATGAGTATCTATGATGGCAACGAGAAAGTACCTGAATAATTCAATTTTCAAACAAATTAGGTACAATATTAAGAAATTGTAAAATAACATATTTGTAACTTTAGAATAAAATAAATACATATAAGTTATTAGAGAGGAAAGTACAAGTTAATAGTCAGAGACAAGATTTGATTTTTCCGTACAATTGCGTTGTAGTACCTACCCTTCCTAGCTCACCGGAAGAACTCAGACACCGCAACGAGGAATAGTTGAATAAATAAATTTGTAAAATAACTCAATCGAATAATTTGTGAATTTATCATGTGAATTTATTCGTAGAGTAAAACGGAAAAGAGTGTAAGTCAATGTGAAAACTACTTGCGTGCCTGGCTGGCTAGCCACCGGAACGTTTATTGTGTAAACACTGCTATGAAACCTAACCTTAATTTTGCTTGAAACTTATTTTGTAAATACACATGACTGAAGTTTTTGATGGTGCTTGCCCAACAGTGGAATTTTCTTGAGCGTCATTGAAGTATATCACTTTGTAGAATAGCAAATTTTCTGTTTCTCTGCCGAGGATGTCAACATTGTTTCTGCATGATTGTTTGTCTGTTCATCTGTTCGTAGATCATTTCGAGAATGAACGATTTGAAATTTTGTACACAACCTCATCGAACCCTGTTATGTAACATTTGGAGAGGCGAACTTCGGGCTTGTTTATACATAAAAATAAATAAATAAATAAAAATGTCTTTATCGGTCGAGCGTTCATCAAAGTACAAACTCTGCTTTTCATGAGAACTCCTGTCAAAGTGTACAAAATGCATTATACATAGATCACACAATAATAAAATTACGAGTCACATTTATCAATTAAATATGCCTGTAACACTTTTCAAGAGTCCGAGATAGAGCCGGGGTCGGTTACACATGGTTTATTAAAACAATTCTTGCGTTATCTTGTAAACTACAACACCTGTCTTGTTGGTATTTGTTCGTAAAAAATTAATACAATCGTTTTTAACGATACATTCTTATCCAGACTAGTCCGAAGCAAAAATAATTCTATAACTATTATTTTGAACTGTAGCATGAATTTAGTAAAGATATTTGATACTTCGCTTAAACCGGAAGTAGATTACAAGAGCATGAGTTAGATGCTTTTTAACGTCAGTATTGTCTTAAGGTATATAAATATTTTCTAAATTAGAGCAACGAAGCAAAATTAATTATAGCATCAGGAATACTTTAGATCTGAATTAAATTTTAATCGTCTTAAAAATACAATTTTTGATCGTCGTAAGCTTCTCCGACTTGATGTACACGTTTTCTTGAACTGGGCAACAGGGAAAACTAAACTTTGTTTCACTCTCCGATTTCATGGACGTAAAACACCTTTATTGGCAGGAATGTGGTATGAACGTGGCAGAATTAACTTACACTCATACCACATTCCTGCCAACTTTTCCACTTCCAGTGCCGGTTATCAGAATACTAATTGTTCAGTCGCCTTTTCGAATCCATTAACTCGTCAGCACTATAAAATACTAAAAAACGTTTCAAACTAGCTTTTAACGTCTTTGGCTGCCTGTGACTGTAGGTTTTTGTAAATCACCATCCTGCGTCCGTCAGTTCGGT
This sequence comes from Homalodisca vitripennis, assembly GCF_021130785.1. Lineage (NCBI taxonomy): Eukaryota > Metazoa > Arthropoda > Insecta > Hemiptera > Cicadellidae > Homalodisca > Homalodisca vitripennis. The sequence continues at coordinate 28,576,086 of NC_060213.1, read as the reverse complement.
AAATATCTCTGCATATTGTTTCATTGTCTCATATTGTCTCGACCAGGTGTCATGGTACATTTTATACATGCAAAATAAATTTTGCTCTAAAATTTTGTGGCTCGGAAGAGTAAAAAAGTTACATTTTTAAAGTTTCCTTGCAAGATTCTCTGAACTTCAAAGATTGCTAGCTTTTGTATTTTGAACGCTCTGTGGAACTGGCTATACACTAACCATAGGTGAGTTGGGAGTTGGGAGTTGATCAAGACATAATAAGCTGTCATTAGAACCTGAGTTGGGCAGTATTTGGCTAAGGACCTCGAAACATAAATGTCTGAGGACAGTTTACAGCAAACATGATCTATTCCAAGTAATTCCCTTATCCACAAATATTTCAAGGAACTTTAAACAGTCGACTTCATCCAGCAGAGAACCATTCAACAAGACGGCTGGTCCTTAGTTTGGATCTCCCGACCGCAATGCGGAAGTCAGGACATATTAATTCCTCAATAAGTTTTTTATGTAAGTTACTTAATAAATCAGTTGATAGTTCGTATTTGTTAAGTCACATAGGTTTGCATGTACCACATCATATATTTAGAGGATTTAATTTATTTGCTTTACCTAGATGTAGAACAGTTTCTCATTATAACTTTCCTTTGTACAAGACTCTACGGTTTCTTAATTTAAACCAATCAAACATAGATATTTTTAATGATAATTTGAAATATATTTTAAAGATATGCAGCAACCTTTTATTTTGATTTAATTTATTGTTCATTGTAGAAGTGTATGTGTACAATGAAGCAAGTTGTTATTTTTTTTTAAATTGTATAGAGTTCATTTATTTATGTTGTGTAAAGAAATTTAAATATTAATTTGTGTAACTGCCAGCAGTTTAGTTTAGTTTAGTTTGTTATGTAAAGTTCATATTAAGAGTACGTTAATTTTAGTTAGGATGGCTGTTTTGGGAATAATTGAAGGTTTTGTACTTTGTTTGTGCTATATCATGTCCTGTAGCTGTCATTTAAAATTGAAAAATAAATAAATAAATAAATTTCTCAAGGGACAAACAGGAGTCTGTGGTTAGTTTGATTAATGTAAAATTATATTTATACTCAGTTCACGACTCATGGCGCCTATAAGAATGAATTTTGTTTAAAGAACTGGAAATCATAAAAACCTCGCTAATTTTTCATCTAATCGACTGCACAATGGAAAGATCGAAATAAAATAGCAATTATTCGTTCGTTTTAAAATTGTGCAGTGCGTCATTCGGCTAATAATCTTCGAAGTTTGAATCAAGCTGCTTTCAGTTACGATGTTTCAAAGGCAAAAGTAAAAGAATCAGTTTGTTCACATTGTAATACATTGAATTACGACAATAAAACCGCTGGAGTTTGTTGGCCAGTATGGGTTGCTATTATAAATAAATGCTATTGTTTTCACCACCAGAGCCATTGCACCTATTGGTTTCATGAATAGGGACGGATTCCATATATATCCCTAAAATATTAAAAATTATAAAACCAGCTTCCAAATAACAATTTAGGGCCTCGCAAAGTACACGTAATTTTTGACAATTTGCAAATGTAGTTCACATGTAGTTTTAATATAAAAATTCATTTAATGGGAAATTCAACACAAGATCTGCGTTGTAATGATTTTTATTTGATTGGAAAAGTCCATTATAGAACAATTACAGACTTGAGTCAACAGAATCCGTTGATTACATTGTCCATAACTGAACGGAATCTCATGGCACCTGATAACAACGCAAATCACTCAAATGCAAAACTCTTCTGGACAAAAATTTAAGACGTTTGAAACCACCAACAATAATTGAAGAAGTTGCCATTATTATAGTCCATAATGTTGTTTTACATTATTATTTTCATTGCCGGAATGAAAAACTACAATATCCCATCATATTTTGGCAAAGAAAAGATGATAAATCCATTTACAGATAATTGGAAATTTAGTTTAGTACAACAATAATCTATTTACAGTCCAATAGCTTTTGGCAGAACGGCATATGTCAGGTCAGCTAGTTTTTCAATCTAAATTATTAAAAATGTTTCTTTTTAAGGGATGAACGATTGGTTGTATTTCGTCTTTTATTTGTGTAAACATCGGAAACAAAACCCGTTGCAATTCTGTTATTTCACAGGTATGCACCTATAACCACTTCACCATTATTCAATGTTATTTAAGTTTTTTCCCCTCGTTCTTAAAGCGCTTGTGATGTTTAAATTTAACTACTTTTGTGTAGTTAAAAATGTTTAAAGGACGAACTACACAATAGCTAATGTTACAACTCATTTTGTAAGAGTTTATTATTTGTCATTCGTGGATCAACGTCTGTTCAAAATTCACAGCAAGGTGGTCAATAAATAGACAGGATTGTAACTACATAATTTAGTTAACTTTTTCCCAATCGCATAGTCAATGAATCCTTTATTGTGTCCTTACGTAAAATTTAATAAATTTAAAAACATAAAAAGGTCATCGAGTCTGCACGTCACGCAGCGCTGTTTGCTGTTCAACCCTCAAACATTAAAAAAATCCTATGTAAAGGTAAGAATGTCAAGGTAAAGGATGTCTTATTTTACGTGGCAAAGTTAGGGTTAAGATACCCTCTCTTGCAGTTAACCTGGGGATCACCGGCTTAAAGGTGACTTCCGAACCACCACCAATGGCAGACTGCTTGCAAGATCACTCAGCAGTCACCCATCCTAGCAGCAGCCTCACTCGACGTTGCATGACAACGTTGGTTGTTTTAGCTGTACCCAATACACTGTGAAGAAGGTAAAATTGTGAATGGTAAATTTTTCGTTAACCCCGTGAATCAATAAGAAAGTTTAATATCTTATATATAAAACGTCTAATAAATAATTTCTTATACTGTACGAACACGAGTATTTGTAAAATTTGTCGGTGCATTTAAACAGAATTTTGATTAATACCAACTATTACCTAGATGTGAAATGGTCATTTCAGTTCTTTTTCAAAGATTTATAGGAGAAAGAAATCACAAGAACGCAAGGTTGTTTGTGTAAGAAGAAATTATTTGGGAGTTTGGAAATGTCATTCGAGGAATGTCTTGCTCATCCAATTCGTTGTATTTGGAGCTTTATTCCATATGTCGTCCAAAAAAATAAATTTTGAGATTTTTTACGAGTTTATTTTTTAATTTAAGGAGTTGAAAGATTATAACCCCATTTCCAGTGAATACTTAGAAAAAATGGTCAATATTAATTGGGAAAGTGACATGATTCTGAAATTTGATTAATGTTACAACTTATATTATTTATTAGAATTGTTTCGGTCTCTTAGTGGGAATTTTCGGTAACGAACTTAGAATTAGGTCAGAGCTAATAAAACTATCTCCAATATTTGTATGTATATCAATAGACTTGAACTGGACATATGCATGGATTATTTGAAGTGATTTACAAAATAATTTTTGTTTAATTTGTAACAATTATATATTTTTTGAAATGAAATAAAATATAAACCATTAGTTGTAGATAATTTTTACTTCATTTCACCCGCGGAATAATATCCTAAAGTTTGTGTAGAGAATTTTGTCACAGTCTTTATTCTTATTTTACCAGGATATTCATGTTTTTATTAGTTACCAATTTGTATATTCATAAATAAGTTCAATGAACCCAACCTACAGATGGTTTAAGGCTGTCTCAGTCTTACGGCCCCGATTCCGATGTTTTTGCCCAGAACTTTAGCAACAATAGTTATACCTGAAATTCTTTCTCATTGGGCCATTTAAACCTTATTCTTTTACACATACCACCCATAAAAGAGAACTTGAGAGACACAATAAGTAAGACAAAAAGATTCAACTTTAATTAACAGATCATTGATTGTTTTTACACTAAAAATTTGGAATCTTATCCAACTGAGCAAATGGTAGTATTCTCATGCAGGTTGGTGTCTGTGTGTTGTTCTCACACAATTTGATAGCAACTGATGTCTGCTGGTAAAGTCGGGTTGACTAATATCATCACCTACTTGCGCGGGAGAATTGATCGAGATCCGATCATCAATTAGCCTACAGAATAAGATCTATACAATCTAAACAATAATTTAGTTAAGTTTTATAACTCACATTTAATTTGTTCGTAATTTTATAAAGAGCGTCTCGCTTAGCTTTACTATTCCTATCTTGTTTAATTTACCATATTTATAGGACATGGTCGTAGTCAATAATACAGTTATGACTTTACAATATTGTAGGTCTAAATGGATACATAAACAGTACCTGCAAATGTGTCAATTATAATACAATACAAAAAACACGGTTTATAAGTCCAAACAAGCTGCTAATCAGCATTCAGGTGAGAACGACTAATTACAGCTTCCAAATAATATCTCGAATATATAACAAAAGAATGAAGAATTAAGTTGTAAGAGAATGTAAACATTTACGTCTAAATCCCTACAATTAATTCTGCAAACGAGAGGTAATAAAAATGTGTTCCATTTTACTTCTTTGTTTGTATTTATATAATAGTTTCTACAATATATATTAAAAGTAATATATTATATTTTTATACAATCATGTTTTAACTAATACTAGATCGTTTTACAATTCATATTTAAGTATCAATAATTATTCAGTTTAAAAGAAACGTACAACAACAAGCGCGCATCCTACTGGATTCAGTGGGAACTAACTAACTTGACCTTGAATCTGGTAAAAGAGTTGAACTGGCATTAGAGTCGATATCCAATATGATAAGTATGACAGAATTTTAAAAATGAAAATAATGTATGAAACAATATTTTCTATTATTTAGATAAATAAACGGGATAATTATTATGATAAACGAAACAAGGTTCAATAATTTATTATATTAGTAATCTAGCATGTATGTCTTTTCATTTGTACTGCTGTATATTGACTACTAATTAGATGTATTATTAAATATATTATTATATTCTACAAGCATAGTCAAAATATGATATATTACTTACAATAGTAAAATTAACAATTCTCATCGTTTGACTTATTTCTCAACACGAATATCTAATTTATACTGAAGTACTTAAAACAGCTTAATCAACCAACAATTCGTTTATAGAGCATGTCTACGAATATAATTTAATTTTATTGTAACTTAAGACATCATATTGCCTAAACGATCAAGTTTGTAAGAATAATTCACTATATTTTAAATTACCACATTGAAACAATGGAACAAAATTAATTGCAATTCGTACACGCAAAAATGAAAGAAATTGTATTCCCGAACGGTAATGTTCATATATTAACGTTAATCTTACTGAACTGTTGAGACAGATGAGTCTTAAACCTTGTTAACAGAAAGATGGAGATGAAAAAAAGCTTTTCGTACCATCGCAAATTTGATCTTCAGAGAGTCGAGCAGGAGAGTGTTCAAAAATTGGAAATGTTGATTATGCCATATCTTAGAACTTATCTTATTTCGTTTGTCTAAATGTGCCATAACTAGATGACAAGTCATACATGAGTATTAAGCAAGAGGTAGAGATAACTATATATTAATCTAATTTTAAATTAAAAATCCCACCCTAATATCCCTGTCTTGTTCAATGTAGATCTGTCCTCTGAGATAAATTACTCATCGATAGTCGGTAACCCTGTACCGTCAATTTCCAAAGTTGTGTACATTTTGCTAACATACCTATTCCTACCACTCACCTAGCCATCAGTACCCGACCCAGTGCTGACAACCGTAGTTGTGTGTATATTTACATGGTAACTCACTCAAATATATATTTATTCTCAATTTATCACTTTTAATGACACAAAGTATGTCCAACATGCTCAAGCTTACAGGCAAGAAAAACGATAGTTGCCTCTGAGACACGTATACCATTGTTTATCTCTTGAAGTGTTCACTATTCACACAAAACTGCAGTACGTAAAACTCATATTATGACTCTCGTTTTTTTTAAATATACACACAGAATATTATGATAATAAAATAAATAATAATAAAATATGATAATAATAAACAATAATAAAAAAAATAAATACTGTACAAAGTACAAAAATTAACCTTGTTTATAGGACCTGGTCACAGTCGATCATACAGTTATGCTTTTACATTATTGTTAGGCTAGATAGATAAACATAATTTACCTACAAATTTGAATATCGGAAATAAAGTACATTAGTTCAAGCAAGCTGCCAATCAGCATTCAGGTAAGAATGACTGATTACAACTCCCAAATAATATATTAGGTATTGAATTTGTTTACTCGTTCTCAACGTACAGAATGTATGGAACATATTATTATTTATAATATACCACATTTTCAACTGCAAACGAGAGTTAATGAAAATGTGGTCCAATGTATTGCTTTGTTTGTAGTTGTATTGTAGTTTACACATTATATATTTATAGGTCTCAACATATTTATATAATAATGTTTTAAACTATACAAGATATTATTAATATGTAAATTAAGAACCAATAATTACTCAGCTTAAAAGAAAAACACAACAACAAGCGCGCATCCTACTGGACTCAGTTGGAACTAACTCGGCCACGAACCTGGTGGAGAAGAACTAAACTAGCATTGCAGTCAATATCCAAAAATGTGACAGAATTTTTATATGAAAATTTGTTATTACATTATTTTTTTCCAATTATTTAAATACATAAAAAGAGTTAATTGTCACGATAAACTAAAAAAGAGGTTTATTAATTCTATTATATTAATAATCTAGCATTTATACTTTATTAATGTGTACTGTTGCATTTTGGCCATTAATAATTCAAATATATTATTATATTGTACAAGTATAGCGTAAACCATATGTATATATATATATATATATATATATAAAATTATGTTAAATTATGAATTCACATTATATTAGCCTACTTATTTCTCAATACGAACATCTAACTTATATTAAAGTATTAAAAACAGCTTAACTAACCAACAATTCATTTATAAAGCATTTGATAAATGTCACAGAATTTTTACATGAAAATATGTCATTCGATTATTTTTTTACAATTATTTAAATACATAAAAAATTAATTATTAGGATAAACTAAAAAAGTGGTTTATTAATTCTATTATATTAGTAATCTAGCATTTATAATTTATTAATGTGTACTGTTGCATTTTAACCATTAATAAGATAAATATATTATTATATTGTACAAATATAGCACAAATCATATATACTTACATATATACATAGCCTAATTATCATATACTTACAGTAGTAAAATTATGAATTCAAATTATATTACTTATTTCTCAGTACGAACATTTAACTTATATTAAAGTATTAAAACTAGCTTAACTTACCAATAATTAATTTATAGAGCATTTGTACAAATATAAATATAATACTTAAAACATAAATTTTCCTAAACGTTAAAATGTTAAGAATTACATTTTCAATTACCACACTGAAACAATGAAACGAAATTAATAGCTCTTCTTACACGCAAACATGAAAAAATAGCATCTCCGTACGGTATTTATCTCTGTCTCTTGCTTAATATTCGTCGTCTCGTTATGGCACAATATAGACAAACGAAATGAGATGTTTCTAAGACGTAGAGACAGAGCATAGTCAACAGTGGACTCATTGATTGCACATCTGTTTAAAACACCATAAACTATATTAATTTTTTATTAATGGTTATTACTAAAATGTTTTATATTCCTTAACTTGCTGTGTTCCAGTTTATTCGGGCGTAGTAGCAGGTAAGATATCACGGGCGCTGATAGGCTAGCAGTGATCGTGAATATTCCTTAACTTGCTGTGTTCCAGTTTATTCGGACGTAGTAGTAGGTAAGATATCGCGGGCGCTGATAGGCTAGCAGTGATCGTGAATATTCCTTAACTTGCTGTGTTCCAGTTTATTCGGGCGTAGTAGCAGGTAAGATATCACGGGCGCTGATAGGCTAGCAGTGATCGTGAATATTCCTTAACTTGCTGTGTTCCAGTTTATTCGGACGTAGTAGTAGGTAAGATATCGCGGGCGCTGATAGGCTAGCAGTGATCGTGAATATTCCTTAACTTGCTGTGTTCTAGTTTATTCGGACGTAGTAGCAGGTTATATCAGCATATATTAACAGCAGAAGTAGTTTTCCCTCTGAAAAACCGGGTAATAACTAGTTTCAGCTCCTGATCACCAGGTTTAAGGCCGAGTTAGTTCGTATTAAATCCGCTAGGTTGGGCAGACGTTGTTGCCTCTTTCAGTGACGTTATTATTATATTGGTATTTAAAATAAAATTTAAATACTTTTTTGAATTTAATAACATGTAATTATATTTACAATGTAGTAATTATACGAATATGTTTCAATATTAGAGTAAAAATCCAAGTACAACAGGATAAATTAACTTTATTTTCTATAGTTCCCAATTAATTTAAATTGTAGAAATAAGTTTAGGTACCTCATCATGAAATTGCTTTACGTTTTTCAAGTGGTGTTATTAGCCAATGTTTGGAAGCTGAATTGGCTGAATTCATTCGTTCTTACATGAATGTCGAATTGCAGCTTATTAAGATAAAGAGTAAAAAAACTTGTAACAAAATGTTACAATTGGCATGAATTTGTAACATTGACGTATATTTAGTACATTTTTATTTATGGATAAAATAAAATGTTTTAATAGCAATTGTCTAAACATACATTTTCAACAAAAACATGCAATTTTCATGTAACAAAATAAGTACTTCAGTAGTTGGCCACAAAGCGAAAGAAAATTTCACGTCTATATCTTTCATTAGATCTATTTTATTAGAGTTTATTTTAGTGTATAATAGAGTTGCGTATATACTTGTAATGCTTGAAATACTATGCGCATAACAAAATATTGGATTTATTTTGTCCACTATGTTGTTGAAAATGTGTAGATATTTAAAAACTCTAAAATTATATTTGGCTGTATGTGTTTATAAATGTTAGCTCTCTCTCTCTAGTAAGATTAATGTTGTGTTATAAAAACAATAAGAAATTCCCATTGAAGTATCTATTTACTGACAATTGACGTCTTAAAACTCCTTTATTTAACGTTATGTTAGATATTTAACATTTTCTGGATCCTAAGGGTTTATGTGTGCAATCATGCAATCATTTACAAACAAAACTTGATTGTAGGGTCGTTAAAAAGGCTTAAAAAACATAAAAGTCACTCTATTGCAATTGAAAATTCGTAGGCCAACTTCGTACATGCTCGTTTAACATGGTGGCTGTTTCCTTTTAAAAATTCATAGCTTCCTTATGTATGATGCTAGAGGAAAACGAAATGTACTTTGGAATGCTTATAACATTTAGAATGCGTGTTTTAGTATCTCGAGTGGTTTTTGAGATATCAATTACGGCACCGCTTAAAATATACGAAAATACAAAGAAATAATTTTTTTACATCCAACGGTTTTTGAGATACTGAGTAATAATTAAATCAATTGTCACAAAGTCCATCTACCTTTTCCGATTGAGCCGGAAGGAGTATTTTATGTTTGGATGTCAAGAGGGTTGTCTCCTTATTAGTTCCATCATCACATCTGCATTCTTTTCAGGCATGCGTTATTATCATATAAAATGAATGAAACTTATCATTGTAACAGATAACATTCAACTATTTATCAGGAATCCTTAACACGTAAGGCGATTCTTCATCAACAAATATTGTACACTCGCACACGTCCATGTAAAATACAAATTATTTGGTAGTTTAGGCAAATTGATGTTCTCAGTAATAATTTTCGATTTGAGAAATAAGTTATATAGTGTGAATTAATATTCTTCCTATTGTAAGTATACGCGATTTGTGCTTTACTTGTACAATATAATAATCTATTTACCTAATTAATGGCTATAATGCAACAGAATTCATTAATAAATGTTAGATTACTATAATAATAAACCTGTTTTTGTTTATCCTAATGACTAATTGCGTTTATGTATTTAAATAATTGAACAAAAATATTCGAATAATTCTTTGTGATGTAAAGATTTTGTCATAGTTTTATATGGGATAGGCCTACTGACGCTAATGCTAGTTTAGTTTTTCTCCACCAGGTTCATGGCCGAGTTAGTTCTAACTTTACTAGGATGCGCCCTTGTTGTTCTGTTTTTCTCTAAAACTGAATAATTATTGATACTTAAATTAAAATTGTAAGTAAATATTGTATTGTTTTAAACATAATTATTTAATAATATTTAGCACTATAAATATATCTTGTGTTAACTACAATAGAAAACAAAAAAATCAATACATTGGAACACGTTTTAAACTACTCCCGTTTGCAGATTTTACTGTAGTATATTATTAGATTTCCTTAAAATTCCTTACGATTTATCACTTTCAGGACTTCTCTCGATTATTAATTTTGGAAGTTGGAATCAGTCATTCTTACCTGAATGCTGATTGGCAGCTCGTTAGAACTAATATACACTGTCTACGATATTGTATACAAATTTATAGGTGTAATCTATGTATCTATCTAGCCTAACAATATTGTAAAAATACAATTGTATTATAGGCCGTGATTAGGTCCTATAAACATTATTAATTGATTTGTACTTTGTACAGTATTTAGTAATTTAATTATCATATAATACTGAGTGTCTATATTAATTTTGCTTTTCGCAATATTCCATCTCTCGAAAACTGAAACGATAGTCATAAATATGAGTTTTACGTATTGCAGTTTTGTGTGAATGGTGAACACATCAAGAGCTAAAAAATGGTATTCGAGTCATTTGCGAGGCAACTCTTGGTTTTCTTGCCGGTAAGCTTCGGCACGTTTGACATATTTTTGGCCATTAGAAGTGATAAATTGAGAATTAATATATAGCCTATATATTTAATTGAGTTGTCATGTAAATATATACACACAACTACGGTTGTCAGCACTGGTCCGGATACTGATAGCTAGGTGAGTGGTAGAAATATTTATGTTAGCAAAATGTGTAGTTTTTAAATTAACTGTCCAGGGTTGCCAACCTATAGATGGTTAATTTATCTCAGAGTATAGATCTACATTGAACAAGATAGGGATGTTAAGATGGGATTTAAAGATAAAAATTGGATTAATATTATATAAATGTGATTGGCTAAACAAAGTTTCAGACACCGTTTAGTTTAATAAATATGTATTTCCCATTACGTCGTTTTATTCTCTCACATAGTTTGTTTGCCATCCCTTGCATGTAAAAGTCACTTTAGAGTTTTATTATTATACGACATTATACCAGCTCACACTGAAAATGTTCAGTTATTACATGGAAGTAAATAGTTCAGATGGTAGAATAGCGTGATAATAGTGGCGAGAGTCTGTAAAAGCGACAGATTTCAGACGCTGCACTAAGGGAAATAATTACTAAATCTAATTAATTATGTTAATTGATGTAGGCGTGATTTGCATTGAGAAATATTCCTGTTCCCGCATTTGACATGGATTTGTATTGACTACCTAGATTAGCTTACGTGTCTAGAACCAACATGTCGCTGTGACATATCAATCAATTATTCATACATTTTATCCAATGGATTCTGTGGGGAAAGTTCCTCACCTAAGTTTTTATGTGCTGGGAATTCAGGGGTGTTACAACATGGCCTCCAGAATGTTAAGTAAAGTAACGATTACTTTTTGAGTAACTGTACTCAACGAATATATAACTAAACCAGTAAAATATACATGTGATAGTATTTAACTATGTACTTACAAACAACACATAAGTGTGCATAAATTTTAAGATATGGTATGATACGATGGAACCCCACACTCAAGAAGTCTGACGATATAATATGTGAGAACAGTGCAACTCACATTGTGCGATTCACTCAGGTTGGCAGCTGTCAATTGATCTGATCGAATGTGAGTTTTAACACGTGTCTTAGAACAACAGCTGTTATTTTCTAGATGGTAAAGATGTTGTTCTGTTGAGGCTAATTAATGATCGGCTCTCAATCAACTCTCCCGCGATGATATTAGTCAACCCGACTGTACCAGCAGACATCAGTTATCCAAATATCACATTGTGTGGGAACAACACACAGACACCAGCCTGCATGAGAATACTACCATTTGCTCAGTTGGCAAATTCTTCTAAAATAAAAAAACTACTCGCTTTAAAGTTACATTTTAAAACTTTTTTAAATTTAAACCCATCCTGATTGTATTTAAATGTTTGTTCCTATAAATTGTGCGGAAAACAATATAAATATAAACAAAGCAATACACGCAAACATATTTGTAAACATTCTCGTCCGCAGATTTCACTGTAATATTTTTAAATACCTAGATGCCACCAGATTTAATGAAGTATTTGGACCTGTTAGCAAGATCTATTTTATCGAAGCTGCAATCAGTCGGTCATACCTGAACGTTGATATGCAGCTCATCTTCTTGACGATTTTTTAGTATGCTTTTCCAAGAGTGTCAAATTTATAGGTACATTTTATTCATAGAAATTCAGTGTAAGCACTATTTATAATAGACTATGACGAAATACTTCAAGCATGATTATTTTTTAGAAATCTAAAACATAAACCTTGACAAATCCAAAACCAAGGAAATTGTTATGACTGTGTACATGATTTAAATAAGGCTTTCAGCAATTTTAATCCATCGATAATTGAAACAGGAGTCATAAGTATGAGTGTTCTATAGTTCAGTTTTTATGTATAATGAACGTAACTAGGATCAAACAATGATGTACGTGTCAGCGAGGTAACCCTCTGTTTTATTGTCGAATAGCCCTACTTTTGCCATCAGAAGAAATACATTTTCTTGACTCCCTTTCCTTTTAACGAATTTTCTTGCTAATTTTTTTCTGGTTTGTTAACACGCAATCTATCCAACTTTTCTAATAATTAAAAGGAGTTCTACAAAGCCTAAATCCTCCATTTCTTAACACTTAGAAAAATGTCCTTTGTTAAAGTATGTCACAGCACTAGAAGTACCCAGTTCCAACGTTTCTAAATCTACAAATATATTTTTAGGTGACATAAATATACAGACTATTAATCTACAACATTAATCTAATAGAATAGAAATAATAAATTTAATTGGTACCAATTATCACGTTTGTTCTACCAACACTTACATGTTGAAATAACTAATGTGCAATTGTACAAAAATATATTCTTTGTATATCATCTAGGCATTATTTATGTCAGTTTACCCTTATTTCATCAACAAATAGAGCGCAGGGTTAATAGTTACAATTATTGCCACCAGGTGACTGTGTAGAGTTAGTTACGTCTTTGTCCGTTAGAATCGCTGTAGTTCCTACCTATTTCGTTAGCTAAGAAGTTTTACACATTTTTTTAAACGGAAACAAGTAGCAAAATGTATAAATTACATACGGTAACATCTTTACAAATTGTATTGATAACAGCATATCATTGTACTTTAGTATTATAGTGTACAAAGAATAAATATATTATATAACATTAAATTTAATCTCCTTTATACAAACAAAGAACTTAAGGTCGTAAGATTAATTCATTAATGTAAAATCCCCTCCTAATAAACGTGTGTCATTTATAAAACAATATTTGGAAGCTTTTTTCAGTCAATCCCACCTAAGCTCATTGACCAGTTGGTAAACAGTAGTAATAGGCCTTATAGCTTATGATGCATACAGTAGTCTGCAATTAGTAGCTCTGTCCATTTTGTGTAACTAAATTATAAAATTAAAATTAATCACTGAACCAATATATTACCAATACCGTAAACCGGGGCTACTTTGCACCTTGTGAGGTTACTTTGCACCAAAGTTGAAAAAAGATTCAACTCTATCTGTAGGAGAAACTATTAATCATTTCGACCTAGTTTCACAATTCTCCACTAGGCTGCACCGCCGTCTACATGATTTGTGTGAATAGAAACTTTATCCCGCCATTTTGGATATTTTTGGGAAGAGTTGTCTTTGTATCTTCAGTTTTGTTTGAATTGTTACGTCAAAAAAGTGCCGTTTTTACGACATTAGACAACGTCAGAGAAAGGTAAGTGTGGTATATCTATGTGTAGAACTTTATTATCTTATAAATAACAACAGTAACTGAGAGTTTATATCAATACTAATTAGATTGTCATCCATTTTAAGTTTAAGGTTACTTTTAAGAGAAAGACGGGGTTACTTTGCACCAGCATAACATTGGTGCAAAGTAGACCCTTAATATTAAAAAAATGCTTTGTATTTTCTTTATCTTATTAGTCACATTTTTAGTACCTATATGATCATTTATATGTTGTCTACATAGGAATAGCGCATCATAAAAAATTTCAAATTAACATTGAATCAACCCTTCCCATAATAACTACGTTGTGTGTAGAAAACTTGGTTGCTCAATCAAGAATTGTTCTACATGTGCGAGTGTACATTTTTTGTCGATGAAGAATCGTTTTACGTATAATGATTAGTGTTTTGTATAGTTTCTTATAAAGTGCATGGTTACAGAATTAGTGAAGTTGACAAACAATATGGTGGTTGTGATTCCTGACCTAGGCGTGCCACAACGCTTTGGTAAGATTTGTTTATTTTAACCTAGTTTGTAATTATATATTAGGTTAGTTCTTTACCTGAAGAAGAGATCAGATTGCAGATCTCTAAACGTAGTGTTACTGATTTCTTGTTTCACTGAACGATGGGAAATGTCCGGAAAATCCTGTTTCCTTCACGTTTTACGTGTTAAGAATTCTTGATAAATAGGTTAATATGAACTGTTACAATGATAAATGTTTTTCTTTTGTAGGACAATATCACATACCTAAGAATAATACGTATGTGATGATACAACTGATAAAGCTTTAACGCCCTCTACAACCTAAAATGAAATAATCCTTCCGGCTCAGTCGGAAAAAGTAAGTAGATTTTTTATCATTTGAAGTATTCTCATCAGATTTGCACGTAGGCCTAGTCGTAGGATATCTTAGAAACGGTTCACGTTACAAAAATTGTTTATGATTTTGTGTATTTTCTCACGTTTGAGCGGCCGCCATAATGGAATGAAATAACGAGCCAAGTTGGCCATCGAAATTAGTCGAGATATTTATAAGATTAATGTTTGTACAAAGTTTGACCTTGTTTTGGTACTTCTACCTCCAGTACTTGACAATATAAAAAATCTTAATTTACACGTAATTAATATGTCAAAAACCACTCTTGCACAAAAACATTTATTGAAATGTTTTGTTAAAAGTTATAAGCATTAAAACCCTTATCCCTCGCCTATGTCCATAAATAACAGAGTTATGATTTTTTTAGAGATAACGGTCGCTATATTGAAACAAAATGCTGTATACCTAGTTGCCAGCAAATTATCAAGTAATAATAAGCTTATTACAATAAGCTGATTTTAATAAGTCTCATGAGCCTTTTTCTTACAGGCCTACATTCAATTAGTGTTTGTAAAGACATGCTCACATAAGCCCTTGGAATCCATATAGTGTTAAATATTATTTATAATGTTAAATGATGCAGTTTTAAGAGGAATTGGCACTAAAATAAATACTTTAATATATCTTAATGTTTTGTAATAGAACATTAATTGTACCGGTACTAGAAAGACTGCTGACGTTTATAAACACATACAGACAAATGTAACTTAAAAGTTATTCATATCTACACATTCTGAACGTTATAATGTACAAAACAAATCCAAAACTTCGTCAAGCGCATAATATTTCAAGCATTACAAGGATATATAGAACTTGATCATTCACTAAACTAAACTTGTACAATCGTACATCATAATCAATATCTTTGTACATAAAAGATGTCCTGACTGACTCGTCAATGACTGGCAAAAACCATGAAAGATAGAGACATGAAATTTGGTTTTCCTTTGTGGCCAACTACTGAAGTACTTATTTTGTTACATGAAAAGTGTTGTTAAAAATGTATGTTTAGACAATTATTATGAAGATATTTTATTTTATCCATAGATAAAAACGTAGGTACTAAAAATACGTCAATGTCACACAGTTATGCCAATTGTAACATTATTTATTTTAATCTTTATCAGCTGCAATTCAACATTCAGGTAAGAACGATTAAATTCAGCTTCCAAATAATGACAAACTACATGTGTGATTTATATAACTGTGTAATTACCGACGATGAGGTTCGTTAAACATATTTATAACATTTAAATAAGTAGGGGAACCATAGGAAATAAAGTTAATTTATCTTGTAGTATTTGTATTTTTACTAAAATATTGAAACATATTCTTATAAGTACAAATTGTAAATATAATTACATGTTATTAAATTAAAGAAAGTGTTTTATTTTTATTTTAAATTCCAGTATAATAATAACAACCGAAAGAGGCAACAACATCTACGCAACCTAGCGGATTTAGAACAAACTAACACAGCGTTCACCTGGTGGTTAGGAGTCGAATTATTTACTACCGGTTCCTTAGTTATAAGCGGGAGAACTATCTATGCTGTCAATATATGGCTAGTTTTATAAATTGCGCCGTATAAAATTAAATTCACCATTTCTGATTCCGGTGTATAAATATTTGCATCTTTATTTTAATACAATTTTCAAGTTAAGTCCTTAAATTTGTTAATTTATGTATAATTGATCTATTTGAGTGTGTGAAGTTGTCTTCAGTGGTACAAAAACACAGCAAGTTAAGGAATATTAAACATTTTAGTAATAACCATTTATAAAATAGTAACATAGTTTATGGTGTTACAAAGATATGTGCCATCAATGATTATATTAATTAATGGAGCCTAACATAGCAACCTTAAATAAAGGAGTAATGTCTTACTTTTAAATAAAGAGACCAAATTAATAAACTTGGCTGTTATATAGGAATTATTGAGTATGCAGTGCTTGACCGTATATGTTAATATCAAAGACTTTAAGTATGCTTGGACTCCTTTTCGGAGTTTCAAGGACTTTTACCAACGTACATGTTTTGAGGATGCTGTATCGCTGTCTTGTCAGACCACATTTGGAACACTGTAAAGTTATTTGGTCCCCAAACCAACTGTACTTGAATATGACCATGAACAAGTTTGGGGGCGCTTTCTTAGGCTAGTTGGTGCAAGATTATTTTTTGAACGTCAAATAATGTTTTGTAACGTATTTCGGAGTTGTATCTGTTTCTAATACATTTGGTGATTATTGATATGTACGAGTAAGTCGATTTTTCATCGAAATTAACGTTCATCTGACTGGGCTGTTGAGACGGACTAGTATTGAGCCTTGTTAACAGAAAGATTGAGATAAAAAAAGCTTTTCGTACCATCGTAAATAGAGAGTCGTGCAGGGCAGTGTTAACAATTTTGTAACTGTTGACTATGCTATGTATCTAGATCTTAGAAACAATCTTATATTGGTTGTCTATTGGTGGATAACTACCATACGGAGATACAAGTTTTTTTTTTATTTTGCGTGTAACAATAGCAATTAATTTCGTTCCATAGTTTCAGTGTGGAAATTCAACATTTCATTTAAGAATAAAAACTTCATCGTTTAGGCAAATTTATGATTTAAGTAATAGTACCATTATATTTATATAAATGCTCATTCGAATAGCGGAATACGTCATAATCAATATCTTTGTATATTTTAAAAGATGTCCTAACTTACTTGTCAATGTCCAGTAAAACCATGAAAGATAGAGACATTAAATTTGGTTGCGCTTAGTGGCCAACTACAGTACCGAGGTACTTATTTTGTTACATTAAAATTGCATATTTTTGTTCCAATGTTGTATGTTCTGACAATTGTTATCAAGTCATTTTTATTTTCTTTAAATCTAAATGTACTAATAAAAACGTCAATCGTAACAGTTGATTAATATTTCTTAGGCTTCATGAGCTACAATTCAACATTCAAGTAAGAAAGACTGAATGCAGCTTCCAAACAAATTATTTTGGTTACTTTTTGAAGATCTTCAACATTGTTTTAATTAATGGTTGTTAATTAGCCTATTACATTTAACTCCGCAAGTGAAAAGTAAAAGTCAAAGTTAATTTGTCTTGTTCTGTTTATTTATTTTACTCTAATATTGAAACATAGTTTTATAATTATTAATTTATAAACATAATTAAATTTCATGAAACTAAAAAAATGTTATATTTTTAATATAAACTCCAGTATAATAATAAAACTACAGAGAAAGAGGCAACAACTTCAACGCAACCTAGCGGATTTAGAAACAACTAACTCAGTCTTCAACCAGGTGTCAGGAGCTGAACTAGTTATTACAGGTTCTTAGTTATAAGCGGGAGAACTATCTATGCTGTCAATATATGGCTGGAATGAATATTAAACTGTGCTACATAAAATTTAATTCACCATTATTGGTTCTGTTTTATCGAAATTTTATTTTTCTCATAAAAATAATTTCTTATTAAATCCTGAGATTGGGTTATTCGCGTATAATTGATCTACCTGAAGTCAATTAGTAATACTATAAAGCAATGTTCTTATCCAGATATTACGATGGTATCGGCCGATTTGTTTCCTTTAGTAGCGGAATGGCGAGTGATGGACGTCTACACTGCTAGTGACCACGAGTTCATCGCTTTCCATCTTATCGATATTCGGCTGCCGCGGCGAGCGAATACCCGAAACACTCTTGGCTGGAATCTGGCTAAGCTGGACAGGGGAAAACTCGTCGAGCAGCTAGATCGTAGTATCGAGACTGGTGTTCCGGGGTTTCCCGAGTCCACTGAAACAGCTGAGGTTGAGGCTTATATCGACTCTTCCATGAAACTGATAGAACACGCTTGCAATTCGTCAATGCCTCGGAAACAACCTTACCGGGGCCGTCGCCAAGTCTTCTGGTGGACGGACGAAATCGGCGAGCTCAGGAGAACTGCACTAATGTGCAGACGTAGAGCGCAGCGAGCTCGAAACAACCTGAAGCTATAACTAGGTCGGCAGAGCACAAGGCTGCTAAGAAAGCTCTGAGTGCAGCAATTCGTTTGAGCAAGGCACGATGCTGGCGTGAGCTCTGCCAGGAGGTGGACTCGGACCCTTGGGGAAGAGGATACAAACTTGTAAGAAAAAAGTTCGGAGGAATAGGGAACAGCACGGAAATGCCTGCTGGAATGATTTCGGCAATCGTGGAAGCTCTCTTCCCAAGTCACCCTGTAAGGCGGGAGGAGAGAGTAGCGAGACCAGTTCCAGACTTTCCCATTTTTACGGAGCAGGAGCTTGTAGCGGCGGTGTCTACCATGCGCAACAAGAAGGCTCCAGGACCTGATGGCATTCCAGCTGAGGTTTTGAAGATTGTGGCGGCGAGTTATCCACTCTTGCTGCTGAATATGTATAATGCATGTTTGGTAGCGGGTGTGTTCCCGTCACGCTGGAAGGTTGCTAGGTTGGCGCTGATCAGCAAAGGCAAAGGTGACCCGAATTCCCCGTCGGCATACAGGCCACTTTATATGCTTGACACCGCGGGGAAGCTCTATGAAAGGTTGCTGAAACCCAGGTTGCAGTCGTCCATCGAAGCCGCCGGAGATATCTCTCCCCGGCAGCACGGCTTTCGAAAGCGACACTCAACTCTGAACGCCATTGCAGAGGTGATCAGTGCCGTCCAGCTTGTCACCAGGCTCGGCCGATTGTGCTGTTGGTTACCCTTTACGTAAAGAAACGCGTTTAACTCTGCTCGGTGGGAGGACATGCTAGAGGCGTTGCAGCGGGACTTCAGCGTGCCCGACTATCTCCTGGTCATTGTGCAGGACTACCTGAAGAACCGTCGGCTGTTGTATGAAACCAAAGACGGAAGGAGAACAAAAGAGGTCACTGCCGGTGCGGCTCAAGGGTCTATTCTCGGCCCAGACCTATGGAATGTTTCAAACAATGGTTTGCTTCGCCTTGAGATGCCCCACGACGTCTACCTCGTGGGTTTGCTGATGACGTGGCTGCAGTCATCACGGCGAGGACTCCGGACTTGGCACAGTTACGCCTTAATCAGGTAATGATTCGGGTCTATGCCTGGATGACGAGCCATGGACTTGAGCTGGCAGTCGCCAAGACCGAAATCGTTATGCTCACTCGACGGAGAATCCCCACTCTGATCTCTATGAATGTGGGGGGTGTCGAGGTTCGGACAAGGACTGCGGCGAAGTATCTGGGTGTGTTACTCGACTGCCGTCTTCGGTATTGGGAGCACATTCAGGCGGTATGTGATAAAGCCTCTAGGGTGATTATGTCTCTAGGCAGGCTGATGGCTAACGCAGGAAGCCCTAGGTCAAGTAAGAGACGCCTCCTCATGTCTACTGTAAACTCAACCCTTCTGTATGGCGCAGAGGTTTGAGCGGATGTCATGAGGATATGGCGATACAGTCAAAAGCTGTTATCAGTACAGAGAAGAGCGGCACTTAGGGTCGCCTGCGCCTATCGCACTGTTTCCGGTTCGGCCGTGGCGGTCGTGGCTGGGGTGATTCCTATTGACCTGCTGGCCATCGAGAGACAGACCGTCTTCCGGGAGGCTGCCGAGCGTGGTAGAGAGGATGCCTTGGCTGCTGCCAGAGTGGAGACTCTGCAGGTTTGGCAACGGAGGTGGACGGAAGGATCGGACGGTCGCTGGACCTTCCATCTCATTCGAGAGCTTCAATCCTGGATAGATCGTAGCCACGGGGAGATAGATTTCTACCTGTGTCAGTTCCTGACGGGGCACGGTTACTTTAGGAAGTACCTCTACAGGATGGGAAAAGTCAGGTCGCCTCGGTGTGCTTACTGCCCGGAGGAAGATGATGATGTTCATCACACCTTCTTCGCTTGCGGGCGCTTCCCCGAGGCTAGGCGAACGCTCGACACTAAAGTTGGCGATGTTACGGCAGAGAGACCATTGTGGAGATGATGCTGCAGAGTGAGGACGCCTGGAATGCAGTCACCACTCATGTACATGCGATCCTTTATCAGAAGCGTGAAGACGGATGCCTGGCTGACCCCTAGCTTCCGAAACAAGTAGTTTTGTCCTGGTTGGAACATAAGACACACGGACCAGGCAAGATGTCATCCGAAAGGGGGGTTCCGGCCTGGGCCCTCCGTGCCCCGTACACTGTTTTCTACCACTCACCTAGCTATCAGTACCCAACCCAGTGCTGACAACCGCATTTGTGTGTATATATTTACATGGTAACTCACTGTTTCTACCACTCACCTAGGTATCAGTACCCATTTCAGTGCTAACAACCGCATTTGTGTGTATATATTTACATGGTAACTCACTGTTTCTACCACTCACTTAGCTATCAGTACCCAACCCAGAGCTGACAACCGCATTTTTGTGTATATATTTACATGGTAACTCACTGTTTCTACCACTCACCTAGCTATCAGTACCCAACCCAGTGCTGACAAACCGCATTTGTGTGTATATATTTACATGGTAACTCACTGTTTCTACCACTCACTTAGCTATCAGTACCCAACCCAGTGCTGACAACCGCATTTGTGTGTATATATTTACATGGTAACTCACTGTTTCTACCAGTCACCTAGCTATCAGTACACAACCCAGTGCTGACAACCGCATTTGGTGTATATATTTACATGGTAACTCAATGTTTCTACCACTAACCTAGCTATCAGTACCCGACCCAGTGCCGACAACCGTAGTTGTGTGTGTATTTACATGGTAACTCACTGTTTCTAACCACTCACCTAGCCATCAGTACCCGGTCCAATGCTGACAACCGTAGTTGTGTGTATATTTACATGGTTACTCACTGTTTCTACCACTCACCTAGCCATCAGTACCCGGCCCAGTGCTGACAACGGTAGCTGTGTGTATATATTTACATGGTAACTCACTGACTCTTCCACTCACCAAGCTATCAGTACCCGGTCTAATGCTGACAACCGTAGTTGTGTGTATATATTTTACATGGTAAACTCACTGTTTATACCACTCACCTAGCAACCACTTCCCGACCCAGTGCCGACAACCGTAGTTGTGTGTATATTTATATGGTAACTCACTGTGTCTACCACTAACCTAGCTATCAGTACCCGACCCCGTGCCGACAAACCGTAGTTGTGTGTATATTTACATGGTAACTCACTGTTTCTACCACTAACCTAGCTATCAGTACCCGACCCAGTGCCGACAACCGTAGTTGTGTGTATATTTACATGGTAACTCACTGTTTCTAC
Source organism: Homalodisca vitripennis (assembly GCF_021130785.1). NCBI lineage: Eukaryota > Metazoa > Arthropoda > Insecta > Hemiptera > Cicadellidae > Homalodisca > Homalodisca vitripennis. The sequence goes on along the minus strand of NC_060213.1, from coordinate 28,553,969 downwards.
CACTAACCTAGCTATCAGTACCCGACCCAGTGCCGAAAACCGTAGTTGTGTGTATATTTATATGGTAACTCACTGTGTCTACCACTAACCTAGCTATCAGTACCCGACCCAGTGCCGGCAACCGTAGTTGTGTGTATATATTTACATGTTAACTCACTGTTTTCTACCACTCACCTAGCCATCAGTACCCGGTCCAATGCTGACAACCGTAGTTGTGTGTATATATTTACATGGTTACTCACTGTTTCTACCACTCACCTAGCCATCAGTACCCGGCCCAGTGCTGACAACCGTAGCTGTGTGTATATATTTACATGGTAACTCACTGTTTCTTCCACTCACCAAGCTATCAGTACCCGGTCTAATGCTGACAACCGTAGTTGTGTGTATATATTTACATGGTAACTCACTGTTTCTACCACTAACCTAGCTATCAGTACCCGACCCCGTGCCGACAACCGTAGTTGTGTGTATATTTACATGGTAACTCACTGTTTTCTACCACTAACCTAGCTATCAGTACCCGACCCAGTGCCGACAACCGTAGTTGTGTGTATATTTATATGGTAACTCACTGTGTCTACCACTAACCTAGCTATCAGTAGCCGACCCAGTGCCGACAACCGTAGTTGTGTGTATATTTACATGGTAACTCACTGTTTCTACCACTAACCTAGCTATCAGTACCCGACCCAGTGCCGACAACCGTAGTTGTGTGTATATATTTACATGGTAACTCACTGTTTCTACCACTAACCTAGCTATCAGTACCCGACCCAGTGCCGACAACCGTAGTTGTGTGTATATTTACATGGTAACTCACTGTTTCTACCACTAACCTAGCTATCAGTAGCCGACCCAGTGCCGACAACCGTAGTTGTGTGTATATTTATATGGTAACTCACTGTGTCTACCACTAACCTAGCTATCAGTACCCGGCCCAGTGCCGACAACCGTAGTTGTGTGTATATTTACATGGTAACTCACTGTTTCTACCACTAACCTAGCTATCAGTAGCCGACCCAGTGCCGACAACCATAGTTGTGTGTATATTTACATGGTTACTCACTGTTTCTACCACTCACCTAGCCATCAGTACCCGGCCCAGTGCTGACAACCGTAGCTGTGTGTATATATTTACATGGTAACTCACTGTTTCTACCACTAACCTAGCTATCAGTACCCGACCCCGTGCCGACAACCGTAGTTGTGTGTATATTTACATGGTAACTCACTGTTTCTTCTACCACTAACCTAGCTATCAGTACCCGACCCAGTGCCGACAACCGTAGTTGTGTGTATATTTATATGGTAACTCACTGTGTCTACCACTAACCTAGCTATCAGTAGCCGACCCAGTGCCGACAACCGTAGTTGTGTGTATATTTACATGGTAACTCACTGTTTCTACCACTAACCTAGCTATCAGTACCCGACCCAGTGCCGACAACCGTAGTTGTGTGTATATTTACATGGTAACTCACTGTTTCTATCTACCACTAACCTAGCTATCAGTACCCGACCCAGTGCCGAAAAACCGTAGTTGTGTGTATATTTACATGGTAACTCACTGTTTCTACCACTAACCTAGCTATCAGTAGCCGACCCAGTGCCGACAACCGTAGTTGTGTGTATATTTACATGGTAACTCACTGTTTCTACCACTAACCTAGCTATCAGTACCCGACCCAGTGCCGACAACCGTAGTTGTGTGTATATTTACATGGTAACTCACTGTTTCTACCACTAACCTAGCTATCAGTACCCGACCCAGTGCCGAAAACCGTAGTTGTGTGTATATTTACATGGTAACTCACTGTTTCTACCACTAACCTAGCTATCAGTACCCGACCCAGTGCCGACAACCGTAATTGTGTGTATATTTACATGGTAACTCACTGTATCTACCACTAACCTAGCTATCAGTACCCGACCCAGTGCCGACAACCGTAGTTGTGTGTATATTTACATGGTAACTCACTGTTTCTACCACTAACCTAGCTATCAGTACCCGACCCCGTGCCGACAACCGTAGTTGTGTGTATATTTACATGGTAACTCACTGTTTCTACCACTAACCTAGCTATCAGTAGCCGACCCAGTGCCGACAACCGTAGTTGTGTGTATATTTATATGGTAACTCACTGTGTCTACCACTAACCTAGCTATCAGTACCCGGCCCAGTGCCGACAACCGTAGTTGTGTGTATATTTACATGGTAACTCACTGTTTCTACCACTAACCTAGCTATCAGTAGCCGACCCAGTGCCGACAACCGTAGTTGTGTGTATATTTATATGGTAACTCACTGTGTCTACCACTAACCTAGCTATCAGTACCCGACCCAGTGCCGACAACCGTAGTTGTGTGTATATTTACATGGTAACTCACTGTTTCTACCACTAACCTAGCTATCAGTAGCCCACCCAGTGCCGACAACCGTAGTTGTGTGTATATCTACATGGTAACTCACTGTGTCTACCACTAACCTAGCTATCAGTACCCGGCCCAGTGCTGACAACCGTAGTTGTGTGTATATATTTTACAGGGCAACTCACTCATATGTATATTCATTCTCAAATTATCCCTTATGGTGGAACAAAATATGAACAACTTCCTGAGGTTTACAGGCACGATACCCGAGAGTTGCCTCGAGAAACGTATACCATTGTTTGACCCTTGATACGTACACTATACATACAAAACTGTACCAAATCACATTCATATTTATGGCTCTCTCTTCAATTATCGATGGATTATTTTTGCTAAAAACAAATAATATAAACACACATAGTATTATATGTTAAGGAAACAAATAAAAATGCAACACAGTAAATAACAATTTCCTAGATTTTAGATTTTTCAAAGTCCAACCATACAACATATGACCATGTTTATAACACCTTGTCATATTAGACATTAAATTAGAGCTTAAATGATATTGAAAAATAGACAAATTCCGATATATACTATTTACTGAAATCTACAAACATGAAAGTCTAGAAAAAAATATACTACATAAACTTCAAGAAAATGAGCTGCGAATCAACGTTCAGGTAAGAACGATTGATTGCAGCTTTCAAAAAACTGAATAAACGGGACATGGTATCAATCAACACGGGAAGCATTTAGCTATTTATAAAATACTACAGTTAAATATACGGACGAGGGGAATTAATTACAAATAAGTTTAATTGAATTGCATTTTTTAGATTTATATTGTTGTGTAAGAAATTTATATTTATAGAAATAAACGTTTTAAATACTTTCAATATCCATTATTGTTGTTGTGTAGTATTAATTTTAATACTTAGAAACATTTTTACAAACAAATAAAACAAATACAACGCGTCACCTATAGGATTCAGTCAGAACTAACTCAGCCTGTAACCTGGTGGTCAAGAACGTAACTATTATTATAGGTCATCTGATGTCTAACGGCAGAAGATACTCTGTTAATGATTTATTACCACCGTGATTGGGACCAAGGTCGTAATGCTGAGTGTTAGCCAAGCTTATCATTCGAGGGGCATTAAAATTTCATTTCTATAGGTTTTGAAACTTTGCATGAAGCGTTATTCCTATATAAACAATATTCCTCCATTTATCCCTCCTGTATACGAAAACAAGTTACTCAATGGGATTTGGCTGAGCGTTAGCAAATATTTTTACATTGGTCTTATGAGTAACCATGATGGCAACGAGAAAGTAGCTGAATAATTAAACTTGTAAGCAAATAAGGTACAATATTAAGACATTTTAAAATATCACATTTTTGTAACTGTAGAATAAAATAAATACTTATATTGGAGAAAAAAGTGTATGTAAATAGTTGGAGATAGGATTTGATTAGAGCGCACAATTGCGTTGTAGTAACCACCCTTCCTAGCTCAGCGTAACTGTTATACCGCAACGAGAAATAGTGGAATAAAAATATTTGTAAAACAACTCAATCCAATAATTTGAGAATTCATCACGTGAATTTTATTCGTAGAGTAAAATGAAAAAGAGTGGAAGTCAATGTGAAAACTACTTGCGTGCCTGGCTGGCTAGCCCACCGGAACGTTTATTGCGAAAACACTGCTATGAAACCTAACCTTAATTTTGCTTGAAACATATTTTCTACGTAGACATGACTGAAGTTTTTGATGGTGCATGGCCAACAGTGGAATTTTCTTGAGCGTCATTGAAGTATATCACTTAGTAGAATAGCAAATTTTGTATGTCCCTGCCGAGGACGTCAACATTGTTTCTGCGCGAGGGTCTGTCCGTTCACCTGCTCGTAGAGCATTTCGAGAATGAACGATTTGAAATTTTGTACACAACCTCATCGCAGCCTGTTATGTGACAAGTGAGAGGCGTACTCCTGCCTTGTTTATACATAAACATAAATAAATAAAAATGTATTTATCGGTCGAGCGTTCATCAAAGTACAAACTCTGCTTTTCATGAGAACTCCTGTCAAAGTGTACAAAATGCATTATACATAGATCACACAATAATAAAATACGGGTAACATTTATCAATTAAATATGCCTGTAACACTTTTCAAGAGTCCGAGATAGAGCCGGGGTCGGTTACACATGGTTTATTAAAACAATTCTTGCGTTATCTTGTAAACTACAACACCTGTCTTGTTGGTATTTGTTCGTAAAAAATTAATACAATCGTTTTTAACGATACATTCTTATCCAGACTAGTCCGAAGCAAAAATAATTCTATAACTATTATTTTGAACTGTAGCATGAATTTAGTAAAGATATTTGATACTTCGCTTAAACCGGAAGTATATTACAAGAGCATGAGTTAGATGCTTTTTAACGTCAGTATTGTCTTAAGGTATATAAATATTTTCTAAATTAGAGCAACGAAGCAAAATTAATTATAGCATCAGGAATACTTTAGATCTGAATTAAATTTTAATTGTCTTAAAAATACAATTTTTGATCGTCGTAAGCTTCTCCGACTTGATGTACACGTTTTTCTTGAACTGGGCAACAGGGAAAACTAAACTTTGTTTCACTCTCCGATTTCATGGACGTAAAACACCTTTATTGGCAGGAATGTGGTATGAACGTGGCAGAATTAACTTACGCTCATACCACATTCCTGCAAACTTTTCCACTTCCAGTGCCGGTTATCAGAATACTAATTGTTCAGTCGCCTTTTCGAATCCATTAACTCGTCAGCACTATAAAATACTAAAAAACGTTTCAAACTAGCTTTTAACGTCTTTGGCTGCCTGTGACTGTAGGTTTTTGTAAATCCCACCATCCTGCGTCCGTCAGTTCAGTAAATATCTCTGCATATTGTTTCATTGTCTCATATTGTCTCGACCAGGTGTCATGGTACATTTTATACATGCAAAATAAATTTTGCTCTAAAATTTTGTGGCTCGGAAGAGTAAAAAAGTTACATTTTTAAAGTTTCCTTGCAAGATTCTCTGAACTTCAAAGATTGCTAGGTTTTTGTATTTTGAACGCTCTGTGGAACTGGATATACACTAACCATAGGTGAGTTGGGTGTAGATCAAGACATAATAAGCTGTCATTAGAACCTGAGTTGGGCAGTATTTGGCTAAGGACTTCGAAACATAAATGTCTGAGGACAGTTTACAGCAAACATGATCTATTCCAAGTAATTCCCTTATATCCACAAATATTTCAAGGAACTTTAAACAGTCGACTTCATCCAGCAGAGAACCATTCAACAAGATGGCTGGTCCTTAGTTTGGATCTCCCGACCGCAATGCGGAAGTCAGGACATATTTATTCCTCAACAAGTTTTTTATGTAAGTTACTTAATAAATCAGTTGATAGTTCGTAATTGTTAAGTCACATAGGTTTGCATGTACCACATCATATATTTAGAGAATTTAATTTATTTGCTTTACCTAGATGTAGAACAGTTTCTCATTATAACTTTCCTTTGTACAAGACTCTACGGTTTCTTAATTTAAACCAATCAAACATAGATATTTTTAATGATAATTTGAAATATATTTTAAAGATATGCAACACCTTTTATTTTGATTTAATTTATTGTTCATTGCAGGTACAATGAAGCAAGTTGTTATTTTTTTAAAATTGTATAGAGTTCATTTATTTATGTTGTGTAAAGAAATTTAAATATTAATTTGTGTAACTGCCACCAGTTTAGTTTGCTATGTAAAGTTCATATTAAGAGTACGTTAATTTTAGTTAGGATGGCTGTTTTGGGAATAATTGAAGGTTTTGTACTTTGTTTGTGCTATATCATGTCCTGTAGCTGTCATTTAAAATTGAAAAATAAATACATTTCTCAAGGGACAAACAGGAGTCTGTGGTTAGTTTGATTAATGTAAAATTATATTTATACTCAGTTCACGACTCATGGTGCCTATAAGAATGAATTTTGTTTAAAGAACTGGAAATCATAAAAACCTCGCTAATTTTTCATCTAATCGACTGCACAATGGAAAGATCGAAATAAAATAGCAATTTTTCGTTCGTTTTAAAATTGTGCAGTGCGTCATTCGGCTAATAATCTTCGAAGTTTGAATCAAGCTGCTTTCAGTTACGATGTTTCAAAGGCAAAAGTAAAAGAATCAGTTTGTTCACATTGTAAGACATTGAATTACGACAATAAAACCGCTGGAGTTTGTTGGCCAGTATGGGTTGCTATTATAAATAAATGCTATTGTTTTCACCACTAGATCCATTGCACCTATTGGTTTCATGAATAGGGACGGATTCCATATATATCCCTAAAATATTAAAAATTAAGCTTCCAAATAACAATTTTGGGCCTCGCAAAGTACACGTAATTTTTGACAATTTGCAAATGTAGTTTTAATATAAAAATTCATTTAATGGGAAATTCAACACAAGATCTGCGTTGTAATGATTTTTATTTGATTGGAAAAGTCCATTATAGAACAATTACAGACTTGAGTCAACAGAATCCGTTGATTACATTGTCCATAACTGAACGGAATCTCATAGCACCTGATAACAACGCAAATCACTCAAATGCAAAACTCTTCTGGACAAAAATTTAAGACGTTTGGAACCACCAACAATAATTGAAGAAGTTGCCATTATTATAGTCCATAATGTTGTTTTAAATAGCCGGAATGAAAAAACTACAATATCCCATCATATTTTGGTAAAGAAAAGATGATAAATCCATTTACAGATAATTGGAAATTTAGTTTAGCACAACAATAATCTATTTACAGTCCAATAGCTTTTGGCAGAACGGCATATGTCAGGTCAGCTAGTTTTTTAATCTAAATTATTTAAAATGTTTCTTTTTAAGGGATCAAACGATTGGTTGTATTTCGTCTTTTATTTGTGTAAACATCGGAAACAAAACCCGTTGCAATTCTGTTATTTCACAGGTATGCACCAATAAACACTTCACCAATATTCAATGTTATTTAAGTTTTTTTTTCACTCGTTCTTATAGCGCTTGTGATGTTTAAATTTAACTACTTTTGTGTAGGTAAAAATGTTTTAAAGGACGAACTGCACAATAGCTAATGTTACAACTCATTTTGTAACAGTTTATTATTTGTCATTCGTGGATCAACGTCTGTTCACAATTCAAAGCAAGGTGGTCAATAAATAGACAGGATTGTAACTACATAATTTAATTAACTTTTTCCCAATCGCATAGTCAATGAATCCTTTATTGTGTCCTTACGTAAAATTTTATAAATTTAAAAACATAAAAAGGTCATCGAGTCTGCACGTCACGCAGCGCTGTTTGCTGTTCAACCCTCAAACATTAAAAAATCCTATGTAAAGGTAAGAATGTCAAGGTAAAGGATGTCTTATTTTACGTGGCAAAGTTAGGGTTAAGATACCCTCTCTTGCAGTTAACCTGGGGATCACCGGCTTAAAGGTGACTTCCGAACCACCACCAATGGCAGACTGCTTGCAAGATCACTCAGCAGTCATCCATCCTAGCAGCAGCCTCACTCGACGTTGCATGACAACGTTGGTTGTTTTAGCTGTACCCAATACACTGTGAAGAAGGTAAAATTGTGAATGGTAAATTTTTCGTTAACCCCGTGAATCAATAAGAAAGTTTAATATCTTATATGTAAAATGTCTAATAAATAATTTCTTATACTGTACGAACACGAGTATTTGTAAAATTTGTCGGTGCATTTAAACAGAATTTTGATTAATAACAACTATTACCTAGATGTGAAATGGTCATTTCAGTTCTTTTTCAAAGATTTATAGGAGAAAGAAATCACAAGAACGCAAGGTTGTATGTGTAAGAAGAAATTATTTGGGAGTTTAGAAATGTCATTCGAGGAATGTCTTGCTCATCCAATTCGTTGTATTTGGAGTTTCATTCCATATTTCGTAAAAAAAATTTGAGATGTTTTACGAGTTTATTTTTTTAATTTAAGGCGTTGAAAGATTATAACCCTATTTCCAGTGAATACTTAGAAAAAAATCTTCAATATTAATTTGGAAAGTGACATGATTCTGAAATTTGATTAATGTAACAACTTATATTATTTATTAGAATAGTTTCGGTCTCTTAGTGGGAATTTTCGGTAACGAACTTAGAATTAGGTTAGAGCTAATAAAACTATCTCCAATATTTGTACGTATATCAATAGACTTGGACTGGACATATGCATGAATTATTTGAAGTGATTTACAAAATAATTTTTGTTTAATTTGTAACAATTATATTTTTTTGAAATGAAATAAAATATAAACCATTAGTTGTACATAATTTTTACTTCATTTCACCCGCGGAATAATATCCTAAAGTTTGTGTAGAGAATTTTGTCAAAGTCTTTATTCCTATTTTACCAGGATATTCATGTTTTTATTAGTTACCAATTTGTATATTCATAAATAAGTTCAATGAACCCAACCTACAGATGGTTTAAGGCTGTCTCAGTCTTACGGCCCCGATTCCGATGTTTTTGCCCAGAACTTTAGCAACAATAGTTATACCTGAAATTCTTTCTCATTGGCCATTTAAACCTTATTATTTTACACATACCACCCATAAAAGAGAACTTGAGAGACAGAATAAGTAAGACAAAAAGATTCAAATTTAATTAACAGATCATTGATTGTTTTTACACTAAAAATTTGGAATCTTATCCAACTGAGCAAATGGTAGTATTCTCATGCAGGCTGGTGTGTGTGTGTGTTGTTCTCACACAATTTGATAGCAACTGATGTCTGCTGGTAAAGTCAGGTTGGTTGACTAATATCATCGCCTAATTGCGCACGAGAATTTGATTGAGATCCGATCATCAATTAGCAAACAGAATAAGATCTATACAATCTAAACAATAATTTAGTTGTTATTGTAAGACAAGTTTTATAACTCACATTTAATTTGTTCGTAATTGTATAAAGAGCGTCTCGCTTAGCTTAAGATACTATTCCTATCTTGTTTAATTTACCATGTTTATAGGACATGGTCGTAGTCAATAATACAGTTATGACTTTACAATATTGTAGGTCTAAATGGATACATAAACAGTTACCTGCAAATGTGTCAATTATAATACAATACAAAAAACACGGTTTATAAGTCCAAACAAGCTGCTAATCAGCATTCAGGTGAGAACGACTAATTACAGCTTCCAAATAATATCTCGAATATATAACAAAAGAATGAAGAATTAAGTTGTAAGAGAATGTAAACATTTACGTCTAAATCCCTACAATTAATTCTGCAAACGAGAGGTAATAAAAATGTGTTCCATTTTACTTCTTTGTTTGTATTTATATAATAGTTTCTACAATATATATTAAAAGTAATATATTATATTTTTATACAATCATGTTTTAACTAATACTAGATTGTTTTACAATTCATATTTAAGTATCAATAATTATTCAGTTTAAAAGAAACGTACAACAACAAGCGCGCATCCTACTGGATTCAGTGGGAACTAACTTAACCTTGAATCTGGTAAAAGAGTTGAACTAGCATTAGAGTCCATATCCGATATGATAAATAGAACAGAATTTTAAAAATGAAAATAATGTATGAAACAATATTTTCTATTATTTAGATAAATAAACGGGATAATTATTATGATAAACGAAACAAGGGTCAATAATTTATTATATTAGTAATCTAGCATGTATGTTTTATTCATTTGTACTGCTGTATATAAGCTACTAATTAAATATATTATTATATTCTACAAGCATAGTCCAAATATGTTATATTACTTACAATAGTAAAATTAACAATTCTCATTATTTTACTTATTTCTCAACACGAATATCTAATTTATACTGAAGTACTTAAAAACAGCTTAATCAACCAACAATTCGTTAATAGAGCATGTCTACGAATATAATTTAATTTTATTCTAACTTAAGACATCATATTGCCTAAACGATCAAGTTTGTAAGAATAATTCACTATATTTTAAATTACCACATTGAAATAATGGAACAAAATTAGTTGCAATTCGTACACGCAAAAATGAAAGAAATTGTATTCCCGAACGGTAATGTTCAGTTAATTTAATTTTAAATGAAAAATCCCACCCTAATATCCCTGTCTTGTTCAATGTAGATCTGTCCTCTGAGATAAATTACTCATCCATAGTCCGGTAACCCTGTACCGTCAATTCCAAAGTTGTGTACATTTTGCTAACATACCTATTCCTACCACTCACCTAGCCATCAGTACCCGACCCAGTGCTGACAACCGTAGTTGTGTGTATATTTACATGGTAACTCACTGTTTCTACTACCACTCACCTTAGCTATCAGTACCCGGCCCAGTGCTGACAACCGTAGTTGTGTGTATATATTTACATAGTAACTCACTGTTTCTACCACTCACCTAGCTATCAGTACCCGGCCCAGTGCTGACAACCGTAGTTGTGTGTATATATTTACATGGTAACTCACTGTTTCTACCACTCACCTAGCTATCAGTACCCGGCCCAGTGCTGACAACCGCATTTGTGTGTATATTTACATGGGTAAACTCACTGTTTCTACCACTCACCTAGCTATCAGTACCCGGCCCAGTGCTGACAACCCGTAGTTGTGTGTATATATTTACATGGTAACTCACTGTTTCTACCACTCACCTAGCTATCAGTAACCCGACCCAGTGCTGACAACCGTAGTTGTGTGTATATTTACATGGTAACTCACTGTTTCTACCACTAACCTAGCTATCAGTACCCGACCCAGTGCTGACAACCGTAGTTGTGTATATATTTACATGGTAACTCACTGTTTCTACCACTAACCTAGCTATCAGTACCCGACCCAGTGCTGACAACCGTAGTTGTGTGTATATATTTACATGGTAACTCACTGTTTCTACCACTAACCTAGCTATCAGTACCCGACCCAGTGCTGACAACCGTAGTTGTGTATATATTTACATGGTAAACTCACTGTTTCTACCACTAACCTAGCTATCAGTACCCGACCCAGTGCTGACAACCGTAGTTGTGTGTATATATTTACATGGTAACTTCACTGTTTCTACCACTAACCTAGCTATCAGTACCCGACCCAGTGCTGACAACCGTAGTTGTGTATATATTTACATGGTAACTCACTGTTTCTACCACTAACCTAGCTATCAGTACCCGACCCAGTGCTGACAACCGTAGTTGTGTGTATATATTTACATGGTAACTCACTGTTTCTACCACTAACCTAGCTATCAGTACCCGACCCAGTGCTGACAACCGTAGTTGTGTATATATTTACATGGTAAACTCACTGTTTCTACCACTAACCTAGCTATCAGTACCCGGCCCAGTGCTGACAACCGCATTTGTGTGTATATTTACATGGTAACTCACTGTTTCTACCACTCACCTAGCTATCAGTACCCGACCCAGTGCTGACAACCGTAGTTGTGTGTATATTTACATGGTAACTCACTGTTTCTACCACTAACCTAGCTATCAGTACCCGACCCAGTGCTGACAAACCGTAGTTGTGTGTATATTTACATGGTAACTCACTGTTTCTACCACTAACCTAGCTATCAGTACCCGACCCAGTGCTGACAACCGTTAGTTGTGTGTATATTTACATGGTAACTCACTGTTTCTACCACTAACCTAGCCATCAGTACCCGACCCAGTGCTGACAACCGTAGTTGTGTGTATATTTTACATGGTAACTCACTGTTTCTACCACTCACCTAGCTATCAGTACCCGACCCAGTGCTGACAACCGTATAAGTGTGTATATATTTACATGGTAACTCACTCAAATATATATTTATTCTCAATTTGTCACTTTTATTGACACAAAGTATGTCCAACATGCTCAAGCTTACAGGCAAGAAAAAACGAGAGTTGCTTCTAAGACACGTATACCATTGTTTAGCTCTTGAAGTGTTCACTATTCACACAAAACTGCAGTACGTAAAACTCATATTATGACTCTCGTTTTTTTAAATATACACACAGAATATTATGATAACAAAATAAATAATAATAAAATATGATAATAATAAACAATAATAAAAAAAATAAATACTGTACAAAGTACAAAAAATTAACCTTGTTTATAGGACCTGAGTCACAGTCGATAATACAGTTATGCTTTTACATTATTGTTAGGCTAGATAGGTAAACATAATTTACCTACAAATTTGAATATCGGAAATAAAGTACATTAGTTCAAAGCAAGCTGCCAATCAGCATTCAGGTAAGAATGACTAATTACAACTCCCAAATAATATATTAAGTATTGCATTTGTTTACTCGTTCTCAACGTACAGAATGTATGGAACATATTATTATTTATAATATACCACATTTTCAAACTGCAAACGAGAGTTAATGAAAATGTGGTCCAATGTATTGCTTTGTTTGTAGTTGTATTGTAGTTTACACATTATATATTTATAGGTCTCAACATATTTATATAATAATGTTTTAAACTATACAAGATATTATTAATATGTAAATTAATAACCAATAATTACTCAGCTTAAAAGAAAAACAACAATAAGCGCGCACCCTACTGGACTCAGTTGGAACTAACTCGGCCACGAACCTGGTGGAGAAGAACTAAACTAGCATTGCAGTCAATATCCAAAATGTGACAGGAATTTTTTACATGAAAATTTGTTATTACATTATTTTTTTCCAATTATTTAAATACATAAAAAAATTAATTATCAGGATGAACTAAAAACAAGGTTTTATTAATTCTATTATATTAGTAATCTAGCATTTATACTTTATTAATGTATACTGTTGCATTTTGGCCATTAATAAGATACATATATTATTACTAGCTGACCCGGTGAACTTCGTTTCACTTACCTCTTGGCCATGTCGCTACCTTTGTTAACATATTTACATATGTACTTTATCAATTTGACAGAGTTACAAAATTCCACATTGATGTGAGTTTCAAAATTTTTGGACAATATTGGCGAGTACGGCACAATCCAACGATTATCTACATCAAAATTTTGTCCTTTTATCTTCAAAATTACAGATCGCCCACCGTCCTCAACTGATTGCCGACGATACAACGGGTAACCATCATTTCCCGAGATGGTTTCAGCAATCAATGCTCTAGGGTATCGCTTTAGAACACTTGCCGTCGACCATACAGGGGGAGTTTTTGTTGAAAACTCCGCAAGGTCCATGTATCATATGTTTACTTTACTACTGCATGCAATTTTGGGTCAAGTGTTTCATCGGGATTCTCGGCTGAAATTATGGAATCAATATCTTCTGGCCTTAATTTAATCAACTAACCAAACTAATATGTGCGCATGTGGCAGACCACGCTTTTGCCACTCAACAGAGTACATCCAACAACGTACTTGGTCATACACACGATGCTTTATAATGAAATTCATTACAGATTTTAATTTTTGCTTAAACACTCTGGCAGTGATGCCATGCCTATCAATTGTTGTTTGGCCGTGTAGCAATTCTTTCTTAATTTCCATCCATTGTGGGTTACAGGTGAATGTATAATAGGTCTGGACGGCCATATTTTTCTAACATACGACATCGCATCTTGCGCGTATTCGTGCATGTGGCGCGGGCTTCCAATGTAAGTGGCCGGCATAATTGTAATTTTTCCCACATTTTCTGCATTTGCAACGGCATTAATAGCATCAAGAATCTGTATGAATAAAAATTCATAGAGCTGGACTTTTTTGTTGGTTTCAGCACCTGGAATCAGAAATGATAAACAATGACATTTTTGCATACATTAAATATAACACATTTATTGTCAAATTATCATCATTATCATATCGGGACAAAAGGCAATCAATACAGGTAATCAATTTAAAAGCTTTCTGTAGTTTTTTTGCGGTGCGTAAACATATAATGATATACTTTACCATGTGTAACAAAAAATCTTCGACATAAAATATTGGGTGCTGTCAGGCCCAAACACGACAATACTTTATTTGCCATCAATAAACACATATATTCTATCATGATCAATGTCTAATTGTAAATTTCCGCATTAATTAGTAGTGTAGGATTCGAAGTTTGACATCGCACACGATGTAGCACACTCAGACATGTCATCCCTATATTTCATCCACAAATATTCCGGATTCGAAGGGAAACATGTGGATATTATAATCGCAAACAATGTTTGAATTTGATGTGGTGAAGATATATGGAGTCCTTGAGCGTATTATCCCAATGTAAATCATCCTCGAGTAACTGTAATAGTTGACACGCCTCACGGTAAGTAGCACACAGATGTCATCAACCGTTCTCAATTGTTGAAACGATGTCGGACCACGAACATTCACCAATAACAATCTAAGATAATAACATTCAGCGTTATTTGGATGTACTGTATTTGTCGGCACTATAATCGACTTCTGGATCGTAGGAGAATGCTGCTCGTTCCAGGTTTCACAGGAGCATTGCGTTTGCGGAATCGGTCAATTTCCTTTTCCCGGGCTCGCTGCTGTTGTGATCGATGTGCCCGAACTCGTTGCATTCTTTGTCTATCCACTTCATTCTGATTTACTGTAGAACGCAAATGTGCCATACCAATACGACTGTTATCATTATCAGTCTCTTGCTGGTCATCAGTGCGATTAGCACGTGAGGTAGCTCGCCGCACATTCGATCTACTTCGACGACCTATACTATGTTAGGTCGTTTTCTTCTCGGCATTGTAAGCAGTATCTGATATTAATGTTTTATTGCACTAATAATGTTAACCTATAATGGCGACAGCTGTTTTACCCAAAATTGCATGCAGTAGTAAGTAAACATATGATACTGAGACACTTCGTCATTTGTATTTGTTACAGCTGTTAAACTAATTATCGATACATAAACATCAATCAAACGTTTGACAGGTAAGAACAGTTTGTATGGGAAAATCAAATTGTCGTTTTTAGTATTTTCCTTGCAATTTTGTTATATTTTCTCATCGTTTAAAACCTTCCCTGGACTTCCACGAACATTTCAAGACCAAAAATTAGCCAAATCGGTTTCAGCCGTTCTCGAGTTTTAGCGAGGACTAACGAACGGAAATTCATTTTTATTTATATAGATATTGTACAAGTATAGCACAAATCATATATACTTACAGTAGTAGAATTATGAATTCACATTATATTACTTATTTCTCAATACGAACATCTAACTTATATTAAAGTATTAAAAACAACTGTTTTTTTAGGTAAGCCTTATCTAACCAACAATTCATTAATAGAGGATTTGTACAAATATAATTGTACTAATACTTAAAACATACATTTGCCTAAACGATAAAGTTTATTAGAATTAAATTTTCAATTACCACACTTGAAACAATGAAACGAAATTAATTTGCTCTTCTTACACGCAAAACATGAAAAAATAGCATCTCCGTACGGTATTTATCTCTGTCTCTTGCTTAATATTCATCGTCTCGTTATGGCACAAGGTAGACAAACGAAATGATATGTTTCTAAGACATAGAGACAGAGCATAGTCAACAGTGGACTCATTGATTGCACATCTGTTTAGAACACCATAAACTATATTACTATTTTATTAATGGTTATTACTAAAATGTTTTAATGACGTAACTTGCTGTGTTCCAGTTTATTTCGGACGTAGTAGCAGGTAAGATATCACGGGCGCTGATAGGCTAGCAGTGATCGTGAATATTCCTTAACTTGCTGTGTTCCAGTTTATTCGGACGTAGTAACAGGTAAGATATCACGGGAGCTGATAGGCTAGCAGTGATCGTGAATATTCCTTAACTTGCTGTGTTCCAGTTTATTCGGACGTAGTAACAGGTAAGATATCACGGGAGCTGATAGGCTAGCAGTGATCGTGAATATTCCTTAACTTGCTGTGTTCCAGTTTATTCGGACGTAGTAACAGGGTAAGATATCACGGGAGCTGATAGGCTAGCAGTGATCGTGAATATTCCTTAACTTGCTGTGTTCCAGTTTATTCGGACGTAGTAACAGGTAAGATATCACGGGAGCTGATAGGCTAGCAGTGATCGTGAAATATTCCTTAACTTGCTGTGTTCCAGTTTATTCGGACGTAGTAACAGGTAAGATATCACAGGAGCTGATATGCTAGCAGTGATCGTGTAATATTACTTAACTTGCTGTGTTCCAGTTTATTCGGACGTAGTAGCAGGTAAGATATCACATGAGCTGATAGGCTAGCAGTGATCGTGAATATTACTTAACTTGCTGTGTTCCAGTTTATTCGGACGTAGTAGCAGGTAAGATATCACATGAGCTGATAGGCTAGCAGTGATCGTGAATATTACTTAACTTGCTGTGTTCCAGTTTATTCGGACGTAGTAGCAGGTAAGATATCACAGGAGCTGATATGCTAGCAGTGATCGTGAATATTCCTTAACTTGCTGTGTTCCAGTTTATTCGGGTATTCGTAGTAGCAGGTAAGATATCACAGGACCTGATATGCTAGCAGTGATCGTGAATATTACTTAACTTGCTGTGTTCCAGTTTATTCGGACGTAGTAGCAGGTAAGATATCACAGGACCTGATATGCTAGCAGTGATCGTGAATATTACTTAATTTGCTGTGTTCCAGTTTATTCGGACGTAGTAGCAGGTAAGATATCACAGGAGCTGATATGCTAGCAGTGATCGTGAATATTCCTTAACTTGCTGTGTTCCAGTTTATTCGGACGTAGTAACAGGTAAGATATCACGGGAGCTGATAGGCTTAGCAGTGATCGTGATTATTCCTTAACTTGCTGTGTTCCAGTTTATTCGGACGTAGTAAACAGGTAAGATATCACGGGAAGCTGATAGGCTAGCAGTGATCGTGAATATTCCTTAACTTGCTGTGTTCCAGTTTATTCGGACGTAGTAGCAGGTAAGGATATCGCGGGCGCTGATAGGCTAGCAGTGTGATCGTGAATATTCCTTAACTTGCTGTGTTCCAGTTTATTCGGACGTAGTAGCAGATAAAGATAAACACGGGAGGTGATAGGCTAGCAGCCTCCCCCTCTGAAAAAACCGGTAATAACTAGTTTAGCTCCTGATCACCAGGTTTAAGGCTGAGTTAGTTCGTATTAAATCCGCTAGGTTGGGCATATGTTGTTGCCTCTTTCTGTGACATTATTACTATACTGGTACAAAATAAAATTTAAACACTTTTTTGAAATTTAATAAACATGTAATTATATTTAAAATGTAGTCCTTATAAGAATATGTTCAATATTAGAGTAAAAATTGAAGTACAACAGGATAAATTTAACTTTATTTTCTATACATTCCCAACTAATTTAAATGTTATAAAATAAGTGTAAGGTACCTGATCATGAGTAATTGATTTACGTTTTTAAAATGATTTATTAAGCCATTGTTTGGAAGCTGAATTCAGTCGTTCTTACTTGAATGTTGAATTGCAGCTTATTAATATAAAGAGTAAATTAATTAAATGGTACAATTGGCATAAATGTGTGACATTGACGTATTTTTTGTAAGTTTTTATTTATGGATAAAATAAAATATTTTAAATAACAATTATCTAAACATACATTTATAACAAAAATGGGGGGGGGGGGTGGGGGGGGGGGGGGGTGGGGGGGGGGGGGGGTGGGGGGGGGGGGGGGTGGGGGGGGGGGGGGGTGGGGGGGGGGGGGGGTGGGGGGAAACCAGTACGATGTCTACCAGATCGACAGAACTATTGTAGAACAGTTGCCTCCACCACCACCACCCCCTCAGGAGGTTATTCTCCCTGCTCCTATTGTAAACGAGATTGACTTGGTGCAAGTGGACAACCGTTTGCTCCGCCATCAGCCCCCTCCACCACCACCACCACCCCCTGTTTTACTGCCTCCTCCTCTTCATAACAATTACGATATATACAACTACGAGCATACTATACTCCAGGAACTCCCACCTCCACCTCCTCCTCCTCAGCAAGTCCACCTCCCTGC
Source organism: Homalodisca vitripennis (assembly GCF_021130785.1). Lineage (NCBI taxonomy): Eukaryota > Metazoa > Arthropoda > Insecta > Hemiptera > Cicadellidae > Homalodisca > Homalodisca vitripennis. The sequence goes on along the minus strand of NC_060213.1, from coordinate 28,535,571 downwards.
ACCCATCATTCAAAACTTTGAAATACACCAGGCTGACCACCAATTCATCACCCACCAGCCTCCACCTCCTCCTCCTCCCCCATCAGTCATTCTTCCTCCTCCTCTTCACAATAATTATGATATATTCAACTATGATCATACTATACTCCAGGAACTCCCACCTCCACCTCCTCCTCCTCAGCCAGTCCACCTCCCTGCACCCATCATTCAAAACTTTTGAAATACATCAGGCTGACCACCAATTCATCACCCACCAGCCACCACCTCCTCCTCCTCCCCCATCAGTCATTCTTCCTCCTCCTCTTCACAATAATTACGATATATTCAACTATGAGCATACACTACTTCAGGAACTCCCACCGCCACCTCCTCCTCCTCAGCAAGTCCACCTTCCGGCTCCTATTTTCCAAAACTTTGATATTGTCCAAGAGAACCACCAGCTGTTCCAACATCAACCTCCACCTCCACCACCACCTCCATCTGTTTTGCTACCTCCTCCCATCCACAACAACTATGACGTCTATAATGTTGAACACGCCATCCTGAGAGAGCTCCTTCCTCCTCCTCCCCCTCCACAAGAGATTCTACTGCCTGCCCCGATTATCAAAGAGGTTGATATCATACATCCTAATTTTGGATTCCCTTATGGAAAATACCTATGATTTTGTAGAACCCCTACAAAAGTTTAGAAGCTGGTTGAACTTATTTTTCTATGTTCACAATTTTGTAAGATATTAATAAATTAATTGATTTGAAATATTGGTTTTATTGTTAATAATATATTCTGTTATGTTCTATCCTAAAACTCTTTTGGTATTTGTTCTCCCAGCAAGTGATCTAATCAAATGGATCTGAATTGCTAGATGCAATTTGAATTCAAACCATGGAATTATATAAACATCAGGGACATCAACAAAAACTAAGAATTCCCTTCCTCTATAATCCTTATGATCCATACTGTAAGGTTTTGTAGTTTGGTTTAGTTTAAGATTAAGGTTGTGACATATTTTGAGCAAGGGTTGCTGTGAGAGGATTTAATAATAGGTTAGATTGGCAGTACAAATACCCTCAAATGAACCAACACATTTATTTGTGACAACATTTCATTAAATTGATTAAAAATTTTAATTAACAATTGATTGCGTCAATCGACATATTAAGCACAAACCTTAATACCTTAATACTTTGAAAACATGTTTGATATTAAATTATTCATTACAATTTATTTTAAATTTAATTCATTATAAACATTTACTAGTAATTTTGTAGTGTTGCAATAATAATGAGTTCATGGACTAACATGAGAAACTTTCTTTAAAATCTCTAAACATTAACATGAATTTACACTTTCGAAATTGTGAACATTTAAATAGATATGGAATTGAAAATGATTACTGAACCCTAAAATATACTAAGTTCTTAAAATTACTTACATTTTATTTCACATCACACTTATTACGCCTAGAGATATTTTTCCGCACACGAACACAAACACTCCCGAACTTCACTTTTCGAATTCCCGGCCTCGACTTTTCTCTCTCCTCCTTGTTCTTCAGTTTTGATGTTCTTCTCCCGCCAGCTCATTGACCACGCCTCTGCCAAATCTCTCCATCATAATTGGTGAGTACCAATTTTTCATATCAGCATGGCTGCCCCTTACATCGTCGCACGGTTTTTACAAATAAGCATTTCCGCTGCATAAGCAAGCATTTCCTGTTTGTTCACCATCGGTGTCTGGGCGGATGTGCGTATCCACTTACATCCGGAGGATGTTTGTCTCGAATTGTAATACAAGACTTCCTTTCCAGCAACTATCTGTACATTGATTCTATGAATTTTATTTTACTAATAATTACGTATGTCTTACAATACTTTTACCTTTTTTGTGTGAAGACAAAGTTTATAACAAACACTATTAACAGTTTTCAAATTCTTAGCAAAATTTTGTTTGAAAATTCACCAATCTTTTTGAAACAAGCACCAGCAACTCTATTCAAATGCGTGAATGTGTGTAAATGGTATACACCAGTTCTTTAATTAGTCAAACTTGGACAATTCAGTTTGAACTTTCCATCAAGTCCCTTGACATTGGTATAAAATAATAATAAAGTCTGCTTTATTGAAAATCTTGAGATTAGAATTATCCCTTCAGCTTAGAGTTATCCAAGTTCCATTATTTGTAAGATGTGCTTAACCGTCATAGGATGGACAAGTGTAAGTTGTATAAGTGAACAAATTTTTGAATCAAGTCAAGAAGGCAACGAATGAAGGTGAAGGGCATGAATCTGACTAATCAATGCGAAACCAATAATGTCTGTACAAACAAAGGTGAAATTTGACACGACATAAACAATTATTATACGTAGCGCTAACAACACAGTTCAAAAGATTCACACACACAACTTGTCGAGTCATAACAGCAATTTCAGTACGCACATAGGTGGAAATTGGCATGGTTTTAACGATCACAGAGTAATAAAGATGCACCTTAAGATTCACACACACAACTTGTCGAGTCATAACAGCAATTTCAGTACGCACATAGGTGGAAATTGGCATGGTTTTAACGATCACAGAGTAATAAAGATGCACCTTAACAAGGGATGGCCAATCACTTCAACTCATTACATACATGGCCGTTAACAGAAACTATCATGATTTCAGTAATAATGGAAAATTGACACGGTAAAAATGGAAGTTTATCGGCTCCAGCTCAAAACCAAATTCAGATCTAGTAAAATTCCAGGACTTGCAAACATAGCTTTTGTAGTTCTAACAGAAAACCCAATCTGCCCAATCCAAACAATGTATCGACACATTAAGTAAACCCAAAGAGTTTAACATAAAACTAAATTCTGGCTAATACTGACTGGTTAAAAATTGGAGCTGTAGTGCATTGATGAATATTTAGACACAGTGTAAATATTGAATGGCCAACAATTTGCAGACAGTTTGCACCATTGGTATCCAACAATAACATACAACAAACTCTAGACTCCTCAACTCAGGAGTCTAGAGTAGTATTAAACTGGTACAAATAAATTTACTTTAGGAAAGCCGAGCTGACAGCTTTATCTTCAACGCTTTCATGTTAGTAGTATTCCAATTGTTATTTTTGAGAGTTTGTTGGCTCAATATTGTGCCACAGTGATAAGCCTAATCAAAGACTTAAATGTTTGTCTGATCGGAGAGCTTACCTGAAGATGCTCACTTTGACGTATCAGTTCCCACATGTAATTTAAAAGTATTTTTCAAAAATGTTTGGAAAGTCACACTGTCATTTAAATGACATCTCAATATCCGACCTTTGTAATCAGTTAGTGAAATTTTCTAAATGTCGTGAAAAGGGATATTATATTTAGGATAGTTTCCCAGACAGATAGCCTATTCAAGGTATGAAATTCGCATCAAATTTACAACTAAGGTTAAGTTGAAAGCACTTCTCATCTACAAGAACTGCAATATTAAAATTCATATTACTCAGCATTTGGCCTATTTTAAGTCATGCCAGGTTGATTGGGGAATAAAATACAATCAAAACTCTTAAATGAAGAAACATGTCTTAAAATGATTAATATTAAATATTACTAAATTAGTAATACTACGGGAATTTTATTAAATAATAACTTTTTATGTATTATATTTAACTGTAAAACCCGTACAAAATCTATGTTCACTAGAGTGAAAATGATACTGACCAAATTATAGAAACCAATAATAATAAAATTGTATAGATATTTATTACTTCAATATTTAGAAGTCAGTGATCATTGTAATATATGAAATTTAAAAATATATGTATAAAATCAACAGAAAATATAAAACTTTTGTATGTTAAAGAATTTAGTGCCCCATATTATTTTGTAATAGAAAAAAAAACTTTTAATAATTAGCAAACTACTTTTTAAAAATATAATATATTTACAGCCAGTTATAAGAAGTAGTCACTTCTGTTGGTCACTCCTGTGATGACTGCCTTTCCGTTTTTTACTTTCATCTACAGAAGGAGTTATGTAAAAACCAATGACTTTTAAGAACTTATTCAGATTTAATTTATATGATAAAATCTTACCTTTACCTCTTAATAGTTTAATTTTCGTACCTAAAAATTATGTTGTTTTGCTGATTATTTTCTAGTTTCTTATGGATACAGGTCTCTGGAGTTTAGATATATACTTTTTTATGAGAAAAGTTAGTTTCAGAGTCTTTATAAAATTTTTATTTTTTATATATTGTCCACTAAGTAATTTTCACTTTCCGTATCCGTGTCATCATGACGTAAACGAAGAAAATCCTCTATTTGTGACTAGTCCCATGGTACAACAAGGACGACAAATAAAACCATAAAATACTCCAGGATGAGTAATATGGTGTAGCTGTCTCCACTGTGCGACTATAGCGAAACAAGGTGCAACCCCTCATGACAGAGGACCTAGGAAGTGCTGACATCTAGTAGAAACTGCCAGAACTACTTTTGCGGCACCCAGTTCCAGTTGTTATAGAAATGCTTATTGTGCAATATTACGGCAGACAACAGAATAAAAAAGAAACAATATAACAATGTTTGGTATTACGTTAGAAACACATTTTTACACAATCGCTATGAGCGTAACATTATGTCAAAAACCGTATTACGTAGAAGAACTAAAAGTTTCTCTCTAAACAATTAAACATGATTTTACACTCAGTAACATCAGGGCCTAGTATCACTAGGGCCTGCAGTAACACGTGTTTTAACTGCCCCATGAACATCTAAAAGTGTGTCATACCACAGCAGTATTATAAAACAACCAAACAGTACAATAAATTAATATTCCTTAAAAATACGACTTTAGGAGCAGAGGTTAGGTTAGATGCTTCTTCCATCCAATGAGCCTCGGGTTGTTTCAATGAGGCACTGGAGTATTTTGAATAGACGTTTAATGTAAAAACGTACAACTGGTAATAAGAGTGAAAATAGTGTATCTCGATTAATTATTTATTATTCTTGGTTAATTTAACGAGCTATTTAATGATTAAAATTTGAACAAATGGAGTTATGTATTTACGTAATAATGTAATGTAAACATGTTAAATTCTTTTGAGGTTAGGTAGCAAAGTGTACTTAGTTCTCAATATATTGGTTTCCATTTCATTTAATTATTTTATATCCGAACTCATCTGCAGTAACAACATGTAACACTATTATCATTTTGGTATTTAAATTATGACAAAAAGAACTACTGTGCGTTATTTTACTCTTGTAATTTTTTTAAGAAGTGTCTTGTATTATGTAAATAGCATTTCATAGGAAAAACATACACAATTTAGCTTATTGCCAAATAATTAGCATTTTTAATTCCTTCTGTTTAAATAAATGTGTGTTTTTATCCATTGATATTTAGTTATTTTAATTTTACTTAAAATCAAATTAATTCTTAAACTGGTAGGAAGCTGGTTTCATTGTTAAAATAGACCTAAAAGTACTTATTACAAGTAATATTTTAAGTTGTTAGTAATAGTAATGACTAGTTATAATTAAATGTTTGCAAGAAGAGCCTACAAGTGCAGTAACAAGAATAAGAAATTAGAGAGGAAATGCATGTTTAAATCAGTGATAACATTTTACAGCTATCATGAAATCTAACATTGCAGTGCCCTCCCTATCTCAAAAGAGACTTGAGATACTTGTTTCCAATACCTACTGTGTGGTAGCCTACTGATTTAAAATTCATCAAAACATTGATTCTAAAAAAATATTAATTATTGTGTTGACTTTGATTTCCTTCTAGTTGTTTCTGACTGTTATTTAATTACTCTCCATACAATTTGAAAGTGATAAAAAATTTATCACTGAACGATGGCAAATGTCCGGAAAAATTCTGTTTCGTTCCATTGTCAAAAACAAACTTCAAACAAAGAATTGGTGACGTTTCTACGTCCTTATTGCTTTTACTTTTTGTACTATTAAGTTCCTAAAATAAAATTTTATTAGCTGCATCATATAGCCTACCTCTTTGTTCATGTCAATTAATTGTGTACAACTTGAACATTTCCAAGAGATTTCATTTCCAGCATGTTTTACATCATGTGAATTATTAAGACATTTCAAGTGATACCATCAATAACAATTTCCACAGCAATGCCAAGCTCTGGATCTTACACTTGCCGGGCATAACATCACAGTTATATTTTTCTATTTTAAACCTTAGGGATTAATTTTTCATCAGTACTACACCATTTTAGAATAATAAGAAAGATTCGGTTTTTAGGTACTTTGAGTGTTTTGATAGTTTAGATATGAGGCTGTAAAAATTACATAGAGTAACAAATGTTTCACCAGTCTAACATATTTACACTTTCAATACAAAGTGTAAAATTAATGCAAACCTTTGTAATATCTGTCAAATGTAGAAAACTTATTTTTTAAAGTAAACCCTTTGCGCTTGAAAGGCCAGCAGCACTGGCCACACCAAGGTTGCAGACAGCTTGTGTTAGTTTTGCTGTAGTTTTTCCTTGCAACTTTCATTGTCAGCTCAGCGGCCATATTTGTTGTTTGCATAGTAATTTAAAATGTTTAAAAAAGAAATGGAAAATAATTAAAAATTTATTTTTAATGAGTCTTTCTAATACAACGATAAATATACGTTTAGGAAACTTTTATACGTACAGTATATTGTTAACAAAGATATGTAAATAAAATGTTATAAAGCAGGCTTTTACAGTTATGTTATACTCAGACATGAACTGTAAAAACTGTAACTGTAAAACCTTTTTCTCAGTCTACATTTTTTACAGAATAAAACTTTTAAAAATACATACCTATGTGTAGTCAAGAATAGTTAGCACACGTCTTCTAGTAAAATGTTCTAGGTTTCTATCACTTCAGTGTATAGGCCAACTAAGCATCATTCATCTTATTTACACAGTCAATGTTTTGAGAAGAATTATAGGCTAATTTGAAATATACTGCTTTACTTAAAATTTCTTTTTTTTAAATAAAGCTGCTCAATAGGTTTCAGCACTCACCACTCGTTATAAAACAAAGAGAATATTAGAAAGTAAACACTATGTTTAGTGGCCAGTGGTACTGACCTTACGAGCTATGGACGTATTATATCTTGGCCAGTACAGCTGGACATACGAGCTGAGATAACATTAAGCGTGCTTGCGACAAAATTGCGGCGGCCATTAGAGCTGGCCATAAGAGCTCCAAGGACAAATTATAAATACTGCCTTCAAGTGTATAGGGTTAGAAGTTGATTAGGAAATAAATAAAACAGTATACCTTAAAATAATTTTTATTGATCATAAAAATAAGTAAAACTTACACGTCATAAAATAGTTTAGGTACATTCTCGTTTAGTAATATTGCAAAGACACAGAAAGTACAAGGCACAACAGCTAAAGGTATCACAGAAATACATAAGCAAACTAACACATCGTATTAATCATCCCAATAAATAATGCAACATAAATTAAATAGCAATTAATAATTAGTTGAAAATTTAAATGTCAATAATTAAATAACCGCACACCTTTGGGTGTTAAATAAAAAACCTAATATAATTTTTAACAGCATCTTACAGTGTTCTATTAGCTTGAGATTAACAAAATAGAATAACTGTATTCTTATTTTTTCTACATTATTACAACAAATACAATTTTGATCAATTTAAAAATTACAAATAACACAATTAATTGTAATAGAAAATTTTCTTATCGAATACTTTAACATTATCAAACAAAACCATAACATCTAATTTGCTATATTAACAGAAAATTAATTAACACATTACATTTTGTTATTACTGTAAATTTACACAGAAATTGTTAAAATAGATGTAAATATTATACTCACTAATTAATTTGTATACCCATTTCATTGAACAATAAATAACAATCAGTGTTAAAAGCTAAGATGAATAATATTAAATACATGAGAAGCACAATAATCTCATAATAATTGTTATCTCTTTATATTTCTATTTTAAAAATATATTATGACAATAGTATCTAAGTACGACTTTAACATTTCAGTATAGGAATTCTATTCGGAGGCAATCTACAATTTTTATTAATATTAAAACCACAACTGCATTTAATATCAACAATAAAAAATAGTAAGTTGTCAAATTCGTCTCTAAAATGTCTCAAGAGGCGTATACATTCAAAAGATATTACAACACTAGAGTCGAATTATCCAAGACTGGAATGCACCCAAAAAGACGTTCTTTTAAAATTACCTAATACTGTAGAATGAAATCAACAAAACACAAATACTGTAAAAATACTGGCCTTACTAACTTATTTTCCCATGATTAGCAGTTACATGACGAGTGCGAATAACGCAATATAAATTAGTCATTATATGTTGCATTACATACACTTAAAAAATTATAGTAATTTTATATTATTATAACCTTAAAAAGTCCAAGTCAACCCTCTGAGCTCCAGGGAAGGGTACAAATTTACTATACAGTATTTATCAGTTAAAGTCCAGAGGGCCATAATAAAACAATCTCACAAATTAAAGATAAAAAATAACCAGAAACAACGCAAACGTTAGTGGAGCATTATTATGCTCAAGAAGCTTACACTAAACACAATTGTAATTGGAAAATCTCAACTGTACAATTGGTTTATCCATTTCAAAGTTGGTGATTGTTGACAAATTTGACCATGGATGACCATCAACTTCTCAGACTGATAAAATTTTTTTATGTATGAATGTACTTGGCAATTGACAAAAAATTACAAAAGTAAGTTATTGGTAAAAAAAAGTAAAAGTAAAGAATGTCTTATTTTACCAGGCGAAGTTAGGGCTAAGAAGCCCTCTCTAACACTTATTGGTGATAGCTTCTTGGAGGTTGCTTCAGTGAATTTTTTGTTTCTGGACTGAGGATGAGAAAGTCACTAAAAAATTCTTACTCCGATTCTGAATTAATGGCAAAAGTAAATTGAATGAGAAACATGAATCAGGTTGCTATGGTTATGGTTCTGAAATCAAAGACAATGTGGCTAATAAAAGATCCAATCTTTTATTTGCTCTATAAAAACGTTTATTTAATTTATTTTGAAACTGATGGACAAGAAATTCCAAGAATTTATCAATTTTGAGGTGATTCCTTGACGTGATGGAGTATAGTGAAACTGATGGTGAAAGAGTTCTAAGTTACTTCTAAGAATAAATCAGCTTGGATCTTATATTCTAAGCCTCACCCAAGAGGTAAAATAGGATTAAGAAATTACAAGGTAGGAGTAGTGCAGACCATGCGTTACATAAGGCTCTGCTAAGGATCGAAACTATGGGTTCTATTTAATTGACAAATCAGTGGTATATGTTCGTATCATTGTCTGTAAAGCTGCCTTATCTTTACTACCAAAAAGTAATAAAAGTTATCTGTAATCATGCCAGAACTGCTGTCTCCCCCTCCCCCACAACTGTCTGTAGGTAACAGATGGATCCTTGACATTACATCATGAAGGACATCCACTAAAGGGACATGTACTATGATCAAACTTAATTTTGCCTTTATTTCTATGTACCCTTGTTGAACGTAATCTTGCCTATATAGAAATGTACCCTTGTCAAACGTAATCTTGCCTATATAGAAATGTACCCTTGTCGAACGTAATCTTGCCTATATAGAAATGTATTCTTGTCGAACATAATCTTGCCTATATAGAAATGTATTCTTGTCAAACGTAATCTCGCCCAAATAGAAATTAAGTTTCATCAAAACTCCACTTAGCTTAATTCTTGATGTATTCCCTTGAGTGATAGAGATCACTAATGCTAGGCGAAATTAGGAGGGTTTTGAAAATGTTTCTAGAAAGATGTTTTCACTTATGACTAGTTTATACCTCCCAAATTGTGAACCTACCAGAGTACAACAAACACCGATGTGTCACTTAAATCTGGGCAACCCTATGGATGTACAGGAACGGCACATCACTAACCGCAAATGTTGAGATATTGTGGTAAAAGGGTAGATCTATGCAACTGTTGGAGTTGGTGGGGCTAACTATGTCTTAAGGGCTGTAAATAAGGGTGTACCACGCCCTGCCTGCTTTGACTGGAGAGGTTGTTACAGAGCTGGCTTCCCTTTCTTCCAACCAAGGAAACATGAAATTAATGCCAAAAATCCTTCCTCATGGATCTCGACAGAAGGCAGCCCCTACCCCTAACTTTACTCATAAAAAATATCCTATCACTCCAGAAGTAGCGCAAAGGTCCTTTTAGGATAAAGTGCAATTTCTCAACTTCTTGTCCTGAGAGAACCAAAAGAGGGTATTTTTCAGGTGGTTTGGAAAAATAAATTAGTGCAAGGATTTTAAAACTCTGGTTTTTATAAGCAACCACTTGTATACTTGAAATAAACAATTAATTTACAATTACAAACAGTCCTCATCCAATTCAGAAAATTAACATTTTTTTCCCAACATTATGTAACAACAAAAACATGTTTAACTGTAACAAATTACTCGTAATAGAAACACTAAGTTAAAATTAATAATTGAAAAATATACTACTTAATCTTATTATAGTAATCTAATACTATAGTAAGATTACTATAGTACTATAGTAATCGTGTTATATGATAATATTTAACATATAAAAACTACCGACGTTACCCATATACTATATCTTTTCCCAACTTTTGTGACTTGAGTTGTGTTTATTTTCAGTTACATGTTCCAATTCTCACTTTACACAAATCCAAATTACTTGCTTTCTTTTTCTGGACGTTATTTTTTTTCCTGTGTTGTGAAATATATTTAAACATGTAATTCAAGTGCAACTTTGTCTTTGAAACAAACATTTGTCCGAAAGAGTATTTCAGCCGTTAAGGGGAAAAAATTAAATTGTTCTCCATGCTATTTAGATGAGAGGTGTACATTTTGGATGGTTTAAATTCAAGAGTTAGAGATTTCCCATTTTCATATACACTGAATCGATTGGGTGGTTTCTCCATCTTTGGTAGCCTATTGCTTGATCAGACACTTGTGACTATACTATATATATACTAATATAAACTTGTAATGAATTTTTATTTTTTTAAACTAAAACAATCCTCATCGTTACGACAATTTCAAGTCTCAACATTTCTATTCAAAATTAAAATACATTTCATATGGGTAAAAATATTAAACGTATACAACAGATGATCTTTGCTATAGCTTACAAAATAATTAATTTTAAGGTTAAAATTACTTATCATAATAAACAAATAAAAAATTATATAGCGATAGTCTAAAGGCCGCTTGGTGAAACGTGAAAAAATAAATTACTAATGTGTATGTTATCTTTCACACCAATAAAATATTTAAAAAAAAAAAAACTATTTACAATAAATGGTTAACAACACAAAGCAGCACCATGTTAAAATATTATTTTGTACAATGTTATGGCAAAACTAAATATCTATAGAGAAAGAGTAACATATACAACAAATCTAACGTATTTTAGACATTTCTGTTAATAACAAGTTGAATTATAACCCTGGTTATACAATACAATTCAAAACTACTGCTTCAAAGGCACATTTTTCCAAACAATCTGTAAATTTCTTAGAATGTTCAAAACAATATGATAGCAATATTGATATGAAGGCATTATATCAATTTTATTCTAATTTTACTGCAATTATCTATAACAAAGAAATATTTCCAATAAATTATTTATAAAAAGGAACATTGCACTTCTTTATAAAATATATTCGTTGTTGAATGACATTTTGATTGTAAGTTATTAATTCTCAGTGAAAATTTAAAGAAAAAATTAATAAAAAAAACAGGATTTTTCCAGACATTTTCCATTGTTTATTGATACAAAACCTTAATAACACTAACATGTTTATATCACTGAACGATGGCAAATGTCTGGAAAAATCCTGTTTCCTTCACGATCCTTCCATTGTCAAAAACAAACTTCAAACAAAAAAAAGAATTTGTATCATAATTAGCTGCAAAGTGATTAAAAAGCTACAAAGCAGTGTGAAATCAAAGTGGAAAACTATAGTTTTAACAAATTGGTGAAAACACAAAGAGAAAACAAAGCTATCTACATATAATGTACAAAATGGCACAACTGTACAAATCTCTATTACGATGGCAACATTTGTAAAATGCTAGCTTTATGAACGGTGGTGTGACGATGACGAATTCATTTTCAATGACAAAAACGCCGATGATGCGCGGGTTTTGAACCCAAAATGAAAAGAAAATACTGAAGGCAGGATATCACAGTGTAGTCGATGTGTGTTAGCCCTTGATAGGCTGAGGTCGCGCGATTGCGTAGCTCGACGGCAGCATGTACACAATCCCGTTGTTGTTGTCTTTGCGGAATCCTGCAAGCTGCGTGTCCGGACTAACCTCCACGCGCAAACTGCGACTCTTGTGTCCCAGCATGCACTGGAACTGGCTGGCCACCTTCACCGTTAGTTCGGCCTTGCGCAAACTGCCAACATCCAGTACAACGTCAAACAACAGGTGTTAGGAATGATGGTAATTACAACTCCCAGGTGTTAGGACTGATGGTAATTATCAACTCCCAGGTGTTAGGACTGATGGTAATTATCAACTCCCAGATGTTAGTAGGACTGTCGGTAATTATCAACTCCCAGGTGTTAGGAATGATGGTAATTATCAACTCCCAGGTGTTAGGACTAATGGTAATTATCAACTCCCAAGTGTTAGGACTGATGGTAATTATCAACTCCCAGGTGTTAGGACTGGTGGTAATTATCAACTCTCAGGTGTTAGGACTGATGGTAATTATCAACTCCCAAGTGTTAGGACTGATGGTGATTACAACTCCTCTGACAAATTTAAACACATACAATCAGTGGTCATATATTGTTAAATAGTTATACACTCCAGTAATTGCAATAAAAGTAGGTTAAAACAATAGAAAACTCAAAACTGCTTTTACAGTAACATCACCAAGATGGGTGCTATTCAGAAATCGCTCTGGGTGCTAATTACTTTTTTGTTTTTTCCCAAAGACAAAAAACGTCAGCCTTACATTAAATTTCATAAATAAAAAAACTCGCATCTTAATCTAAAAATATGTTGCCGTTATTTGTCCAATAAATGCATATCATCTTCAAAGTTTTAAAATTGTTTTACAAACAAAGTGGTAATACAGACAATAATGTTATCTAACAAAGTATTAGAGGTTTTTCTATAGGAAATGTTAGATTTCCAAAGGTTAATAACTTAACTTTACAGTTACATTACAGTTTCACTGCAAGAGACAATGGAAAGAAGAAGAATACAGTGGATGGGGCATGTGAAGAGGATGGGAGATAATAGAATGCCTAGAATAGCACTGGAGAAGGAGGAAAGAGGAAGAAGACAGAGAGGAAGATGGGAGGACCAAGTGTGGAAAGACATAGAGAGAAGGTGACTACAGAAAATACAGGTGGAGGAAGAGGAGACCTGGAATGACAGACAAAAGTGGAGGAGGCTGTGTACGACGACCCGTGATAACGGAAACATCGGATGATGATGATGATGATGATGAATAACTTAACTTATCTTGGACCTACGTATTTTGACCAAATACCTCGTCAAGGAAATTCAAACATTTGAAGAAATTTTTGTATTGCTACCATTACAGATACCATCTTTATTGTATTTACCATCTTTATTGTAGATACCATCTTGTATAGTATTCTGAGCTAGACTCAATAATGTGTTAATTTGTATAATTATTGGACGTTTCACTCGTGATTTGGTCAGTCAATTTCTAAGTCTTTAATTTGTTTAATGTTTATAGTTTTTTGATGAAATAAATAATAATCAACATTATTATTATTATTCATATGTAAAAGGCATACACCTATACATTATATCTATACAATCAGATGTATACATAAGTAATTTGGAGACCATCCAGTAGACCTTTAATTTTCCAGGCCGCTGTGGCCTAAACTAAGGTCTGAATCGCCATAACAATTGAATATTATGTGAAAAATTAAAGCCACATTCAAACTCACTCCTGATATATTTTGTGAATTAAACAACACTGATTGCACTGGTATTGTTGCAGCATCAGTTAAAAATGTTCTTAACAATTGACGAGTCTGACATCTGTGAAATACGTTCACTGATTTAGTTTTAACAGTAAGAAATGTTTTGGCAACAGTAATTCATTAGCAGGTAAGTGAAATGTTTGGACACGATAAGTGACAGCAACATGCGTACTTATAATAAAACCTTTTAAAGAACGTAAGGTAAAAGGTTCATAATAAATCACGATCAGGCCAACCATCCAAATATTTGATTATTCCATTGAAAAAAATTCACAAAGACCCAACTCATAGTTCATAGTCTCAACTCAAAATATGACAATAAATTTGCACAAAATTGTCTCTGAAAATTTGCAATTTCACAAGTTGTGATCACATTGGATACCCAGACTATGTGCTGGGCAACATAAAATGAAAAGAATGGCTTGTGTATTGACTTTTCAGACCAATATCATTAGGAAGATGATAATTTTAAAAAATCATGTCCTGGGACAAAAAAACATGATTTTTTTTAAGAAGAGGCCAGTTAAAATAAAGGCTAAGCAGCTAACTTTACGCAATATTGCAGCAACCATATTTTGGGATAGATTTGGAATCTTGTTTATGCAGCAAATGATGAGAAGCCAAACTCCATTCTGCCATTCAAACCCAAAATCTGATAATATTGACTTTCCACCATACAGTTCAGATTTTGCTCCAAGTGCTTTACGACAGACGATGAGTTGGAGAAGCGGTTGGAAATATTACAGGCTGCAGACCTCTATCAATTGACACTGAAAAGCTTGTAGAACATTAAAACTAATGGTCAAACAAAAAAGGAAACTAAGTAAAAATAGAAATGGAGACTGGGAGGAATTTAAATAATTAAAGTTTTTTCGAAATCTATGGCAGGATATTTATTGTCAGAAATCGGACCTTACTTTCTGGATAAGCCTCATGCTTAATAAGACTTTAAAATCGGTCTCAAGTAAGCACCACATCGTATCTGTGGAACTTTACAGTTCTTTTCAAAAGTCCTGAAAGTAACAAGTGTTTCAAGGAGCCTTTTCATAGAATCCAACACTTAAGGATGGATACACATTTTACATAAGACCTACAGTAAAATTATTAACCCTACACATATAAGTGATGAAATACTCACAAGAGGTATCTGGTACACAAGACTCCCACCAGTTCACCGACCCTCTCCTCCGAGGTCTTGAGGGTTACTACGAGGTCGTTGCCCTTATTAGAGTGGATGACAACCAGCTGGTCCCTGCCCGGACTGAGGCTCAGGCCTACCACCTGTGCAACAAAAAAATGCTACTACTTGGTCGTTCTTTGCACTTCCAAATTTACAAATAATATGGGATTTGTTGTAAATATACAGTAAACCTCAATGATCCACTGATGAAAGTGAGATGCTAAAACATGTGAATATGGGCAAAAGTAAATAGCCACATGCCAAAAAAATGTGATGGACAACACCAGTGTTGCCCTGAAAAAAGTCTACTTTGCATGGATTCATTCACACATAGCATACGGAATATGTATATACTGTGCAACATCCAAGCAAAATCTGGATAAAATATTGATAAAAAAAAGAATCATGCTAAACAAATAGATTAAACTTGGTGAAACACCTTTTTGGTGTATTTAAGACCCCTACCATTTGTGGTTCATATATAATAGAAGTAATAAAATTTGTAACAAAAAATACAATAAATCTCTAGAATCTACACATATTTACAAAACAAGTACACGTAACAAAATGACAACTGAACTGAATCTGAAATTATATGAAAGGAAAATACTATAATCAGCTACCTAAGGAAATAAAAAAATATAACTGACAGGAAGAGATTTGAAAATGCAGGAAAAGATTATCTTACCGATAAGGCATTAAGTTAGATAATTTTAAAGATGTGTATATTTTAAAGGTTGACTTTAATTTTTAAAACAGACTAGTGTGGTGATGACGCTATTCATATGCATGTTGTTACAATAACGATGTGTATTAATGGAATATAGATTATTCTCTCTTTCTCTAAAAACAGAGCTTGGTTTACTTTAGACATCACATTGGATTGGTTGCACGAAAAGAAGTGCCAAAATTAGACATTTTAACATGTAAAATAATAACACATGTAGCCCAACTATCCATGAAATGTAGAATTCAAATTTGTGCATGAACTTCTTTACACTTAGATAAGAATGAGTTTCAAGATGGTTTATGTCCATCTGTGGATTTGGCTGAGCATCATTGAAGTCTATCACTCAGTAGGGTTGCACAATTTGTTGCCAGCCAGAGGAATGTGAAATTTTCTTTTCAGTATGATTGTCTGTCTATATGTACGCAGCACATCTAGAGAGTGAAATGCTGTACACTTAAAACTTTTACACGCAACCGCAACGAATCCTGTTACATGACGTTTTAATGTGTCATTAAGTCCTTTCTGAGAAATAAACGATAGTTCTTTAACAATTGAACCCTCTACAGTACTCACGTCTTGTATGGGCATGCCACGCCGCATGGGTTTGAACTTGTGCACGTCCAGCTTGTAGATGGCAAGGTCTGTGACAACCAGCACACGCTCCGCCGGCTTGTTGAACCGGTTGGTCTTCACCACGTAGGATGAGAACAGCACCTAGAAAATTGCGTTATAATCAGCTTAGCTACGCAATTCACCCTTCGAATTTGATAAAGGAATAGTCTTTCGTGAGTATTCTATCTGTAACTGTACCATAAGTTGTTATTATTGTTGGATGTCCGCTTTGCCTGGCCAGGGGCATATATTTTCCATACCAAATCATCTAACATGATCTGAGCACAGGCAATTACCAATCGGGTAAATGCCTGTGACCAGAAGTGCGTGATTCTGTGACATCATTGGCAGCACCGTGCATGCACTTCTGGCGGGGGAAAAAACATCCATTTAGTACCTAAATTCAAGCTCAGATCACGTGAGCTGATGTAGAACAATGCATATACCTAACAATAATCAAAACTTATAGTATTGTGTTGTTTTCCCTGTAAAAAAATCATGCATCTTTATAATTAACAGTGCTGCAAACTTTTACAAATTAAAAGGAAATATAACTGAACAGCTGAAATAAGGAGTTCATTGTTGGGGTGGTGGTTCCAAAATCTCGTGACCTCCAAATTCTAATTTAGTAAATGAGAATAATTTTATTTAATAAAAGATGTGAACGATCATTATTCTTTATTAAAAAAGTAGCAGTTACCTGCGGCTTCACATCCTTTTTGTAAGCTTTACCTGTGTATGAGGATTTCTGGTTCAAGTGAATTATATTTTCATCGCCAATGTAGAGTTTGCTGCTACTGGCCGTCTTTTTAAACATTTTGTGCCAATCAAAAACTCTTCTGCGGCTTAAGGCATCATCCTCATAATCCTGTTTAATGAGTTCAAGGGTCTCGGACGCGGATTTCCTGAGGTAAAGCAAAACCTCACAGCGTAACATTGTACAACGGTCCGCTCCATGTTGGCGCAATGACACGATATAAAAATAAACATCCACCTTATCTCACGCATGCCTGCAGGTAACTGAATTAAAGTGCGCCTGAGTGGAGGGGGATCCCTATACTGAGGCCGACCACCGGTCACACCCCCCTCCACCACTCCATTGAGGATATGGCGAACCAGTCCTCAAAGTACAGATACAACTTTAGAATACTCCCCTGTTGCATAAGTTTTTTTATCATTAATCTCCTCCACATACTACGCTAAAAGTAAAATGGACTTTAGCATCCACGTGCACCAACCTGATCGAACCTGTCGGAGTTCTTGAGCTGTCGCATGCTGGCGTTGTAATGCTGGCAGTCCGGGTTCTCTGCGGCCAGACTCAGGTAGTTGCCCTGCCACTTGCGGTCCAGGCCAAAGTTGCTCCTACGTCCTTTCAACGCGGACGCTGCGTTTATCTGTACACAACAGGCAGTGTCAGTAGAACCGAGCACGAGTTTCTAAGTCTGTACGTTTACACAGGACAGTTCATTACATTTAACAGGTTCTTTCATTTCATAATATTTGTTTGCTCTAATGCAACTTTGGAGATAAAGATGAGATTTTTGCAACTTTATAGTCCATTAGGAAGTAGCCCGGAGAGATTTTCAAAATAAGAACAGGCCTATATGTAAAGCCGGGGTTCTTAGTATGTCCATGTAGCATTTTATTATGATCGGTTGTATACTTCATGTGTGAAAGCGTAATATTATTCACCTTTATATTTTTAATATTGGTTAGGATATAATACCATGTATTTGGTTACTCTAATTTATAGAATGACCAATGTCATGAATTAATTCAATCAATTTAAAAAGATGTTTTAAACATATTTTTTGTATTTTAAGTATTTTACAGTGACATTAATGTTTTAATCGTCCAAGATCAATCAATCAAACAGCTTAGAGCCCATTAATTACAACAATAAGTGAAATGATAATATTTGAACAAATTGATTCCACAAACACTGATCAATAAATTGATTACAATAGTTCTAATAGTTTAATTTACACTAATTTATTTAAATATCAGTAAATTTATATTTCCCATAAACAATTGATTTCGGTGGTCTTAGTTAGTAAAATGTAATCGTTAGAGTTGAAAAAATTAAAAACATACTGTTACAATCACTGACCACACGGTTGTTATCAAAGTTTGTTCGGAAACTCTAAATCTTTCAGCTGTTTGATTTGCAGTGATTGACCTCTGCTTTAGTAAAAAATAAATCTGTTTGCAACTAAAACTATCAGTTATTCAGAGAAGATAACCATTTGAGTGCCAAGCACTTTAGAGGAGGTGGCACTGTTAGTGCTAAGCATTCTTTTGGTGTTTGTGTATTGTTCAGCCAAATAATTCACAACTTACGAGGGGTATCCAAAAAGTAAGTTTCCATTAATTATGAAAAAGTTAAAAAGACTCAAAAAATAACTGAAACACATTTATTCAACTTTTTACATCATACCTTATTTTTCTACATAGTTACCATCCCTTTCTAAGCACTCTTGGTATCTAGGAAGTAGTTTTTTTATTCCAGCATCACAAAATTCACCCGCCAAATTTTTAAGCCAAGTATCCACCTCATTTTGAAGGTCATCGCTGTTGGCAAATCGCCGACCGCCAAGGTGTCTTTTCAGCTCCGGAAACAGATGAAAATCGCTAGGCGCAAGATCTGGTGAGTATGGAGGATGACCAAAAACATCCCACTTAAATTTCCACAAAAGTTCCATTGTTGCACGAGCAGCGTGTGGTCGGGCGTTATCTTGAATAAGCAGAACCGTGCGTGACAAAAGTCCGCGCCGTTTATTCTGTATTGCCCGCCGAAGTCTGGTGAGAACTTCACAATACCTTTCTGCATTTATGGTTTCGCCACGAGGAAGATAGTCAATCAATAACACTCCACGGCAGTCCCAAAAAACTGTAGCCATTACCTTTCCTGCCGACTCAAAAACTTTGGCTTTTTGAGGAGCTGCCTCTCCTTTTTTTTGTCACACCATACTCTGGCGTTTGGTCTCTGGAGTTGAGTGGTGAATCCATGTTTCATCACCAGTGACTATTCTACTGAAAAGGTTTTCATCTTCATCGTCAAACATCGCAAGAAAGACTGGGCAGCAGCCATTCGTTGTTGTTTATGGGCATTGCTCAATAAGCGAGGCACCCATCTTGCACACACTTTTGCAAGCTGAAGATCTTCTGTCATGATATTGTGCACAGATGACCGGCTAACTTCAACACTTGACGGCAGTTTATCCATAATTTCATCGAGAGTCACTCGCTTATCATTGTCAATAACTGCTCGTACAGCATTAATGATGTCAGGTTGCCGAGAATTGGCCGGTCGGCCACTACGCTCATCGTCATGAACATTTTCTCTTCCTTCCAAAAACATTGCATGCCAACGACGGACCATCTGAACGGACATAACATGTTCACCATACACTTGACACAACTGACGATGAATTTCAACGGCAGTTTCGTTTTTGGCGGTCAAGAAACGAATAATACTACGGACTTCGCAACTGGCGGCAGAACGCAGTGGAGTCTCCATGATGTTTGGGCAGCAACTGACTGAGAAGCATGACAATGGGCCAGTGACCGGCGCACCTGTTGCCAACCGAACCGCGCTACATATCCCCGCCCACAGCTGCACGGTGTGTTACGTACGCATCTTTTTACAGAACAGGGAAACTTACTTTTTGGATACCCCTCGTACAATATAAAGAAACATACTAAGATGATTATTCATCTTTTATGCAAGGGGGAAAGTAGTCTATACCTTGTAATATTTATTTGCATGATAAAACATGTTAAATAACTAAAAAAATGATACAAACAAAAATTAAATTTTTCAAACTTTTGAATACAAAATTTTAATTTTATGATATAAATTTATTTATGTGTACATTTTTACCATCCCTTATGTACATAGGAAAAACATACCAAATTAAAAAAGTATGTATCTTTATAACTGAGTTATGATTTTTTATATTTATTATTTGTGTTGTGTGTGTGTGTGTGTGTGTGTGTGTGTGTGTGTGTGTGTGTGTGTGGTGCGTGCGTGTGTGTGTGTGTGCGTGCGTGCGTGTGTGTGTGTGTGTGTGTGTGTACTATTGTGTTGTAGGAAAATAGGACATGATGTTTTTAGCTAGTTTAAACTGACACTATTCAAATGTTACATCATTGTAACTAAAACGAATAAAGATTTTTTGACTTTGACTTGGACTTTTTTAGTTGATAAAATCTGTTAAACTTTTCTAATTAAAAACCAGACAAATTAAAAAATGTACATGTTGATAAAGAAAAATTGTATTTCTTATCGTAATACATTTGTATGTAACTATTTTATTGTTCTCTATGTAAGTAGGACCAAGTATAACTTACCAAGTTTAAAAAACTAAGTATCTGTAATACTGATTATGACTTTTCTTATATATTAGTGCAAAATATCAAAATTTTGCACTTGCATAAAAGTTGTCTCTCATATTTGGTAAATAGCTTTTACTACTAGCTGTATCAAATCAAATTAAGATATATAATCTATGTTTATTTGATTTATTATGTATAAAATGAGCCTAGGTACAATACCATATGTCAACATTTAGTAACATAATATTAAATATTTGAAAACATAGCAATCAACTTGGCCATCCAGTATTGCTATGGAAATGATCTTGTAGTAAACCCATCAAAGACTAATCAGACTGTTTTTGGAAGAAGAGCACTAGAAGTCCCAGACATTCCTGATGTCAGTATTGAAGGGCAGCTGAAATGTCTTGGCGTAACAATAGATACCGACCTAAATTGGATCAAAAATGTAGAAACCCTTAGCAAAAAATTCAACACCAGGCACTTTGTCGTTAAACAAATTCTTTCTCTCAGTAGCCCAGAAACTGGAAAAATAACCTACTTTTCTCTGTTTGAATCCCACCTGCGTTATGGTCTAGCTGCTTGGGGCGGAACTACTGCTTCAAATCTTCAACGAATACTAATCATACAAAAGAAATGTATTTGGACACTGGCTGGTCTCCAACCTCTTGAAGGCTGTAGAGAGGCATTCAAGTCTCTGAAGATTCTGTCATTTCACTTTACATTCAAGAAGTAATAATGTATGCTGATGGGGAAAATCTTCCAAGAAACAATGCTGTACACCACTACAATACCACAAATGCTGAACTCTACAACCTTCCAGCACATCGTCTGAGGCTTTATGAGCGGAAACCTTCGTACATGGGTGTGAAGCTCTACAACCACCTACCACCTCACCTGTTGTCCAAAAGAAGAAAGGAATTGAAGACCGCTCTACACGAATGGCTTATAAAACGCCCATTCTACACGCTAGAAGAGTTTCTGCAAAAATCCTTCCCCTAATGGTAATGTATTTATGACACTATTTATAATCTTAAAAATTGTAAATAAAGATATTCTCATTCTCAAAACACAATCTAGTCTGTCTTCGGCACTTTCCAGAAATACTCGCGGGCTGATCTCGTTGGCTCTTGGCACTCAAAGGGTTAACGGTTACAACACTTTTAATAACTATTTTTACTAAACCTATGTTCAAACAGTACGTTTAAAGAAGTTGTATGCACAGACATACAGTGTGTCTTGAGTCTGACACACTGGACACTAATCTCACATTATGAATTTCAAACTTTACAAATAATAATAACGAAAATCGGCGGCAACTATTTTTAACACCACTGATACCAACCGCCAAACCAAATAAATACAATTTCACCTTTTACCGTACCAAGGACGTAGATGTAATTAAAGAAGCTGTTATTTGCAATTACTTGAAAAATAAACACTAATTACAGAATGAAAAATGAAAAACCTATTTTAAAACAACTCTTTATACTCTTCTAAAATTAACCAACATAGTGTAATAGGTGGTAGCATGAATACGCATGAATACCTGCATGCGGAACATCGGCCACTCAGCTCTCGGCCTCACACTCAGCACCATGGCAGCTCTCCACCTGTCGTAAATGGCTCTCAGTTTCCCCACGTGACGTCTCATGGCCAAGGGTGGCGGTGGCCACCTAAGTGACTTGCCATAGTCTCTCATATTCTTGGCGTTCCTGCCACAGCCATAAATTTTTCAAAATATTTTGCAGTGCCTTTGGTAGCAATCTTTTGTTATGTGTCTAGAAAACAATTCTGACTGATTAAAAGCATAAATAAAGACCTATCTTCGATAAAAAGATTTTAAACCAAAACTACCAATAATACATATCCATCTGTAAAAGTGAATCAAGCTTTATCATGATTGGCTGAAGCTTGACCAACCAATGACTAATGAAAACAAAACAGTAATTAATATAGCTTTTCTTTATCACAGGCTGCCAGCTTTTCAACAATTTGCTGCTATCTTTTTGTTGAAGTTATTTTCTGTCTTGAATATTTCTTAAGTTTCTTTTATTATACCTAAGTACTTTTGTATTGCTAAATTGAATTGGATGTTAAGTTTTGAAACAAATCTCCTGAGTAACACACAGTTTAAACCATTCAACTAATATATGGCTTTGTAGGACATTAAACATACTATCAAATATTAGTATGCGATCAATATTTCCTAACCACAAAATCTTCGTATTGCATCAGTCATACAGCTAGCTAATGTTGAGCTGAATGTGTTTATCTAATCTGACAACTTCAGGAAGAATGTGCCATGAATAGTTTATTAGTTGTCCTTTCATTTAAATTTTCATGCCTTGTGTAATTATAATTAGACGAGAAAAAGATTTATTGTTTGTTTTAATCATAAAATACACATATCAGAAACTATAACCCAACATCAATCACATGAAGAAGAGAGTGAATTAAGTAGGGACAATAATTTCTATCCATTATTTGGTTTAATCCTTCTATAAGGATTAAATGAGTATGACTACAGTACTCTCGTGCTGGCATCTCTTTAATGTTGTTTCTTGCCAATAAGGTAGCTATCAGAGACATTGGTATCATATACTTCCTAAAGTTTGGTCACTGAAAATTATTCATTGCTGAAAAACCACAACAATGAACTTGAAAACAAAACCCACATATTCTCAACATATCTTTAAGTCCAGTAAATCAATATGCTGCAAGACACTTAACAAGCTGTGGAAGACTACAAGTGAAGTACCTGAAGATGCGGTCGAGCTGCGAGATGTAGGAACGCATCTTGTACTTGCGGTAGTATTTGAGGATGGTGAGGCCGGCCTTGAGTTTCCGATAGCGACGACGGCACAGCGCCCCTCGCCACTGTTTCTGCAGCAGGACCACAATGTTGGGGATGATGTCATCCCTCATCTAGGGACAAAACAACAGGATCACTGCAGAATTCTGCAACAAGTTCTTAAATATCAAGGTCCAACATTTTCAACCTTCCAAATCCTCACTTCTTTTGCTCTTTACTATCAAGACGCGCTTACATTTTCAATTACACTCTTTCATGGTTTTATTGAAATCAGAATTTTGGTATCTGCATTGGCTAGGGAAAATAATTTGAACTTGTTGAGAGGAAAACCTATTTGATAATTTAGATCTTAACCTGAGTGAATTTAATCTTTAACTATTTTTCTCCTTATTTCTTAAAAAACAGGATCAGGTTTATATTTAAGAAACCCATTTTGACATGTTTTATTCCAGAGAAGACATCAAATACAATAAAGTGTGGAACTTTGAAGATTTCTGATAAAATCTAAACCCAGGTCTGCTTTTCTTAACTGCTTTAATTATAGAGCAAAAAAATGAAGGAATGGACAGAGAAAAATGCAATAGGATTAAGAAAAGTAGTTATTCCTTTTGCACTTATACTGAGGGGATAAGTAAGCAACATATTCAACTCCATACAGCCTCTGTAGGTGTAGGGGTCATCTTGTTTCATTTACTAAAATCTGAATGTTTACTACATCAGAGACAACTAGTTGGTGATTTCCTAAACACATACAGTCCAGATATGAAATTCAAAGTTACCATTAACTCCATACCCAGAGAACGAGTAAATGTGTGCCAAACTGGAAGTACCGTTGGGACCTCTAGAGGAACTTCCTATATTTTCTTTGCAACAGTTGTCACGACCGAGTGGAACCTGTTACGTTATTGTTGTTGCGGTTCCAAAACCGTTCCAGTTCCGAAGAGTTGCAAAGAGCCACCTTTAGAGACGAGCAGACTGTACACAGTCATTTTGCAGCATGATCAAAATGTTACGGCTTTATCTCTTCTTGCATTGTACCCTAAGAAAAGCCAATGTGCACATAAAGAATCGACTACGTGAAAATATATACCTTTTCCAACTTAAACAGAGTGGTGGGAGAGCGAATGAAGATCTTAGTGTGTCCGTACTTGACGTCGCCAGAAAACCCCTTCTCCTGTATCAGGACTGCTGTACCATCACGGTCCGACCCACTCTTGAAGTTGGGCCAAGTGAATTCAGAAATCATCTTGTACCTGGGAGCAATACATGAGGTCAGTACGTTTTATTTCTGAATACATTAATCTATAGCTGTTTATAGAACAAGGTAAGATTACACCTCACTAAGTGTTGCGTAATGGGCTTTACTGAGGTTCTATGCAGCTCATTGCATTATTAACAGATTGAACGTCAAATTAAATTACATTTTCAAATTTTGGTAATGGAACTTTACACTCTTGAAGCCAATTCCTAAACTTTGTATCTGCTCTTTTCAAAATGTCTCATCCAACACAGTCAATATCTTAGATTAAGACGATTCTACGTTTATCACTAGGATTTTTAAACCAAAAAAGTGAATGCAAGAACAAGATTAACAAGCAAAGCTCTTTGGTTCCAAAGAGTGAGACTAATGGATTTTTCAACATGAAATGAATAACAGCTAAAAGTTTAATTTGTATGCTGAGGAACAATTTAAAAAAGTCACACACACACTGTAAATTAATTGAAAAGCTAATCTACAGCATTTGTTTGTTTCCTGATTATCATTCTTGCTTTAGAAACAAAGGAAGACTGTCCTGTTGTAGACAACCTAAAAGAACAGGAATCTATGTTTTGTTTAGAGATAGTATGGTTTGAAAAAGACAAAAACAAAGTTCGGTTAGAGACTTCAGTGTGTGAGGTTAGATCAAAACATTCTAAGAGTACTCTTTTAAAACAAAGAGCACATAAAAACCGTCAACAACCAGGCAAATACAAAATCCATAACATATTTCATATATAGAGTATATTTTGTGACATTGCACCAAACTACAAATATTCTAAACTTGCTTATTACGCTCTTGTCTACTAATAGAAAATCTTGAGTCAAAAATTAATGTTGGATATTTTTAACCCTTTTGATACCCCCCATTTTGACTGCCACAAAAAAATAACACAGCTGACAATCAATTTCTTTCTTAAGGAAAATTCTTCTATTGATTAGACAAACAAATAGGTAATATGTTGTTGCTTATAAAATGTAAATTAGCTCTTGGCTCCTAAGCTATGACTTACGGCATTAACATTAAAGTTTTAATTAATCACTTATTAGCTGATAAGAGTTTTGAATACAGAAACCAAAATGAAGTCTCAGAGCATATAGAAAGTTGAGGTGTTAAGAGACTCCTCACCTCAAGATGAGAGGTTTAACCAAACTAGTTGAGGATACTTACCTCTTGAGGAATCTGTCGTATCGTTGTCTGTAAGCGAAGCCGGCTCTTCGTACTCTCACGTTCTCCAGCAGTCCGAGGTACCGCACCTGTTGACGTCAACACACCACAAATTCACTCACTGACAGATCTAAAAAAAAATCTTATACATAAATTAGAAAACCACCAACTGAAGAAACCAATAAAAAAATTTAACCCTCATTTCAATCATACTAATTTTTGGTAGTTGGTACTGAAAATCTCAGCTCCTACGATTGTCTACAAAAAATCCAGCATTAATTGGCACAGTTGAGTTTAACACACTGACTGCGGCATAAACCTTACACCGCAGAATCAGATAAATGACACTAAAGATCACAGTATAGAGCCCGAGTGAAGGTGTTGAGTTACTAACTATATATTACCAACTTCATTTATTGATAGATTTTCATGCTTTTGTTGGTGTATATAAATAGAACATAACTTGTTTTCTGCTTCATTCTAAAATAACCACATTTCTATTAATTTTTTTCGTACAGACAGTAAAGGGAAATTACTTACATGGATTTTGAAACATGCTCTGTCTTTTGATACCGACTACTATGGTCATTCAAAGACAAGCATTGTGTAATAAAAACCTTGTGAACGAGCATGAACTGGTGTTTTTCACGAATTCTTTAACTGATCTTTTCACCAATACATTCAACTCAACTCATTTATTGTCAAAAAACATAAAATGCATGCACAATCGTCAAAATACATGTATATACGATGCAGTATATAAAAATAATCAATACAGAATTACCCATGAAACCTAAAATAAGTTAAACTAATAACGGAGGTCTACATTTCTTCTAGGTATTCTTGAACACTGTAGTATTCTTTTAAAATAAGGAACTTTTTAAGTTTATTCAGGAATTCCCAGTCATCAACAACACTTTTCAAGTAAAGAGGGAAAGAGTTAAAAAGACGAATTCAGGCATAAAAGCACTGGTTTTCAAATAATTTTGTTTTGTGGCGAGGTAAGATAAGGTAATTTCTAATCCTTAAATGATAATTATGATTGACATTGTTGGTGACAGTGAAATTTTGTGGATACTTTTTGTAAAAAGAAAGGCATTGAAAAATGTAAATAGACGGGAAAGTTAGAATATTGTTTTGGCAGGATTGCACACGACTTAATTTGAAAATGATACTTATTGCTCTTTTTTCCTGGCGGAAGATGTATTGAGTTTTTGTACTCTCATTTCCCCATATAGGCAATCCATAGTTAAGAAAAGGATAAAAACATCCATAATAGGTGAGTACGAGAAGTTTCTCACTAGCAATACAAGACAGTCTGTACATTAAAAACAAGTAGCTGCTTAATTTTTTGAAACTTTGTCAATATGATCAAAAAAGTTTAATTTAGAATCAAGTATAATTCCCAGATGATTCACGTTTCGGGAAGGAAAGATTTCAGAATCACCTATAACAATACTTAAACTTATAAGACTTTCTTAACTCAAAGTCAAGAAGATTTGTTTTAGTACTATTTACAAAACAAAGAATTCTCACTTAGCCACTGCAACAAAGAGCTACCTTGGATAAAAGTCTGGACCTCGAGCTGGGCTCGATTACTATTAGAGATGACGAGGGAAGTATCATCCGCAAACAAAAATAAGTTAGAGCCATTGACACTTTGATGAATGTCATTAATAAATAGCAAAAACAACATAGGCCCAAGATCAGAACCTTGCGGGACTCCAGTTTGAACTTTCCGTTCTTCCGATAGTTGTTTTCTCAAACAACCCATAGCGTCAACAAAGCGCATTTCAACAACCTGTTTACGGTTTAAAAAATAGGATGAGATCCAATCATGTGCCTTCCCTCTGAAACCCAATTCATCACACTATTGGAATAAAAACCTGTTGATACTTTTGGAACAGTTATAATGGGATTGGAGTGATTACGAAAAATCTTGACTTCTGCTATTCACAATAAAGTGAACATAAAACAGTACTCTTGAGTTGAGTGGGATTTGACGAAGTGAGAGAACGAAATAATAATGGCACAATGCACAAAGCAACCACACCGAGCAGATAGTCGTGGCAGGTTCTGTAACTTTTCAAATTAGTACGTTCTGTCATCATTCATTCAAAGGCCTACTGAGGTGCGTTTTACTGTATACCACCTTGAAAGAAGTTAAGGTTAAGGCTAGAGCATCGAGGAACACCTCGTGTAAACTTAACCCACTATAGCCTCTGAGATTTAGGAAATCCCACAACTCCGACAATTGTATTCAGATATGAAGTAGATTGTTTTTCCTACGCCAATACGTAGGCACACTCATAAGGTTCCCAAATGTAAGTGACAATATTAGTTTTTACTGAAATCAGTTTCAGTTCTAGAGGGTATGAGCCTTCACTAGAGAATACACAGACATATTGAGCTGCTATTACCACATTCTGATAAATATTCGGTCTGATAGAAGATGTTGTGGTGGTAGTGTGGATCTGCTAGACATATATCTCTTACTCAGGAAATATGCCTCTTACCTGATGAATGACTCTCTCCTCGTTCATGGTCTGTGGAGACTTGTCCTCGTTGGGTTTAATGCACCTCACATAGAACGGTTCCTTGCTGGCCAGAGTCTTCACCAGGGCGATCATCGAGTTCTTAAACAGTGTTCCAGCCGTTTGGGGCCTCTTCGTTGTCTGCAACAGATGGAATTCTGTCTACTTCAACTGTTTAATCTACATTAGAATCACTATATAATAATCAACTCTTTGGTTTCACAGTTTCAGGTATTTTCCACTTGATAACAACAGAGATATGATTGTCTCAGCAGGTCATAGCAAATATCATGAAAATCCAATGCACTGTATTCTCATTTCATTTAACTGTACAATGGCACAGGTTTCTTATTACTTGATGTAAATTAAAAATTACAGTATCAGTAAACAACATTTTCCTTTTGAATAAGCAAAGGATTTTTGTTTAATTTTAACCCATTGCGGATTGTATTGATTTGGCGCACAGGCACGAATTAATTATGGTCCGCGGCCGCACGAACAGCAATGGTGCGCCACATTGTATCGCTCGCTATTGTATACTAGAAAATTCAGCTGTGAAGGTATTCATTCAGATGGAACATGGGCCTGCTGGGGTATCTGTGATGTAGGAACGATAACATGCGAGCAAGGTTCCGTGGTGGTGGCAGGGATGATGTCTGAATCATAGTCTAAATAAAGCGGCTCGGGCGAAGCGATTACAATATCCGGGTCATTGCCTAGATTAAACCCGCCAACATGTACGTCTGTGTCGTTCAGTTCTGTGTCACTAACCTCAAAACTATACTAACTAAAAAGCAGAGAGTAAACTCATATGATTTTTCAACTTTGACATACAACTACGGTCTGTAGGATATTTATAAAACTATGAAAACTCTAAATGTAGACCGTCGTTAAACACTCTTAGTTGACAAGTGAAGACGATCGCCCAATCTATCAGACATTAATAGAACTATTTGGAGGGAAACTTAAAAGCAGATCGCTTTTGCGACCTGAGCTCGTCATCGTGCTGTGCCGTTAGGCCCGGCCGCTACGTGACAAGCCCAGCTCGTCAGTGATCCGCAATGGGTTAACAGTTTGATTTTTGAAACTATGGTGTATAATGAAACCACATTATATGAAACTGAACAAAACAGCAAAAATAAAATTTACATAAAACTGAAACATAACAACAAACCTAAATTTTGAATCTAAATTTTCAGTTAAAAAGATTTCATTGCTTTGGCAAAAGGTTAAATAAAACTATGATTTGCCACCAATCAGTACTTTACCTCGATTTTTTAGTAATATATACATCTATCTTGGTGAATATTGTTGGTTCAACATAATAACTGTTTCTTGTGCACTTAGGCAGCTAAATGTATTTCAGCTGTTATGCTATGGATAGTGGAATTGTGGTGTTTGACTTAATTACTAGGCTGAGAAGAGCGTTTCTGTCGGAAATATGGTAGCTGTTGGATCTGCATTTCCCTGGCATACAAAAAGAGTCTGTTATTTCTCATCCATGTGAGCATTGATTAGAACAAGGACGTAACAGGAGAAGACTGTAGTCACTTGTGGACTTTTCAATGCCAAAGGGGCTCAGAAACAACACTCTGAATAATGCATTTTCATTCCCTTATCCTGACAAGAAAGTCACAAACAAGTATCCCGTTTCCTTGCGCTAAGACCGACGAGGTGCTGCATACCTTGGTGATGTCCATGGCTCCCTCAGGCCACATCCCCTTGATGACAGGGTTGGTGGAGTTGTACAAAAGTCGCTTGAAGTCCTGGAAGAGAGTGTCCCGGTTCTTGTCCAGGAAACCGTTGATGTTGTAGATCACGTCTCCGGCATAGTGCCTGAACACCGGAGAAAGACATCACAAAACTCTTCCAATTACACAAAATGTGAACAAGAATCAAGCGAAAGAGGCATAAAATTCAGTAAACCAAATCTACTAATTATTTCTTACCTTTTGTGTCATAAAAAAAATAACAAATATGTTGACAACAAATATTAGTTTGTTTTTTTTTTATTTATTTTTCAAGTACTGTATTACATTAACTACCGAGATCATTCTTTGATCAAACATAATTACCAACTTCGAACTGAAGGTTGGTAGCTACTTGATAAACAGACAAGAAAATTTGAATTGAATTTGAACTTAGAATTATAAACGTAAAACAGAATGGGAAATGTTAAAGTTCCTATGGAATAGAAAAATGTAATTTATAAATGAATTGTAGTTAATAATGTTTAAAATACTGAAAAATGACTGTTGCTGAAAAAGTACACATTTTATATGAGAATAAAATCAAAAACTTTGTTTTGATGTGAATCTTTACCTGTCGGTTCTTCAGGACCACTTTCATTTGTCAATCAAAAACAACTCAAAGACGGAATTGTATTATTTCAAATTCCACTTCAAACAAATACATACAATATTAATAGACAACTAATTCAATTTGTTATATTTGTTCTGTTTCAATTTTTTTACCAAAATTTTAACAAATAATAATATTGACATAAATTATTGTGTGTCTTTCAAAATTTTCCACATCAAATGTACAAGTTACAATATAAAAACATCGAATGTATACTGTTACAATAATTTCTTGTACCAAACTCCTCACCTTATTCGGAACTGAGTCTTGTGTTGCAGCATCTTATCCATCGGCTTCGTCTGTCGACTCGAGTAGTGTTGGTGTGTCACTAGTTTCTTGTCCAGTGCCTCCAACAGCAGCTGAACATACACGATCATCAGTAGTGCCAATTTCACACAACTGAAATAACCACAACTTTTCTATTTCATATGAGACAATTTTTACTCTGTATTACAATGACAACTTTCCTATATTGACAAATGAGAGCTATTTAACCATCTCTAACTCTAGGTATTTTATATTGTAGCTATTACGAAAGAACACTGAATTGGAATGTTCCTTACTGCATGGTCTCTAAATAAATTCAAGGAGCCGCCACTAATCAATAAGCCAGTAATACCATTTAAAGGACACATTGTTAAATCAAGTGGAGCCAACACAATTTTTGGGTTTAATTCTTGATCAACACTTAACTTGGGATTTGCATGTTGATCAAGATGTTAAAAAAATTACCTCCGGTTTATTTGTAATTTACAAAATGTCAAAAATTTGCTCAACTGATACTTTAAGACTATTTATTTTGCTTATGTAGACTCTGCAATTGCGTTTGGCTTATGCATGTATGGAGCTACATCAAAATTCAATTGAGATAGGATACTAATACTACATAAAAAGGTGTATTCATATTATTTTGGACCTTGATTGGAATGATACAGTCAATAATACATTTTCTGGTTTGGGTATCATGACAGTTTATAGTCATTACATGTACCAAGCTATTCTCTACACTAATTAATTAATGAAAGCTAACAAACTACCTTTATTAGGAATAAAGGTATTTCAATTCAACTCAAAAACTTTAAGACAGTGGTATGAACCAAGAGACAGTTAGTTACCTCGTCAGTGACTTTGCCTACGTTAAGACAAGCCTCGTCCAGTGTGGCAATCACGCCCTTGTGTGGCGCCTCCACCAGCTCACAGATGATCTGGTTGTTGAAGTATTCGATGTTCTGCCACTCGATTCCCTCTCGCTGATATTCCTCTTGTTCTTGCTTCAGCACAAGCTCTGCAACACATAACTAGTTTACAGCAATTTTCGAGAGGGCAATCCTGTTTTAAGTTTTAACACTCAAAACCTAAACAACCTTATTGTTTATAGGAAGGATTAAGAAAAAGTTTATCAATTTCTGAAACCTTTAACTACCAGCCAATATCACTACTTCAACATTTTCCAAAATAACTATTTAAAAAGTGTATTTTTGTAGACCAGCTTTCCAGGAAACTCTGTTTGGGAACCTATCTTCTGTGTAGACTCAATCTAGAAGTAACAAGAACTGTCTACTTTGCTTTAAAGAGTCTCGCATAAGATATGGCATAGCATCTTGGGTTGGAACAACTTCTGCAAATTTAGAAAGAGTCTTCATACAACAAAAGCATGCTATTAGATGTCTTGCGAGTCTTGGATTCAGAGAAAGCTGCCGAACAACATTTGCCAAGTTAAAATTCTAACGGTGGTGGCACTGTTAGACTTTTACTAGAAGTTATCCTGCACACAGTCTCTACTCGTCTACAACCAAGACATCAAAATATACACCACCATAACATGAGACATGCCTCCAACCTCATCACTTAAGTCTGTTCAGCAAAAAACCAATATATGCTGGAGCGAAGTGGTTCAACCTACTGCCAGAAGAACTGAAGAACACATCTGCACAACAACTAAAGAAGCGACTGACTGACTGGCTAAAAAAGAGACCCCTTTACTCAATGGATGAATAAATGAAAAAAGACAATATTTTTAATAATACCCATTATTGTAACCACATGACACATTACTAATCTCCAAGATTATGTAAATAAAGAACTTATCTATTGTTTATTGCCTGCTATTTCACTTAGACAAAACAATTAACTCACAGGTCAGCGGCAAATTTCCTTAAAGGCAGATCACCAACCATAACTTGAATGATACTCAAACAAATATATAATAATTAGCTTTTACATAGACTTCCGCCAGAGTCTATTATTTATTACAAAACATATGGCTATTGCAACTCTATGAATTCTAGGAAATACATATGAGGAAAGCTACATTAGCACATATCTAATTGTTTAATTCAAAGAATATTTGGGACATGAAACAGCATTATAGGTAGAAGACAAAATTCAAACCCATCGACACCAAAAAGGTGTACTTCAAGTATCAATGGTAGGACACATCTTGTTTCTTCTACTTAAAAAAAAATAATTGGCTAGTCTTATCTAGAGCTTGCTACAATGTTAATGTAGCAAAGCTCTACATTAATACAATGTAATACAACCCAACATAACTTAACACCAAATACATCAAATAGGCAATTTTATCTTAAGGAGGATGACCACAATTCTGTTAATTGCGATACTCTACATATCAAAAGTACAAGGGTTTAGCCACTACTGTGCTAGAAATGAATCAAATTTATATTTTTACTCGTAAATTGGTTTTATAGTATTGAAATATTGGGAAATACATTTAAAAAGAACATAAATAAAATGTTATTAATAACAAAAAAAAAAAAAAAAAAAGCAGTTACATCTCTAGTGTTGGTTATAAAGATTCATGTAAACAAAAAGTTCAAGAACTTTTGGATTTTTATTTTTGATTTTTATGATTTGAAGTTTATTTTTTTTCAGTTTTGTTGGTATTTTTTTTTAGTTAGTTTTTTCACTTGTTTAAGGGGGGGGGGTCGTGTATAAACTGTTGCTTATGGCTACGTCCAAACATCTTAACATATCAAAATATCCACCTATATAACATGAAGGATGCAATTGAAGGGTCGCGGGCAAGAACAATCAGAGTCAACTGAACCTAGTTTGCCAGAAAACAGTTTTTAAAAGTTTAAAAACGTCGCCTACCTACTATTTAAAAGGTCTAAAGCTAAAAATAACTATCCAAACATGTTACAAATAGTATTTAGTTTATTATTCCAAACATAGTAAACATTTTTAAGTCCCGACAATAAAAGGTTTGTTTTAAATATTATAAAAAAAAAGATTCATGACCTTGAATTGGTTTTCCCCCCGTCACTGGGCCCTCATCAATGAGTGGTCGTCTGCAAACTCGCCGTCCGAGGCTTCCTCTAAACATTCACTGTTCAGGTACTAACGCATCAGAAAAAGCTTTTGACTCCTGGCGTGTCAAAAACTGTTTTTAAGTGTAAAAGGTCTTTCACTTTTTGCCGCTTTAATAGGCCACTGGTCCGTTTATTGTACTGTTTACTAAGCACTTTTGGAGAGTTGTTTTTGTTAGGATTTCTTGAATTTTGCTTTTTTTTCACTGGAGGAACTAAGACAGCCATTTTAAATAACTACCAAAGTAGTTAGACTTTGTGCAGCATGAATCTTGGTTCATTTTTGTCAATCTTGAGTACTCTTATAGGGTCTCGTTGGGATGGGGACATTTTTTTACGTACATTGTCAGAAAAGTACTTTCTTCGTCCAGGTTTTTGAAAATTAACCTCAGTTGCCACTGTTTATTACTGTGAAAGGTGAAGGTTTCACCCTCGAATTTCTGTAGCACATCCCTCCAGTCATCTGGTGTCTCTGTGTAGGATTTTGAGTTTACAACGCTCATGTCTTTGTCTCCCTCCATATACGAATGACCTCTTATGGGGAACACAACTTTCACACTATCGAAACGGTCCTTGTCCACAACTGTGTGATGTAAAAAGCGTATGAGACGGTATAATTCTTGTTCTGTCCTGCACACGAGTCGCAAAACAGAAACAAAGATGTCGCACATTCAAGCTTAGTACATTGTCAAAAAAAATGTTCAAGCATTGAACACAAACATCATTCTGCTCCCTTCTTGGCGACGGTTTTCGTGTCGTATGTGTAAAACAACGATGTAGAGTCACTTAACACGTGACAATTGAATGATATAAAATTGAAGCTGGCGTCGATAAATATACGTCAGATGTTGTAATGTGTGGTGTAGGCAAATTTTTTTGAAAGTCCCCCCCCGCCCCCCCCCATCGTAACAGCCTCAAATTCTTCTTTTCTTCTTGCTTCCTTCCTGCACTTAGTTTTTAAATTGAATAAAAATTTTGTGCCTTTAGCCAGGTGAATTTCTTTTTCTTTTTGTTTCTTTGTTAGATCTTGTGATAAATGTATCTTTAGTTTTTTGTCATCCGCTCCATTGATTTTTTTCTTCTAAAACAGAAATTTCTGCTTTAAGTACATCACAGGTACTGCACGTATCTTTCCTTGGGTACCCGAATGAAATATTGAATTTACTATCAAAAATGTCTCAAAATGTAGTGAACCCAACAGTATTATCTTTATTTGTTTCATTGTACATTCTATGCAATTTAGACTTATTGAGCCTCTTCAGGTAAGTATAATTTTGATGTGTCCCTTCAAAGAGTAATGTGATTTTTTCTACCCTTTAGGGATTGAAATGAAACTTATTACTTTTGCTTTTGTTTCTTCGACAGAGCATTAGATCTGTTTTGCATGTTTAACCTCGCCATCTGGCTTGACCTCTCCAAAACTAGTAAGGTGTTTTCTTTATGGTTTGAACGCGATTGTTTCCCAATGCCATGTAATGACATGAATGCTTTGTAACAAACTGTAACGTCCTGTAAAATTAAATCATCTACATATGCACGAACACGGTAACAATAAGAAGAAAGATTGAAATTAGCCTCTTCTTGGGAATTTCCGGTTGCGGCGCTGCTTAACAGGTACAACAGATATAAGACCAACCAAGTACTGATTTTGTGCGTTGTAATCACCTAGTCCGTTAAAGTTATTGATGATACTTTTGTCGGTTTTCCCGGTGAAACAACGTGAAAACACTTGTAACGAGAACATTGACAATCATCATATACCAACCTCATGAGTAGTTGCACGAAGTTTTTTTTCATCACGTCGCTCATCTTCCCCGTTTCCTTCCTTTTCTTTGCATTTTTGTAAACCAACATGAGTCCCTTGATTGTTTTCTTCCCCCTCACTTCCACTTATATCACTCAACATAGCGTTTACTAACAGTAAAATAATCTAACAATCTTGAAAACTTGTCCGCACAACATTCAACACATCCACTAAAGTAGGGTTATGTTTTTTGGAAACAAAACAACAAAGCACCTGACTGAAATCTGCGTTGAAGTTGAGGTGGTGAGGGGAGCGACATTGACTCTGATTGTTATTGTGCGCCGCCCGCATGGACTATGATGTTTCTTGCCCGTTAGCTTATATCCAGTTCCCTTTGAAAAACGTAGTGGACTCTACTTGTTGTCTTGCACGTTTTGTAATAGCATTAAGAAAATCTACTTCTATTAAGCTATCGAATGGCACTGAAAACTCGATTTCGTTGAAAAAATTGACTCTGATTGTTCTTGCTCGCGACCCTTCAATTTGTAATAACAAATTTACAATATTGTAATTATTAAAATATTGTAAACAAAAAGCTGACATTCCAAACAATATTCATTAGCAACATTATCTCTTGGACCAAAAAATTTATTTTTATGGAATGCAATGCCAAATAGTCTAAGATCACTGTCATTTGGTATATTCAAATGAAAATTGGTCTTTTCTTCTTGGAACAACCATTTTTACAAAGTGAATGAATGTTTTTGGGATTACTGATGAATTAAACAATTACTTTTAGTCTAAGGAAATTATTTTATCAGTGTTATAAAGGGGTTTTCAATTGATTTGTTTTCATTATGTTTTTATTTACTTAATATATTGCTTCTTTTTAGAAGTTTGGACTAACTAGAGGATTGCATTGCTCTAACACTGATTGTACAATAATGTGTTTTCACACAATGGTATGATAAACTGCCATATAATCTTTACCAGTAAATAAAAGAGCATCATTGAGTAAAAACTTGTTTGGAAAACGCGCGTAGTCTAACTGAACAATATGCATAGTACTGCGTAGTTTTTGTTCTCTTGGACTAAAAATATCACTGAAAATAATTTCCCCAATGTCATAAATTTGTTTATTTTCACACATATTCTTTTCTTGATAAAAGTACAATTTTTGAATTTCGTATTGTAAGAATGAAAACTGTTCAGTATTGTCCTTCTCCCTGCTCTAACTTTTTTAGGGCCAGTGAGAAAGTAACGGTCATAATTTGATAAATCAAATTTCATAAGGAATGATAAACATTTGTGCAAAGTAAACTGAAATACAGGGGTTTGGATTAGTGAAATATCACATTACAAAAAATTTGGGTCCTTCACAGAGCTAGTAGTGAAAAATTCAAAAAAGCCCATGATGGAGTGGAATATGTATGATTTTTTCTAAATACTAGTAATTATAGCTGTGAATGTCCCTTCTTAAATAAAATGGAATATTGAACTACAGTAAAATGATCTTATTAAAAAAATATATAGAAAACAGTATAGTATAGTACTATAGTAAAATATCTTAATGTTTAGATAATTGAATGTTTTATCTGTATTAAGAACTGATTTTGTAGTTTATAGTATTTTTAAATCTATTGTCAAAGTACCAAAATTAAATTATATACAATTAACATGAAAAGGAAGTAAATACGAAACAAATAATATTGAATTATCTATCATTTACAATATCTGTATTTTTCAAAATTGTAATTACTAAGCAATGTCTGAAATGATTTATAATGGGCTTAATGAACGTTATTATGTGGCAAGATATGTCGAGAAAGATTTTTCCATATGAAGACTTAAAATTTTGCATGAAAACTCCGTTTCTACAAGAATGGATGTTCTATGATGTGTTATTTGGGTATCATATTATTTTTTTGTATGATTTGTCTGTTCGGTTCGTCTATCTGTCCACAGGAAATTTCAAAAATGGTACGAGCTATAGATTTGAACCTTTGCATGGAACCTTAGCGAAGCCTTATAAGTACATTTTACTTACATATTAACCATGGCGACCTGCTCAATGTTTATACAAACATAAGGCTTCTTGGGATCTGGTTTCTTAAGCTATTTTTAACATAATTGAATACAGAGCCCACACATTGAATATACGCAGTCCGAATATAGGTCGGGCTAGCACGTACGTCCATTGTTGTACGGAGCCCGCCCTATACTCGGGCTCCGGTATTTAATTCAATACGATGAGGTAATTCGGTAAAAAATCGGGTTTAGTTGTTTCAGACCATTTCCTATGTTATATTGTTTATATTTATACGTCTTTGTATGGCCCATCAACAATTGTACAGAAGTATTTTTGAACTATTGCACAGCAGCTTAGTTACGTAACTGGCCGACAACGCAGTTGCACGAGCCTTGTTGTTGCCTGGAGTGTGTTTGTGAACAAAGTTCCACTATTATTGAATAAAGTGATGTGGTAAAAGTTGGTTTAGAGATGGATATCTAATAGTTATAATAGTAATACAAGTTTTTATTGTATATGTTTCCTAGTTCATTGTGTAAAATGAGTAACCATTTAGACAAAGAAACACTTATTTTCATGTTCAATGGAAATAATTTGCATTGTATAATTTTAGTTTACATACACTAACATGAATTCTTTCTGTCTTTTATGTTAATTTTATATCAAAAACACATTTATAGAACATTAGGTGATTGAAAAATAAAATGTTTATACAATGTTACAATTTTTCTAAATTTATTTTTTTTCCATAATTTGTTTACTGCATAATTTTTTTCAGATAATTGTTTTTCTAATCAGGCATATTTTCTAAAAGTGCATGTCCTCCTCTTTAATTGTATATATAATACGTTCAAACAATGTCTTTAAAATTTCCAAAATGTATAAAAATCACAACAAAACGGCCAGTATAATGAGTAAATCTATTGTTATAGACCTAGGATTCAATGTGTTAACACGCAATCAGTTCACCGTGATATGGTGGGAAATTGAGTTTGCAGTCACAGGTGAGGAAACAAGAGTAGTGCCCCGATTATATACAAAAGTCTATCAGAGCACTAGGCTATTATAGCCCGAACCAGGCAGCATGAAGCCTGCACAGGAGAGGTGATCTGCAACACGGACCCTCACCTCCCATGAAAAATAGCCTCTCTCTCTCTTGGGTCAACAGAACATGGACTGGTCCACAGACCAAGCGTCACTGAACAATACAATGCACTGTACTTGAAGACTAATAACGAAAACACTATAATTTTATTAAAATATCATAAGAATATTAATTTTAGTAAATAAATAAGCATGTTTAGCATAGAAATGTTTAACAGTTTTCTTTACAAATTTACTACAAAAGCTTAGTCCAAATTTCAATTCTCGTTAGTTAATATATATACCTGACCATACTGCCTTTCAAAGAAATAATTATGAAATAATCACTGGGGCCACCTACTTCCTGAAAGTTTTGTGAATTTGGCCCTCAAACGGAAACGTTTGGAGTCTCCTAGCCTAAATTAACAACCTTCATCTATTTTTCATTAGAAGAGAGTATTTTAAATTGTTGCTACCATGCAAAATCTCATGTAATGAAGTAACAAAAAAAGGTTGTCTTTAACATTGAAAAATGAGAATAATGATGTATGCTCTACGAAAAAAGTGAAGAAGAAGTTGTAGTGCAAATGTCTAACAAAATTGTAAAATAAACAATAGTGAGAAAATGAGTGAACCTACCAATGAACAACTGTTGAAGTTTCTCGTTACAGTAATTGATGCAGAACTGCTCAAAGCTGTTGGCATCGAACACCTCGAACCCGTAGATGTCTAGGACTCCGATGACAGTGCCACGATGTCTAGCTCCAGCTATGTCGATGGCGGAGTTTATCTTGCCCACAATCCATGTGAACAGTCGGTCGTAAACAGCCTGTATACAGAAATTTCCTACTTGAGAATGAACTCATTGAATTGTAAAACTTACACCTTTGCAGTTTTTTTTACTTCTGATTTAATGTTTTCATAATTTAAATTTGCATATACAATAATTTGATTTTAAAGTAAATTGGTCTAAAGCATACTATGTTAACAAATCTCTAAAACAATAACAATATTTATTGCTATTTTACAGGAAAGCATTGATATAAAGAGACAGAGTTAAAAATATAACTTTTATGTTTTTCTATCTACCACAATTACTCTTGTAATGCTGATCACATCTTTCAGAAAAAGGGCATAGACATTCTATAAGTAAATGATGATTA
Source organism: Homalodisca vitripennis (assembly GCF_021130785.1). Taxonomy (NCBI): domain Eukaryota; kingdom Metazoa; phylum Arthropoda; class Insecta; order Hemiptera; family Cicadellidae; genus Homalodisca; species Homalodisca vitripennis. Next base: position 28,495,206 of record NC_060213.1, on the reverse strand, counting down.
ATTCAATTTCATTGTTGAGGACAAGCTTACACAATTGGGAATAGCTCCAATGCTAATTTTAATTAATTTTAATTTCCACACACACATAGTCACGTCTTATGGTTGCATGGATTTTCTACAAAACAAATTTAACAAACAAAAGTTATTGAGTGCTCTTAGAGATAAGATTATTGAACTTGATGATCAAACCCGTTTTCCACAAAACTACCCAGGACATCCAATAGATGCATGAAATGTAATAAAACATTTAATGAACACTTTGTGATACAAATGTTATTTTAGGAAAGTTAAAATGTAGGTTTGGATGCTGGGGGATGACTCTGACCATATATAATTTCCATTACATTTGGCATGGACATAGTATGGATACGGGGGGAATTTTAAGCAGTCAACTTGCTTATTTCATAATAAATCAAAGTTTAGGAAGTTATTGAGTCTCTATGATACCAAGCAGGTGATTACTGTGCCAGGGGCTTAAAGCAGCCAAGTAGTCCAAAGTGTCTTTCACTCAGAACCTCTAGAAACCAGAAAATCTGAGAGGACTAGAGCCCATTAAACTACATAAGCCAGTTTACAGTGAAGCAGAAGCTCCATACGCCATGAGCTTTCACAGTTGAAAGATCCCAAAGATCAAAAGTTCCTGTAGATCACAAACTTCAATATCGGAATTACGGCTGGTTGGACCAGAAAAACCACACACTGAGAGCTCCCACGGAAACAGACAGAGAACTACATAAGGCCGAGGGTACCCAGATGACAGAAAATCTTATGGTCTATTAGCTTCTGAGCTTCTGAAGAGTGCGAGTCCTCCAGAGTTCAGAAACTTCCATGGTAGACAGGAAACAGACAAAGAACTACAAAAAGGCTGAGGATACCCAGCGGAAAAAAAATCTTGTGGTCTAAAAGCTTCTGAAGAGTGGAGTCCTCCAGAATTCAGAAACTTCCATGGGTAAATATTCTTTATAGGCCATGGTTTCCACAGACCTAAAATTTTAGAGGAGTTGGGATCTTTCAATAGCTGAAAGGTCAATAGCCCTTTTTTTGCTGGAAGATCATATATGTCGGGAGCTTTTTATCAATCAGAAATTCCCAGAAACTTGGAGCTCCTAGAGGTCAAGAGCTCTCAAAATCCCAGGAACTTCGACATGCTAGAAACTCCCAATAGGTTAGAAGCTAGAAGGTAGAGCTATGAAATATATGGCACTTCCAATTGTACAGAGAGTTCACAATATTGAATTAAAACTGGAGTTTACGTTTGAGCCAATCACTCACCTTTGCAAGCGCATCTCGCCCATACTCCGCTTCGGTCAGAGTATGTGTCTTCTGCATGACTTCTCCCCTTGCAGCTATCACTCGCTCAGTCAACGCTCGTTGTAACTCCGAGTCCTCTACAAACAGCAACTTCGATGCTCGTCTTAACGCTTCCTTGTTTTTGATACTAACTTGGTCTTCACTTGTGGCAAATGTCACATTACCCTGAGGAATTTCAAAATCATTATGGGAAATAAAATATAAATTTTTTTCATATGACAGCTTGGAAATTATACCCTCTTTTCTTCTAGTTTATAGAAGACTAAAACAACAATTTTCTTACTCATTATATATTTTTTGTGCACTTCTGACACTTAAAAGCCCTTCTTTGTTTGAAGTTTATTTTTGACAATGGAAGGATTGTGAAGGAAACAGAATTTTCCGGACATTTGCCATCGTTCAGTGAAACAAAAATTCAGTAACACTACATTTTGAGATCTGCAATCTGATCTGATGCATGCGTACTACGATGATACGGACCACAGTCGTAGGTGGTTGGTTGACGAATGCAGACATATTGTGACCTATATTCTGTGGTTCACTTTTAATAATTAATGTTGTGCTTATTTTTTATTAAGTGCATGTTTTAGAGTTAGTGAAGTTGAAACACAACATGGTGGTTGTGATTCCTGACTTAGGCATGTCACAACACTCTGGTATGATTTGTTTATTTTAACCTAATTTGTAATTATATGTTAGGTTAGTTATTTACCTGAAGAAGAGATCAAATTTCAGATTTTGAAACATAGTGTTTTTTTTTTTTCAATGAACGTTGGCAAATGTCCAGAAAAATCCTGTTTCCTTCACTTAAAAACCAACATTTTTTTTTAATAATGCAGTAATAATGTAAAAATAAACTGTTCAATATATTGATTCACTGCCTACACACCAAAATACAAAGATATTAAATAACCCATAGTAGGCCTACTTATCATCAAGTGAGTAAACGAGTAAACTCAAAACATTCACCATCTTCTAACCATCGTACTTAAGAGAATTTTCGTATTGTGATTATGAGAGTTGCATTATTGAAAACATTATTTGTTTTTAAAAATACAAGTTTTATACAGTTAGTTTTGAAAATATTTTATATGTAAATAATAATTAAGATAGGTTTCACCACACTGCATAATGTTAAGTGTCATCGATATAAGGTAAGTGGTAGAGAGGACTTTATAGTCCTAACTTTGCCTCCAATAAGGACATTTTTAATCTCATTTCATTTTCACAGCCCAAAGACTCATGAGTTAATTATAATATTTAAGCTAATACTATAGTTCGCTTGGTTTATTTTACTAAGTATTTTATAAACTTTAAAAGATGAGGAGACAATGTATACGTTTAGCAGACGTTTAGCATTTCTCTATGTATCATTGATGTTGCAGGAAATGAGGAAATGCGAGTAACATATTTTGTCACAATCACTGATGCTATGAGGAAATGCAAGTAACATATTTTGTCACAATCACTGATGCTATCATTTGAATTGTTTTGTGAGTCATTGTTATGATTGAGTAATTTTATTACACTAATGGAATGAAACTACTTTAATATCAAAATCTCCCAGTAACACACAATTTTGTGATGATAATGAAACTTAAATCAGTTTAACGTTATATAAATAGTACTATAAAAGTTTATACCTTTGACCAACTCCCAGATATTTTAAAGTGTTCACTATTATTAATTTTCATTTTGATTTCTCTATGTATTTGACATGTTCTTATACAAACAGATAAATTTGGATTTTTCAACTACTTTGACTTGTGCTATTAAATCTGTTGTGATGGAAAGGCAAGTCAACGGTTGACCCTTTCCACGTGTATTACGCTAATTCCTGCGCATTAAAGATGACTACAACATAATGATGACGAATCTCACTATTTGAATTTTTTTGTCTCCGATCACACACAGTAGTTCATAAAACTGGTGATAAAATGCATTGGGAACTGAAAGTCAGACAACACATGCGCTCTATTTGTAATTCTCGGCCATCTGTTATTAATACAAAACTGGTTGTCATAGCAACGGAAAACCATTTTTCCACTGTACGCTGGTGCGTTTCACGGCTTTTCCCGTGTACAGAGGATGACAGTGTACTTCTAGAGATCTGCACACAAGCTCTGTTCCTACGCTCAATTGCATGCTATATGTTACATCTGAACATTGTTTACAGTGACTGTAGGACGACTAGTTTTGTTTTTGTTTATTATGATTATTGTTTCTGTCTTAAGTCAGTTGGAAAATTTAATGTTTTGTTTCCTTTAAATTAATTAGTTTTCATTTTCGTACTCAATACAGTAACTTCAAGAATCATAATTCATATAGAACTTTAAGTTAATTAAAATTGGTTTTTTTTTATTAAAAAAGAAGCTTTTTACACGCTAGAGGAAAAAATTGAAAAACGATTTAAGGATTAAAAGCAAAAACTATACATCATTAAGTAGTCAAAGTTTATGCATGTGTGAAGTTATATTTGTTATAATATGCAGAATTTTTGAATTAAAATCCCAAAATATAAATATATGTTTTTATTGAAGACTCTTAGAGTAAATTGGAAAAAACTTGAATTGAAATGCTATAAATTTGTACTAAAAACATATAAATACTACTAAATATAAATAATACAATACTTTTCCAAATTATTTATTTTTTTGGACAAGGCCTTTCGAAACCAAAGGTTTCATCATCAGGCGACTCCACAAAATAATTTGGAAAAGTATTGTATTATTTACATTTAGTAGTGTTTATAATATAAACATATTATGTTTTTAGTACAAATTTATAGCATTTCAATGCAACCACTGCAAATCAGACAAATTAGATGTACCAGTATATACAAAACCATCTCTAGAGTTGACTCTAGACCAAGTCAGAGCAGCTATGTCTATTTGATCTGTGTAAAATCACAACAACAAAAATAAATACAATTTTTCTAATGATTTAGAGTTATTTAACTCATTTTGAGTTTTTAATTTCAGCCCTCTGTTACAATAACCAGTACTTGACTTCAGGCTGAACACACTGCAACATCATTCCAGTACCTCTCTCTGAAAAAGTTTAGTACTTTTGGTTTGCCCAAGAAACTTTCACCTGCATCTCAGAAATGCATAAAATCTCTATTTTAAGACTACATTTTTTAAATTTTCATTGACCGCTTTTTTCTAGGAAGTATCCCATTACAGTTCTGCCAATTCTACTTCCAGGAATAAAACATTGAGTATAAATATCACTTTGACACATTTAGACACACTTAGTACACCTGTCCTAATTTGCTTTGTCAGCGTGAACTAAAAAATAGAGTTCTACAATAGCAAAAATGCAATGTAGAACAATAAACTCAATAAAAATTTGTACTTGTCTGTTTTTATAATTTGTATTCGTTTATAAAAAAATCTATAAACGTAACCGAGTAAAACGAATGTTAACATTAAAGCCATCACTTCGACACAACTAATTGTGACATATGACGGATTGTCAAGCAAATTAATTGTTCAACAAATTTGACGATTACTTTTTCTTAGTCAAAAGTAAACTCACCAAGTGCAACACGGCGGCGACCACCTGCCAGAGCGTGCCGACCTCTGCAGATGAGAAGCCCAGAGTGTTACAGGCGGCGAGGGTGGCTCGGTGGTTGGTGCGGTCCATCTCTGTCACAGCCCCGCCCCCACCACAGTAGTGATAGTCCGCCGGAGAACCCGACAGATCCAAGCCTTTCATGTCAGGACCCTTACAACTGCCCAGCACCTGTACATATTGACAGAAAAGCACTGTAAACTGGAGAACTTAATTATATTTTAAAGAAAGAATCTGTATCTTCATTGAGGAGGGCCCAAGAGTCCAATCGTATCCTTGATAAATTAAACACGAGAATCATTAAGTAATTTGAAATACTGATGTTCAAATGCAGCTTAGACAAATTTTTATTTATATAGACTCAACAACACCTTCGAAATCCACAAAGACAAAGAAATTAGTACAATTGCTTACTTTGTTGCTACTTTTATTATAGCTTTACTGAATATCTTCTTATTAGTAAATTGCGATAATACACTTAAAAAAATAGTTTATTGAGATTTGTTGTTTAGCTTATTAGACTTTTAAGGGTTTTAATTTTACAACAAACTGAATTAGTACTCATAATATATGAAATATAAGTAATATTATATAGCAAAACTTAGGTCTAATAATGTAAATAAAAAAAAGGGAATATACACAAAGACAAAAAATGAATAAGAATTAACTGTCTTGCACGATATTATCACCTAGATTTCATACTTATATCCTTGATTTAAAAAACATCAAAGAGCAGCCTCTCCTCTATCAGTGCTTTTGAACTACAGATACTCAAGAAGCCATTAAAAGGGAGAAGATTGCCGAAAATTAAAAACAAAATTAAAAAGATTCTGGTAGTATTAGAATTCTTCTCAATAGAGGAATTACTTTGAGTAGTAGGGTTGTGTAAGAATGTTATTGTAATGCTCTGACTTTTGTTACAACTATAACATTATTCAATGTACAATGTTACAATGTCTACTATCTATTTTGGCTAATGGCTCAAATTATGAAATCATACAGCTAAATGTAATTGGATTCTACGACTTCAAAACAAAGTGCAGCGTGTCATTTCCTGCACAAGAAGATCAGAGCATTGCAGTCCATTTCCGCAAGACCCAAAATATATTTTATATCCATCAACTAACTTTAAAAAAAAGTGCATCTGTGAGTACAAAAATGTGGTGCTTGGAACACAGATGTCTCATTCTGCAGGAATGATAAATAGACGAACAGTTTTCCAAACTTGGCATTAAACATCTTCAATGTACCATTGCCATATTTTACTCTGAAGAAAGTTAAATCTGTTGTCAAAAGACTTTGTTTGTTCCTCGTAGAACACTTGGAAGCTGATATAGGAATTCTCAGCTACAGTCCATTACTATATTAGTGTATTTATTACAAGCTAGCTTAGCTTACAAATAGGCTAGGTATTGGAATTAAATACGGACACCATCAAACTAGTCACCATTACTCGCAAATAACAAGGCAAAAAGATGGTACAACATATAAAAGTAGAGTTCTTGTTTTTATATAGAACCATTCTCAAAACGAGTTTACCCTGAAATTTTCTTCCGATAATCTAATGGGAAGACTCACCTGGTAGAAACTGTGGAAGTTGCGTTCTCCAGACTGCTGGAGGATGACCCTGGACTTCTCCAGTAGATAGTTGACAATGTGGCCTCCGATCGGATCACCTTTGAAGTCGAAGTTAATGTCCATGTACTTGCCAAACCGTGAAGAGTTGTCATTCCGATTGGTCTTTGCATTTCCGAATGACTCCAAAATGGCATTGGACTGAATCAGCACATTTTTCACCCTGATGACATTACATTATTACTAGTTAGGAATAATTTTATTAGTGGCACAAGTTCAACTCAAAACTAATCGTTTAACTGACCTTTGTAATTATAAATAAAACAAAATAATATATAAATGATCTGTACGTACATGTGTAGTATGTATTAGTTATTTTGTACCTATGTTGGATGAAATAAAATCCCATTAGCAGAAATGTATCAATCAATACTAATTGATTCATAAGAAGTTAGAAAATTTTTCAACATGAATTATGAATCAGGCTTTAAAAAATTAATTTCTTACATTTACTGCCTAAATAATGGAGATTTTACTCAGTTGATGGGCTCAGGGATCTGTCTAGGAACCTTTCCTATTTTTAATTGCAATAAATGATTTCCCAAGTAGTATACTACGTAAATCAGTATTATATTTACAATTCATACTTAATTTTATTTCTATCATAATTATAACAGAAGAAAAAATATGTCCTAGGTTTATTACCTGCGAGACTTACAAAACAAATAACAGCACGTTTTGCATGAAAAACAGATTATTCAACAAATTGTTACAATTAGCTTATAATAAATTCAAAAATTGGTTGAAAGAGCAAGTTTTCTACAAGATTGAAGACTATCTAAGGAAGTAACCCTTAAGAGAGAGAGAGAGGGGGGGAGGAGTAGAAGTTCAGAGAAAGAGAAAATTTTTAAGTCCAACTTCACCTCTAAAAATAGACTTTTTCATTTCATTTCATTTATATAACTACTGAACACGGTAAATTAAAAACAATAAATTAATTTTGAATTGAAGGCTGAATTCAGAGCAGACACATAAATGTATAAATTTGTACATATTCCATGTGATATCTATTGGCTATTCATTGTTTTTAATGTCAATACTTTGCACATACATATGATTAATATGTTTTTAACTCTTGTCTATCAATAATTTATTTGATAACTAGCGGGCCCGGCGCACTTTGCTGCGCATTTCAATAATTTTTTGCAAAAGTTGCCCGCGGCTTCGCACGCAATTTCCCGTTGAAAACAGTACACTATATTCACTTATTCTTTTTCTATCACATTCTAAACATTGCTGAGATAATTGATAGTCGTTCCATCGTGAGCCTCTTGGGCGTATTATGAAGGTATGTATCATATTCCTGCCTCTATCTAGCTGTTACCCACGGCTTCGCACGCAAATCTTAAGAACCGAAGTCCTTATATTACTTAGTAAATTTTTTTTTTTACTATAATAAATTTTAGATTAAATTAGTTATATCTCCGATGCCACGATTGAGCTTGCTTTGTTGTCTCGATCGAGAGAATATGTACACACGGAGTTTTGAGAACCATACTTCTGTCAAAAAAAACAACTAAGGTTGATTTTATAACATTCTTTATATTTGTAGCCAACGTAAGATAGTAATTATGATATCTGCATTACTCTTCTGATCAAGCATGAGCATGGTTTATATTAAATAAATATTGCAGTTAAAGGTGAATTTTTACGTCAAATTTGAATTGTATTATCTGGATAGTAAAGTCTATGTTTAACAGTGATTGCAAAAACAGTTTAAACAAAATTTGTCGTTTCTCTTAAGCTTACTCTATGCTTTAAAACTATAAGTGTAATATATGTTTACAAAGAACAGCTGATTAAAAATTTGAAAAGACGTTAACATATGTTTGCTGCAATGCATTTCTTATGGGTATTTCTGTAACCAGTGGGGCGGAATCCTGAATCGGGAAAGGGATGGGCATAGCTTATAAACCTTCTCCGTGGAAAAATACATATACGTACAAATTTTCATCATGATCGGTCCAATAGTTCACGATTCCATAAAGGACAAACATACAAACATTCATTTTTATATATATAGATGTACGAGTCTTTTTTATCAGTTATGAAGTTATGTTTTTTGCTGTAATTAATGTTATGACAATGATTCTTATTATTATAATTATAAACTATATTATTATTGTTTAATATTTATTTTAATTTTGTTTATGTAAATGTTGTTAACTCGCTATCACAAATATTATAACATTTGTTAGTATTTATACATTATTTATAATATTATTCTATATTTATTTTAATACTTATCTAAACATAGAAATAAATAAATAAAAAAAAAAAAAAAAAAAAAAAAAAAAAAAAAAAAAAAAAAAAAACATGGTGAAATGTTAACACATTGGAGTCTGGCTTGCTATTTGCTGTTTTTATAGCCTGGTCTGCATAAATTCATTGGTTTTCAGATTTTTTTTTTTAGAAAACTGTTAAATATTATGTATATGATATTATATTTTATTGAAAGTTCTATCTTTCCTCTTTAAATTTATATGCAAAACTGTATTCCTATAAAATGTAATTAATTTTTTTTTTTTAACTTCAAAAGTTATCTTTTTTGAAGAAAAATAAAAACTCCCGCATGTCTTGTGTTTCTTGAAAACTAACTTTTGAATAAATAAAACAAGTAATTTCAATTTTTTTTAAAGGCATTTACTATATACATATTTACAAATAATTTTAATTGCCAAAAAAATTTCAAATGCTAAAAAAATTATTGTTGTCGTAGACAGACAGACGACGCACCAGGCCACGTCATTGGATAAACAAAAGCCTCAAGCGGGTATGACGTAGTAGCGCCTAGCGGAATTTTTCTGAACTAACCATTAACGCTGGCTTTCTAATGCAGCAGACGGCACTCGAATATCACTCGAGCAACTCCGTATATCAATCGGCAAAGCTGTGCTCGAGTCACGCTCGAGCGCCGGCCAGGGGTTTAAACAATGGCGCTCGAGTCTGGCTCGAGCGTAGACTCGAATGTGTTAAAATTGTTTTATATTAGTAGCCTACTGATGAAATCTATTGCACCACTGTATGTTTAATGATCCATAAAATCTTGAATCATTTAGTCATAATTTTTGTTCTATCTCTGAGGAAGCCATAGAAAAAAAAAACTATGGCTAGTTTAGCTAAATCAATCTGTATTCTTTCTGACAAACAAAACTTCTATTGGCATACAATCATAGTTTGAAATCAAAATGCACTTATCAAATTAAAACTAGGCCGCCTGAAATTAAGAATTACAGATACTGAAAAACAAACTAAGAAGAAAACAAGGAATCAAACAGAATAAAATTCAAATAAATCAATAAGTTACAGTACTTATTGTTTTAAGAAATCCATCTACGAGGGCTATTCAGAAAGTAGAGTATGTTTTGATATAAACAAAAAACAACGTACAAGAAAAAATTGTATTATATACATTTTTGAAAGTCGCAAAATACAATTTTTCAACATAATTACCATACAAATTTAGGCACTTTAGAGGTGAACTAGTTTTGACCAGCTTTATTAAATTCTGCCGCCTCAGACTTCCAACTATAAACAAAAAGAGTCAATCACACTCTTTTTGGTACCCATCTTGTACAAAATGTATGGTAAACTAACTTCTGCATAACAATTTCATGTAACAATCTTCTTGAAATTTGAGGAAAACTAAGTGAGAGTTCTGTTATTGTGAATCGGTGATCTTCTTTAATCTTTTCACCGACTTTACAGACAATTTAATTGGTCATTAACCTTGGCCGTCCACTTCGTTCGTCATCAAGCACATTAGTTCAGCCATTTTTGAACTTAATGCACCACAGACACACTCCACCTTCGGTAATCACATCATTTCCATAAACTTCACAGAGTTGGCGATAAATCTCAACTGGTTTATTGTGCTTAGCCAACAAAAACCATGTTACCCCGGCCGCACTTCACAATTCACGGGATTTTCAATTATGTCACACAATTTAAACTGCTATTTTAAAACAACAAGGAATGACAGTTACCTCCCACTAGCACGGCTGGATACCCATTGAACAAATAAATGCCCTGACATCAAAATGACCACGATAGTCCCGCACCTATCCGCTACAGAGCAAAGCGTAATCTACTTTCTGCATAGCCCTCGTAAATTGAACCGATAATAAAAAAAGATCCACCCCAGTTTCCAGATTGTCCACCATATTATTTCTGCTGTACAATACAATAGCCATTTATTATAGCCCACTGATCAGCCGGTGTCAATAGCTGGTTATCCCGAACAAACATATTGTGAGCTGTATTATTTTCCTCAGTTCATAATAATAATGTCAGGTTCATTACGTCCACGTTTTTAAAGACATAAGTATACATTAAGTGCTTGTCACAACGGCTTGACATGAATGTCTAATTTCACCTAGATTGCAGTTACGCGTAGATTAGTTATGCACCCAAGGAAGAGATCAGATTGCAAATCTCGTAATGTAGTGTTACTGATATTTTGTACCACTGAACCTGGCAAATCTGAAAATAATATTGTTGCTTGCACAAACGTTTTTATTTTCAGTTAAAAACTGTTTAAGTTGACACTGAAATTTGGTACACATATTTTCAGTATATTAAGTAGAAATTGTGCAAAGTAACAATATTATACCATTTATAAGATCAATATATGATTTATTATGGTGTCACTTTAAATTTTCAATATCAAAATTCATGGAGTTTGGAGGTGTTTTGTTAATATAATACATAAACAAAATATGTGCAATTGAATAATATCTCTACTTATACCTTCCATAATCCCTTTTTATGAGAAATAAAAATGTTTAGACTGGAAAGGGAAAAGGGTATGTGCCATATTTGGTACTATATATTCTATTATATGTGAGCGTAATGTATGAGGGGAAAGAAACTTGGCACAGCATTGACAGCTGTTATCAGTGGATGATAAGTACTGAAGTGATTGATAAGATTACTGTTAGTCAACCATTTGCTTCTCACAAGCTACAAGAATAATGTAAGAAAAGTTAAAAGTGTACATAGCTGATAAACTACAGCATGAGAAGTTTACATTCTTCATGTTTCACTTGTTTGACAAACATCAACGAATGAAGGAGCTCTAATCTGTATTCATATTTAACGTCACTATTTGTCTTCCCCATTACTTCTTGAGCATTACGTTATACCACAGAAAAAATATCAAGTCAACAATAAAATGTTAACTAAACAACCACAGATTCAAATTTTAACAAATCACAAGATTAAAAATAAGCAATAATGGATTAAAACTGTAACTTTTAAAAATAACTCATTTGTTTACGATATGGAAACAAAACATAAATTTATATTCATAACTGTATCTATAGATATGAATTTTCAATTCAAAACAATATTAAATTTGAATTTTTATAACAAATGATGAAACTTTTACTTTTCTACTATTCTATTCTTTTACAAAAAAAACAATGTTGAAATGTTATAATAGTATTTATGTAACTTCGCACTTAGCTGTAATCCTAATTTTGTTTATTTATTTGTTTGATGGAAACCCCTTTTTAGAAACAATTTTAAAACATGATTAATAACAACATTATAATTGGCTACAAATTTCAACCTGCTCCAAGAAAAAGATATTTAAAGTCAACCATGATAATAACAGATATATAACAATTGGAAATAACAGCAGTATATGGCTCACTAAGTCAAAAAAAGTAAAACAAAAAATATATGTATATGCTACAGTAGGGGAGCCCAAGGGGGGGGGTTTCGGGATTTACTCAAGCGCGACAGATTAGTATACAGGGGGATATCTTGTACCCGGTTAAGAACCTTTACCAACTATGAGTCCTATATATATGGCCCGCCCAGCAAGGATAAAGGATCAGATTAGTAAAAAAAAATTGATCATCTGAAATTTTCCGAGCGCGTCAGATTAAGGTAAGGTGAGTTAGTTACATGCTAAAACGTGTACATTCCACTAATCTGACAATTTGAGAGTGACGTAAAGAAGGGGAAGGGTTGCAAAGTTGTAAAAAAAAAGTCATCTTGAGATTCTCGAGCGTGGCTATTTTTTGTTTTCTTTTGAAGAGAATCATTTAAGGATTACGAAAAAAATATATAATCTGACGATTTTTACAAGCCGAAGTAATTAAAAAATGACCAATGAAGTTTAATACGTGCTGGTACATGATGCCTATACTCCCCTCTTCGCGTCTCTATTTCTCTCTCGCTCTTCCCCTCTATCTATTACTCTCATACACCGTTCCCACTCTGGTTTTGGTTGCCATGACAGCTGATCACACAGACTCGTTCCGTGGCGTGATATTGTTTACAATGTATTTCTAACGTTTTTTTTACTTATTTTTGTTAGTTTTAATATAAATTGTTTTCATTGTCAGATTAGGTTAAATCCCTCTAGATAATCGTCAGATTATGAGACAGTACGTCTAAGACATAAAGATAAACCATATATATCTTAATCTGACGAGCTTGAGTATTTCAAAAATGGCGATTTCTTTTGGCACATTCTATTAATGGTTCACGCGGTTTGCGACACCTTTAAATCGTCAGATTATTATAAAAGAGCTTCTTTACATTCACGCAACATCCCCTCAACAAAATCTGACACGCTCGATTAAATTTTTTTTTTTTAATTTTTAACCCTTATTTATAACCACCCCCCCCATCATGAAAACAATCAGATTAACATAACTGGGTACGTAAGTTTTTAAAAACACGCGAGGACATAGGTGATATTGATATCTGACGTGCTTGAGTATGTCCATGCAACATGTTTTTTTCACAATTTTTTAAAAATTTATAGCCGCTTCCCCCACCGATGAAAACGTTTATATTATATGAAATTTTTTTTGTAATCATCCTAAGCTTCGCAACCCAATAGGTCTCTATGACGCTCTAGTAAAATCCCAATTTAGCACCGTGGGCTCCCCTACTACTAGAAAAAATAAATATATAAAAACTATATATTATGAATAAAACAGGAAAATATACGTCAAGTTTAACTACATATGAAGGACAATACTAATAAAATATCAATCAGATAACATACAATAGAATATTGTTTGATGATTACTTCATTTCATAAATGTGGGGGGGGGGGGGGGTGGGGGGGGGGGGGGGTGGGGGGGGGGGGGGGTGGGGGGGGGGGGGGGTGGGGGGGGGGGGGGGTGGGGGGGGGGGGGGGTGGGCCTGCTCTTTGCTTTTTGTAACATCGGGTGTGCTTTTGTTTTCTTCAAAAAAATTTAAAGACATAGCTGGACAAATTAATGGCCTATTGTATGGCCGGAAGAATGTAATTAAAATAGACAAGGAGATTTTACAACTAAGAACAATGTAACCACAGAGATTACAAGGAGTGTCCACATGAGATTAGGGAAGTGTTTATGGCCAAACACTCGCTAATCCCTTTCAGAGATAAGGAGCACCTGTGCTATCAGAGGTCGACCAAAGGTTTTTCAACATGGCTTACCGTGCTAAGGCCCACTTGGTTTTGTTTTGTTTCCTTTTGCTGTCTGGAGTACGGAGATATTTCTGTTTTGTAAAACACTACATTCTTGAGGACTTGACACACAATCTGTGTTAATATTTTACTGATTCTTGCGTGTACAAGAGCATCGGTTGGTACAGATCAGTTCTACATTGGGTTTGTTTGAAATCTTTTAATGCTAGCTTATTTTATACTTAGAAGAAACGATGGATTGGTATGTTCTCAACACCACTTCTCTTCTGCATTCTTTTATCTGAACAATAGCACATAACCCAATCATGTTGTCACTAATTTACAATTTTCCATTGATTTTTCTTTTTTTTTTTTTAATGAATGTAAAATTCAAACTGAGAGGTATAAACATCTTTTTATGAATTCTAAAAACCAGGTTTTAAAACGTTTAGCTTTTTTTTGAATCATAGAATAATGTTTGTTGAAGATGGGCAAATTTTTATAAAACGATGGGCCTGCATTAAAAATACCATTAACACATAACAAATCGTAAAGAAAATTTGTGACCAACGGATTATTCGAAAAAAAAAAAAAAAAAAAAACTACAGGAGCAAATCCATTTCTATATCATTCAGCATTACATGTATACTCATCCTAACATACTTTATTACAAAAATCTTCCCTACGATGTCCAAAATGGAAATTAAAAAAACTTCTCCATTTAATGTATTGATGCCATATAGAGAAGAAACAAACCACTTGGTCAACATAGCTAGTCTTAAAACTACAAATAAGATTCTTTGACTCGTTCTATATGACACTTGTGTAGTGTTAAAATTTGTGTTAGTGTTATGTGAACAGTTTAAATCGGGTGGATTCCTATAAGATACCAATGGAAATTATACCTCTACCCCCGCTAGAGATGGCCTGTAAAAAAACCCTATGTACCTAAGCGAAATATAACTATTATTATGGGGCATCTTACAAAGTGTCCCAAACCCAAGCAATTTAAAATGCGCTTTTCCACAATTTTTTTGACAATCTTGGGTTTAATAACTGGAGCACTTTGCAGGTAGACACACTATATTTGAAAAGCCTAACCTACCTTTTGTACGCATTGTGATACTGGTCCCGGTCACGGGTAAAACTGTTGAGCGGATCGGTATGGGGTTGACAGACACGCACATAACTTCACCGATGTACGTGTATATGTGTCCTGAGTTGGAACCTGGTAAACCATTATGAGAATATAAATTAGAATAAACATTTATTAATTAGGCAAACTTATTAGTGTATTTATATTTGTTGTTCATGGGCCGGTTGATTTGAGAGAAAAAAACTAAATCATAAAGATCCGAATTAAAAGCTGGTACATAGGGACTGTAATCTAGCCACTCTGAATGGCACGATCAAGATATTGTGCGATTTTAAACTGATGACGTTTCAGCAAGATATTCTTATAATGACTACAGAATGTGTCTGCGTGCTGTTTCCAATCAATCGGACATGTTTAATTAAGCCTAATATAGCTGGATACCACTATCATCTCTTTGATCATCCATTCAAGCATGCCCCACATTTGCTAGCATTTTAAGCTTTCAATTGTTTATAATTTCTAATTACATTAAATAAAAACGTTGGTACAAAAACATTACTTGTTTAATTCACAAATTAAAGTTACTCCACAAAATTCTGAACACAACCTCTCAACTAGCACAGTTTTGTGAATCTCTCCTGAGAATGCATGTTAAAAACCGTTACAATGATGGACTTTACATAAAATACCATAAGTCTCCACAAAGTTACTGTAAATTTCTTCAGAACAGTGAAAATTGAACACAAGTTGACTGCCAGATAAGGCTGGCAGGCAGTGGTGGTCGCATGTCCTGGATTAATGTAACTTGTGATAAAACTGACACTTTACATGTTCATGCTTTTTATGAAATCAATCAATCCAACAAACTAACTTTATCACACGTTTTAGTAACTTTCTGAAAAATCCCATATGATTACCCTTCACAATATACTCTTTACTCACTTTTTATTCTGTGTATTTCTAGTTTCCAATCATGCTTTCCTATAAAAACTAATGTAAAAATATTATAAGTTAAATTGCAACTTTGTCTATTTGACCTCAAAAAAAACAATGGAGTTCATCATAAGTCTATGATGCAACCAAGTTTAAAGTCTCTAGCACCAGTTATCGCACAGACAGACAGACAGACTACAACATGATTTTCAGAAGGACCTGTTGGATCACTAATCATCTGACTAATCAAAACAAAAAGTTTTTTAATCTCCAAATTTATACAATTTTTTTACAGGGGTGATTCCCTAAAATGATAAGTTCCAATTAGAGTTCTTGAAGTAGTCTACTGAAAAACTTGGAAGCTTTTGTTAAATAATAACATAGAGACTTGAAATTAATCTTGTTCTTCAGACCTTAAAACTTCCTATTTTGGGAAAATAACCCTAAAAAATTGATTACAACATAATGCTTAGTTTTTATATTCATATTTCTAAAAAAACTTATTTTTCATTATTTTGTCACTAAACAAGTAATATTTTTGAAATTGTTATTGGCATTAATTTATTCTAAAAGTACACATTATTGTCAATAGGTCAAGAAAAGTTGAGGCATACAATGACAAGAAGAAATGCTTGACTTATGGTAAAATAATTAAACATTTATTTACATGAATGAGAGACAATTTGTTGGAAATCCAGAAAGTCACAGTGAAAGTTTTATATGAATGCTGTTATTTTTATTTTGATGCAGATATATTTCTCTATTATTTGATCCCATAGAGAAAAATAGCAAAATAAAATTAAATGCTTGTCCACCATAATATTCAAAGAGTTAATTTTCCATCGACAAGAATTATTCCTACATCAAAATCATCTATGGACTGGACTGCTTCAAACATGGTTATTAATGGTTGCACTTGATTTAAACAGTTTTTCACACTGGGCTTTCTGACCACACTACCCGGATGTTCTCTATCACCAACTTAGAGGAACTAAAACTACCTAAATTACCCTTAATTACCTCCACCTTAGTCGATGACCAGTACAACTGGATAGACAGCGTCAAAGTAAAATGAATTTTAGAATATTTACATTTTTACATGGCGCCAGGGCTTATGATAGTGCATCGAAGAACTCCCCGACTGAATAAAAGGGCCTACACAATAGCCAGCTTTTAAGTTTGGGTTTCAAAGTGAGGAGGGTTGAGTTCTTTGAGATTATCTGGAAGGGCATTATACATGCGAAGCGCTAAGCTAGGATAGCAGTTCTCCTTCTTACTAAGCCTACAAAAAGGTACATCCAGATGGTGCTTCTGTCCTGGTGTTGTAGGTATGGAGTTCGTTTCTTTCAGCAAAGTCTGAGATGTTAAGTTTTAAATTGGTCAGGCAGGAAAGGATGAACCGACCATAGACTGTGAGAGTGCACAGAGCCAATCAGGGTCAAAACTCCCATGAGATTGATATGGGTTGCTACTAAATGAAAGGAGTAGCGTTGCCCTGGTAAACCTGTGATGCCACCTCTCAAATCTGGGCCCATTACTGTACACAGAGATATATACGAAACTAAGGACCAAACCTAAACCAATTTGTCAGATTGAAGAGGCACATTTACCTCCTTAAGAATGAATTACCTTTGTCTTAACCAGTTTGATATAAACTACCAGGAAATCTTCCCCTGCTGATAGAATAAAAGCGAGGGTCTTAAGCCCTATGACCCACATGGAACTTGAAAACTTTTAAGAAAGCTAAGTTATGCTAATCAAATTTATAACTCTGAAATATATTCTATATTATTTAAACAATCTGGGAAAACAATAAACAGTGTTGTCGTTCATTAAAAAAACAACACACACTCACCACAATTCTAATAACTATCTTTCAAATGGAAATTTGATTGAAAATGCCATTATTTAGTAGTGGAACAGTTTAAATAAACCACTTAGGGGACGCCATAGCAAGAAACACCATTGATCTCAATACAGAGCTTTACAAGGAGGACTATTATTTAACTTCTCTTGATTGGGACCTCAAACATTACGTGAACTTCAGCACATTAAGGACCCACCTTTTAGTACGAGGAGCGTTCAGAAACTTGATTAAAAGCTTGAGTATAAAAAAATTCGGCAGGTCTCTCGTTTAATTGTGAATTAGTGAGCCACTAACAAAAATTGTGTAATTAATTTTTTTTTTTACTGAGCCAGACAAGGTTATACAAACAAAGCCATTCATTCCAAGTATCAATCTCCAAAGCTGGTATGTTCTCAATATTGTTTGAGAGTTTTCGTGAGAAGGGACTGACTCTTAACGTGTTTCCAAAATTTCACATTATTGAGGCGAGTACGAGTAAGATAATTTGCTGCCAAAGTAGGCCATTTACCAAGCAATGACCCGACTTACTTAAATGTTTTAGCCATTGAAAGCTCGCCACGAAAATGTCAAAACTTTGAGATTTGTGTTAGCTACCTTAATTTTTGTTAGCAAGCATCATTTGGTTAAAAGAGCCCTCAGGACAAGCAATTTGGGAGATTTGCGGCAAGCCAGGGAAGACACTTACGTGGACTTTCACTTCACCTGAATATATCCATGGCCTACTCTTTATTTTTTGAATTATCTAATATGAATAAGGCCCGCTATACAAAAGGAAAACAATAGGGCACCAAGATAAACAATTGATTAAACTAGGTATTAGACCGTACTCTGAAACCATGAACAGGTAATTTTAATCGTTCGCAAGAATATTACACGGCCTTAATCTTTTTTAAAAGTTTACTTTCCAAATCGCCAATACGTCAGGAATAGGTACTGTATATGGGAAAATTTTCTCTACATTATTTTTAATGTTTTCAAATTGATAAAGCAGAAATATAATGTTGAATAAGCATTTAGTTTTCTTCGAATCACACTGTAAACATTTATTGGCACTTTCTCTATATAACTGCATTTTTTATAAGTAGAGTTTTCAATTTTGTTTGGGTAATGTTGAACCAAGTACAACAACCGCTGATTCATATCTATACAACGCAGTGTTCCGATTTATCCATTGTGTTCATTCCAGCTTCAATAAACTATCAGGTTAGTTTCCTTTTAAACACTTCTTCCCATAAACAAGGACATAGTCAATAATATGTGACTAAACAACAACCCTACGTAAACATTTATTAAATGTAAACAACACATGTTTCAGATCTTGACTATAGGCTAATTAATGGCTGCATTATAAAAAGCGGCCACCACCACATTGAGTATAAAAAACATTCTAATTTATAATTATTTATTGCCAGCTTTTTTTAATCTATCGAATAACAATATTGTTTCAATTTAATTCAACCAAAACAAAATCATTTGTACTGTATGGTATTTGAGTAATGGCAGCAAGTTACAATGGCAATGTACATGTGTTATCTGTGCCACAAGCTGTCAGTCATGCTTATCCTTTAAAATTACTAAATGTTACAGTTTTGTTTGTTATATTTTAAAAATACACAGTCAAATCGTTTTTCATTCATCAATTATTACTTTTTTATACATAAAACAAGCTGAATTATACTATAATTTTAAATACCTACAACATAATTCGGTTTGACATTTTCATTTCATTAGTTACAATAATCATGAATATTGATGGATCAATTGTAGTGGTGGCCACTCATTACACTAAAGCATTTATAATTGATTAATAATTTAAGAAATATAACTGTTCCAGTAAAAGAAAAGAAAATTCTATCATTTACTTTTATATTTTGGGGGATTTATACCAGATGATCTACATTATTCCTTGGTGTTCTACTTATGAAAATAAAGAAGTATATGAAGGTAATGTTTTCTCAGGATCATCTATTTCAATACATACAAGCCTAGTTCCTAATTAGACACTTGTTCTTATCGTCATTTATTGCCCACATACATCCTACAAACCCTTACACATCATTACGCTCTTGCTTTATTAGAAATAAAAATGTCATCGGGTGTTATTATCTCGTTGTGTGCGCTTAAGTGACTGGCTTAATGTTACAGTTCCTTTAACATGCAAAAATCTTGGTGTATTTTTGGCTTGATACTGATTATTTTATCTGTAAGGTCCGTTTTAAACTTTACTTTACAGAATGATTACTCATGAGAGCTGTTTAAAATTTACTATATGGGAAAACTATTAATCAAACAGAGAAACAAAGTGTGCCAAGTGTGGTAAAGAATAAAGAACGTAAAATGTAAAAAAAGAGGTTGTTATTACTGCTTAAGGCAACACAACAACCAGCTGTCTCTGACATTCTGTCGGATGGCAATGCCATCTTAAAAAAAAGGTGTTTTTTTAATCTGTGTTGATGTAAGGACCAGGTAGTAGTGCTATTTGACACTTTCCTATAGCTTTATCATCTTTTCAAAACTGCATTAGTAATTTTGTAGCAAAAATTAATTATAATTGGTTGTTCATTTTACTGCTTTGTTATTTGTTTAGAAACTAGGCTACTTTTTGTTTTGTTATTCTAATTATTATTTTATAGTTGTTTTATTTAAAAAGGGTAATTTTGTGTAAATATCTCTAATTATGATTACATACAATACACTTTTTTTTTATTTTGTTAGTCACAAATTAAATTAATTATATATTTCAGTGAAGTATATATCAGTTTTAGTACATTCTCGTGTATAGTAGCTCAAACATCTGATTTGAATTCACTAATATTACAACTAACTTATACTTATTAAGCTATCTATTTACACGACTTAATTAATGACCTGTGTGAAGCCGAAATTGAACTCATCAGAGAGGGAAAATAGAAACAAAGGTAGAAATAACTATAGTCACTGGCAGATGAATAACATAATAAATTAATTTGACTTTATTTGAGTTTTGAGGCTATTCCATATTGGTTATTTCAAGCTATTGGTAACTTTTCAATTTCCATTGTTTTGAATGCGACCTCGGAGTGGCCTACCTCACTCATTGATTTTAAAGGAATGCGCGAGCGTTTGCACTAGCACTTATAAGGTTCTTACGTTAATATTAATCCTATACGTTTAATGTTTTTAACGCACCTCTTTTCGTAAAATATGTCCATAAACATTCACTCCAGGGGATAATTTCGTCCAGAAGTGAACACGAATTATCCCTGATTAACCCACTTCCTCTCGCACAACCAATCGAACAAACCGATGATTCAAACACTGATCCTAAACCTACACGTCTCGCCAGGACGGGACTCTGAAACTAAAACAAAACGGTTGGCTTCGGTGAACGGGCACACAGAACGCAAAAAACAAAATCACGCTCCAAACAAAACTATGCCGTGCCAGACCACAAATTCAAACACCTGGAGGGGGGTAATTGTTATACTACACAATCTGTACACCCATATGGTTGTTGTACCAATAATTATTAACAAAAAACAATCTCCCCGAAAAAAGTACTCCGAAAGGAGGAAAAATGTGTATTCATTATTTTTTTTCAGTTATTATAAAGATGTTGTATACCCTTCTATTAACAAATATTAGCTATAGTAAAAATACATATAAAAAAAAAATGTTAGGGACTTGGTTCAACAAACAGTAATTAAATAACGTTTAAAATTAACTATATTTTGAAGAAACAAAAAACATTTTGTTGGGGAATACAGAAAACTAGAAATAAATATTGAATTTGTTAATGAAATAAATATTTATGAATTGAACTATGATGACTTAATGAAAACGTTAAAAGGCTACTATTTAAAAGTTGGCCTGCAGTATTTTGATATGAGGTTGATAATTAGTTAAGAATACTTATTATTTTTGCAATACAATGTGTTATTGTACTTCATTAAAATTGAATTATAAGTGGTTACTAAGTGGTTTATTTACATTTTGCCATAAATTACGTAATATCACTGGTTGTGGGGGGGGGGGGGGGTGGGGGGGGGGGGGGGTGGGGGGGGGGGGGGGTGGGGGGGGGGGGGGGTGGGGGGGGGGGGGGGTGGGGGGGGGGGGGGGTGGATTTTTGTACAAAAAAACATTACGTTTTTAAATTTAAAAAAGACTTTCTGGTTGAAAATATTTATG
Organism: Homalodisca vitripennis; assembly: GCF_021130785.1. Classification (NCBI taxonomy): domain Eukaryota; kingdom Metazoa; phylum Arthropoda; class Insecta; order Hemiptera; family Cicadellidae; genus Homalodisca; species Homalodisca vitripennis. The sequence goes on along the minus strand of NC_060213.1, from coordinate 28,473,204 downwards.
CATGAGCATTTGTGTAGAAAGAGAAAGAACTCAGCTTTAAAAAAATCTCACGATCTTCTTATAATTGGTTAAAAAATTATAGTTATTTGAAAATCATTAAAACAGGTGGCAGTGAAAGTGTTAATCAACATAAATATGACGAAATAAAATAAAAAAGTAATGAAAATTAAAAAATAGCATTTTTATAAACGTATGCACTTGCCATTGAAGTAACCATTTCTATTTCTGGCAATCTTGGCTAATTAAAATAAAAATGACAAACAGTAATAAATAAACCACCCCATCGAGTGATAAGACTTAACTAACGCTCAGCCCACAGTGGCATAAAAATAAAATGAAAGCTAGAGTGCAGAGGCAATGCTTACAGCATCAATCTCGTTCAAGGCCTTCCACCGTTCCTGAGGTGCTGGCACGTTCTCCACCGTCTGTATCGTCCGCTTGAGCCATGAGGTCCAGACGCGCAGCCCAGGGATATCTTGCTGCTGGATATAAGCGGAGAGTGCGGCAGCATACTGCTGGCCCCGGTGCGAGAGATTAGAATCTCCCCCGATACGCCCTTCCAGATTCTGCTCACTCTCCCCATGCTGGACAATACAACATCTCGATTACTTTGTTGATTGATCATTAAATTTCATCCAAGTTGAATTACAATTATTGATTTGATGAATTTATTTATTGTACTTCTTCAATTGTACTGCAGGGTCAAATAATTTAAAATATATACAATTTTACCAATACTTTAAATTTTTTTGGGAGATGTTAGACTTTCCTTTGTGGATGATTGAATAAACCAGATAGAATTTGGAGTTCAAAAAAATCTTCAATCTTCCTGAGAAAACTCAAAACTGGAAAGGATGTTTGCAAAGATCTACTCTAATGCCCTTTCTTTTCATTATTGATAGCCCAAGGAATATTTGCAACTCAAATTTAACTCTCTTTATGGATGAGAAAACAGCTTTGAAGCTTTCAGAAATGGAACCATTAAAAAATCATACAGATGATTATTAAAGCAACAATAAAATCTTATAAATCTCATTTTATGTATATAAAGTAGAACCTTGAAATATATCAAACCTCACACATTAAATTCCTTGATAAAGCATTAAATTCAACCAGAAATTTATTTGAAAGACAAATATACATCATAACTTCAAATAGTGTTTGGCTATTTAATATACGTAACTATCTCATAATTGCAGTTTATAATGTGCAGGCACTTTGAAAACTTTCATCTTTCGCAGCGCCGCCTGGTGGCGAGTTACATCAATAGGCATAGCTTATAAAACCTTCTCCATGGAAAAAATACATACAAAATTTCATAATGATCGGTCGAATAGTTTCTGAGTCTATCAATGTCATATGTACAAACACATTGTTTTATACATGTGGAAGATTAGCAAATATACATTTTTGTATTACACTAGTTATTATTTCTTACTGCATATTTCCCGATAAAGTATTAATAATCAAGCCTACATTATTACTGTGGTAGTTGTGGATCTCTTTATATCGAACAAAGTCTGCTAATTTAACCTTGATATAAGAATCACACAACAAAAATTGTAAGCCTCTATATATCAAAATTTTGTATTTCCCCTTGAAGTTTGACATACCGAGGTTCCACCTATAACACATATTAAGACAACATCCAAATCTACAGGACTAGGAGTGTTTTAGCAGTGCTAGAATTGTTGTAACAACAGATATTTTATATAAACTAGGAATTCTATTGAAAGTCAATACCGTGCAAGAACCAGGCTTGTATTGATATGTCTTATACTATGATCATGTAGCTGATCAAACTTAGTCAGGCAGGTGGTAAAACTCATTAATCAGGTAGGTGGTAAAACTCATTAATCAGGTAGGTGGCCTACTCACCCTAGTCAGGTAGGTGGCCTACTCACCCTAGTCAGGTAGGTGGCCTACTCACCCTAGTCAGGTAGATGGTCCGGGGTACTATGTGGATGTTCATCAAGTAATAAACTATCCGGCTCTGGATGTGACCCTCGTGTTTGTGTACCACCACCTTCTCGCCCGTGTTGTAGATCTTCATGAAGCTCAGTCCAGGCTCCAGGCGCTCCTCCAGCGGCTCGTAGCGTTCCTGGTAGTGCTCAATGCGCTGGAGAAAGTCCTGGAGAGCTTTGTCCGTGTTCATGTTCTTGTAGTCGGGACTGTTCACTTTCACCTCCTGTACAACAGACACAATATGAAAAATTAGATGTCGTCATGAATATGAATGAAGGAAGAGTGACATAATTGTAATTGTTGAGTTATGCAGTCTTGTTATCACTAGGATCAATCGTTTCTTGGCAATATAATTTTATTAATTAATTGCATAACTGCATGATAATTAAATGCAATTATTTTCATAAGTACATTCCATCCTTTAAAACTTCAAATTGTATGTATCATTGGAATGGTTAGACTGGACATCAATGATCCTGATTTCAATCCACAAACACTTCTAAAAATTCTACTCCTAACTAGTATAGGATTATAAGATTCAAGATCTTTATTGGTCTTTAAAAAAAACATTCAATAGTGCAATGGACTTCGTCAAGTTACTAAAATATTCTAAACTAAAAACACTAAACTAAAACTAAAAACAAACTACTCAGATTCTACCTACTCAATCCAGCCTACCAGCAAATATATAGATCTATACAATTAATAACAATAATAACCAAACAACCAACAGATCTATATAAATTAACAATAATAAATAACTATTAACACATTTAACATGGATAAAATTTTAAAAGTCAACAATATTTAAAACTAAATAAATAATAAATAACTGAATAAATAAATAAATTGAGAGACAAAATCTAAAAAATTATTCATTTATGTATATACAGATAAGTTAATAAATTAAAACACATACTATATCACGAATAAATAAAACAAATACAAACAATACAAACAAACAATTACGGTTTATAATTTAACAAATCAATGGGACACACAACGAATATTAATTTTAAAAGCATAAACATGTAATATCGCTGCTTAAGAAATCTGAGGAACTGAGTAATAAATATTATTCTTGAACCAGTGTTCTCTAATACTCTCTTAAAATTGTTTTAAAGGTACAATCCATGCATTTTGTGGTAATTTGTTAAACAGTTTAATTTTCATAAAAAATATGGCTACCTCTAGTTTTTTCTAATCTTACTTGAGGAAGATCTAAAAAATACTTCCTCCTCGTATTATACCCATGTACTTGTTCCCTAATTGTAAAGCTGGGGAGGACTTCTTTTACACTTACTAAACAACAGTAAATATAAAGATTTGGCAGTGTCATAATTTTATACTCTCTAAATAGAGGAACACAAGTTTCTCTGTCTGATACATTTTTTATTGACCTAATCGCTTTTTTTGCCATATGAATGCTCTTTTGTGCACTAGTACTGTTTCCCCATAAAGTTACACCATATCTTAATTGCGATTGAAAAAGAGCATTATAAACTAATAACAATGTTTCAATAGATACATAATTTCTTAACTTTCCTTAGAAGATAAACTATTCTAGATAGTTTTTTACAAAGGTAATCAATATATGATAGGCCCAATCCAACTTACTGTCCAAACAAAATACCTAATAACTTATGCAGTTGAAGTACTCTCTTCTAATAATAGATTGTTTAAAGAAAAAACTATTTTCTCCGTCTTATTACTATTTACAACAAGTGAGTTTGCTTCAAACCATTCTAATGCCATTTTTAATGTTTGATTTTCTTTGTCCATTAATTCATCTAAATGTTTTGTGCTGTTAATCAGAGTAGTATCGTCAGCATATAACACTGACTTACATGTCACATTGAATGAAAAAATCATTGACTGCCATTACAAATAAAAAAGGACCTAAGATCGAGCCTTGAGGCACACCTCTGGTAATATTCTTAAAGCTAGATTTATTCATTACGTTGTACAACCATCTGTTTTTCTGTCATTCAGATATGACCTTAGTAAATTAAGCTCATTATTTCTAATTCCATAACTGTGAAACTTATCCACTAAAATTTTGTGATCTATACAATCAAAGGCTTTAGTTAAGTCCAATTAACATAGCAGATGTTGTCATACGCTCTTCAAAACATCATTAGAATATTATCAATTACAGTCTCTACTGCTTTGATTGTACTTCCCCCTGGAATAAAACCCAAATTGTTCTTGACAGTATACATTATTTTGGACAAAGTAAAAATGAAGTTGCTGTTTAATGTTTAATTCAAATATTTTACCAAGTATAGGTATTAAGGAGATTGGGCGGTAACTTGAGGGATTTGATTTGTCCCCTTTTTTGTAATATTGGACACACTCTAGTTAGCTTTAATGCCTTTGGAAAAATCCCTTGCTCCAACATCTTATTAAAATAACCATGTAAGAGGTGTTACTATTCCTTCAATAACATTTTTTATGGTTTTATTCGAGAATCCATATATATCTACACTACTTGAATTACTTAATCTAGGAGACACAGTTTAAAACTTCTTCTGCTTTAATCTCATGCCAATTAAAAGTTAGGTTTGTATCAATATTTTTTATGTATAATATTACTTATTAAACTAGGTTTAAAGCTTTATTATCAGGTACATTTTTACTCTTATTAAGATTTAAACTACTCACAATATTAACAAAATAATCATTAAAGGTACTAGAATCTATTAATACACTCTGAACTCTGGGCTGTTGAATTAGACTCTTTTTTAATTATCTCCCAAGCAGCTTTACACTTATTACTAGAGTTTTCTATGTAACATTCATTCTCCAACCGTTTGGCTTGATCTATTCGTATTTTAAACAATCTTTTTGCTTTGATATAATCTTTTTTGTAGTCTGGTTCCTGGGCTGTACCTTTGCTTAATTTTATATCTATCGTAGTAGGGCTAAATTTGTACTCATTGATTTGTTTCAGCTCAGGTGTGAGCCATTTTAATTTTACCTTCTTTTGCTTATCCTTAACCTTAACATCTTTAACTTTACAATTTTTCTCAAAAGAAATCGTCAAGTTACATTTCTATTCTTCTAGTTAGGAGTAGAATTTTTAGAAGTGTTTGTGGATTGGAAATCAGGATCATTGATGTCCAGTCTAACCATTCCATTGATACATACAATTTGAAGTTTTAAGGGATGGAAATGTACTTATGAAAATAATTGCATTTAATTATCATGCAGTTATGCAATTAATTAATAAAATTATCTTGCCAAGAAACGATTGATCCTAGTGATAACAAGACTGCATAACTCAACAATTACAATTATGTCACGCATTACATTTCATTTCTATATGTCACACACGATCTGGTTTGAGCATTAGCAAATATTTTTACATTGGCCTTAGAGCAACCATGATGGCAACGAGAAAATAGGACTAATCCACAGATTCCAATCCTATAGTCCTACAGACTTAAGTTGAGATTGAGATGTAACAAAATTAAATACTGGCAATTGTTCAGTGGCTGAGCTTTAGCAAAGCCTATCACTTGGGGGACTGGAAAATTTTCATATTTGTCTGTCTGTCTGTCAAAAAATATCTCGAAAGATTAACTAAACTATAAACCAGGAATTGTGCATTACATTTCATTTCTATATGTCACACACGATCTGGTTGAGCATTAGCAAATATTTTTACATTGGCCTTAGAGCAACCATGATGGCAACGAGAAAATAGCAGAATAAATAATATTGTGAACAAACTTGTTTTGTGGTATGCTTTATGATTGAGTAATCCAATAAAAACTGGTTGTCCATGTAAAAAACATTGTGATGTTTTGAATATAAAATACTGAAACACACACAAAAGGTCACAGAATATTGACAGTTGCTTTTGATTTTTTTTTTTGTTTTTCTTACTAAAAAATTTGAAAATATTACTAAAAAAAATTAAAAAGATTTGGAGCAACAATAAAATCTTATAAATATCATTTTATTTACTGCATATACAGTGGAACCTTGAAATATATCAAACCTCAATACGTCAAATTCCTTAATAAAGCAACCAACACTTGTTGAAGCAACAAACACTACTGTAGAGCAACCAAATAGAATAAAATTTCTTCAAAAATTGACCAATTTATCTGCATCCAAACTCATTCTATTGATATTTTAGTACACACATGCATTGTTGCCAAAATCAATTCAAACATTCAGTCCTAGAGAGGCTAGGTTAATTGCTTCCTCAATGGGTTAATCATTATCTGGTAAAGTTTCCAGCAGTCTGGTGAGTCTGCTCTCAGGAAAGTTCTTCTGACATTCGTTCCTCCCAGAACACTCTTTATCACACTAAATGATCTTCTGTCAATCCATTGTCTCCACTCTAACCTTCTCAAGCCTTCTCTCTATCCTTATCATCCTTACGTTTCTGTAGTTACTATGCTGTTCGAATTAATTGGGACAAATGAAAAAAAACCAATTTTTTCCTAAAACATTAGTTTTTAATCATTAGATACCTTATTTAGATTGAACAATCAATACATTAGTATGAAGTATGTCCTCCTTTAGCAGAAATGACCTCACCTACACGTCTTGGCATTGACTCCACTAGTTTAGCACACATGTTCTTGACTTCATCATCGTGAAACCAAACTTGTATAGCACTTGTTATCATTTTTTCTTTTGTAGTGCAATCCATCTTAGCTAAACGTTTCTTGAGAATATGCCATAAGTTCTCAATCGGATTTAGGTCGGGTGAGTTACCAGGCCAATCAAGCACTTTTACTTTGTTTTCCCGCATAAAAGTCTTGACCAATTTTGAATTGTGGCAAGGGGGCTAAGTCATGTTGAAATGTTCCCATCAAATGTTTCCATAAATGGAACTATCCGACTGCGTAGTATGTCGATGTATTTGGCTGAATTCATCATCCCATTGATGGGAACTAAGCTCCCAGTACCATTTGTGGTAAAAAAACCCCAAAACATCTGTTTAGAAGGATGTTTAACAGTCTGTTGGATATGACCTTCTCGCAAAGGTTCACCTTCACTCCGCCTAACAACACTTGATAGATATCCCTGCACAAATAAATGTGATTCATCACTGAAAATAACTTTTTTCCAGTCAGTCATCTACAGTCCATGATCGGTATTTCTTAGCCCATACTAAACGTTTTTTGCATCATTTTCTTAGTAAGAAATTGTTTTTTCTTCGGTTTTCTTGCCTTTCGACCAACTTCCAGAAGTCTTTTCCTTACAGTTGAAGTACTCACTTCAATACCAGAATCCAACAAATCCCTTCGAAGGTCTGTGCTTGTCTTTCTTGGATTTATTTTGCTATTTCTTATTAGAATTTTGTCAGTTCTTGGAGTTGTTTTACGTTTGCGCCCACATTTTCCTTTTCTTTTTGGAGACAATGATCCGGAATCTTGATATGTTTTTTAAAATTCTGGAAACACTAGATTTTCCCACACCAACTGCTGTAGCTATATCTCTCACAGTCATAGACGTGTGTTCATTAAGAGCAACAACTTTAGCACGCTTCCTAGGTGTTATATCCATCTTTGAAGAAGCACGTAATAAACGGAACACAGTACCACAACCACCGACCGCCACAAAGAAAGGCTCACAACTGAAGGAATGGACACTCCAAAACCAGTCAAACAAGTTTTTTACAGTCAAGGTCAACCCAGCACACTACTTCTATGCAGTTATAACCGGTTTGAAGCGGTCTGGGACATCACCAGTTATCACAAACTAACAAAGACCAGAAAAACATGTTTGTCCCAATTAATTCGAACAGCATAGTATATTAATAAAATGAAGAAGGATACTCACCATTATGTTCGTCTCGATGATAGAGGGATCATCACAGACTGACTCGACAAAGAACAACTTGAAACCCATCTTCTTGACGACAATGTCCTCGATCATGTTCCGTCGCTCCATAGTGGAGTTGGTTGCGTCAAACACCTGCAAGAAACATACCATGTAACAAACCTAGGGGTTGTGTAGCGTAAGTTACAAATGTTAAGTTTTCACTAATTATTAAGAGAAGTACAAAAAAAATTGACACACTTAAACTGAACTTTTCGTGCCAGGCCAAAACTGAAGTCATTTTCAAGAATACCGGAGATTTTTCACCCACAACTACTGAAGGAAGGTCTGGCAACCTATTTATGCCCTTTCGCAGTACTTACTAAAATAATGTAGCTAAAATTACAGATATTGAGATATTTCCTAATTTTTACTCTTTACTTTGCAGCAGAAAAATAATTTTTTTTCATAAAAACTACAAAACAGATATCTACTCAAGGAATACATTTTTTCCCAGTTTCAAATAACAAATAGCACTTTGAAGAAAATACTTCACTATTAAACATAAAACATAACACCGCTTGAAAGTGAAAATTAAACTGAAAACAAGCATAAACAATTTTTTTTTAATTTTTAAAACTGTAAAATTACGTTGATTTTAGAAAGCTACATATCCACTTGTTTTTGTAGTTTTACACTAAATGTTGTATATACACTAGATAAGTTGTATATGCGGACATTAACATTTCTCTGTAGTTTTTCAAACACCTGTATATACTGTAATTACTCTTTTAAGATTTATTCTAAAAAAAATGAAACAATATAGAAAATAATTGATAGAATTAAACTGAATATTCTCAATTCACCCTTTGGGTGCTTTGATGATGATAGTACTTACCTGGTTTTTTATTTTAACTCTAACAAGGTTAGAAAACTAAATTTTAATTTATAGAATACGTTCATAATATATTTATCGTAAGAAATACAAGTCATTTAATTAAAACAATGACAAAATTAACTGAATTGCAATTTTCTTTTATTGTTTTTAACAATGAGTAAGAAATACAAATGGTGCAATGATTTGAAAATGTGCTCTCAAATTAAAGAGCCTATAGAAGTCACAAAACAATGGTGTCTCATTGGAATGGAGACTGATTGGAATAGCGTCAAAAAGAGTGACGTGTTCAGTTGAAAGAGTGGAACTCACAATCACTTAAAGAAATCCGTTTAATATATTCTTTTTAATAAGTCTGATTTCAGTCATCAGAACAAACACACTATGGACAGGGTGTAAGAGAAATATGGATTTACTTTCTCACACTAAAAACTATTTGGCATGATGTCTACCAGCTGTGATACAGTTGATAGGGAAGGTCCACTTGATATCAATGATGACCACATAATTGACTAAATTGCATCCTAGTATAGCTAAAGTATACAAATCTGTTCTGTCATTGAACAATATTACACTATCTAACACATCCTAGTTGGCGTGATGTCTACCAGCTGTGATACAGTTGATAGGGAAGGTCCACTTAATATCAATGATGACCACTTAATTGACTAAATTGCATCCTAGTATAGCTAAAGTATAACAAATCTGTTCTGTCATTGAACAATATTACACTATCTAACACATCCTAGTTGGCGTGATGTCTACCAGCTGTGATACAGTTGATAGGGAAGGTCCACTTAATATCAATGATGACCACTTAATTGACTAAATTGCATCCTAGTATAGCTAAAATATAACAATCTGTTCTGTCATTGTACAATATTACACTATCTAACACATCCTAGTTGGCGTGATGTCTACCAGCTGTAATACAGTTGATAGGGAAGGTCCACTTAATATCAATGATGACCACTTAATTGACTAAATTGCATCCTAGTATAGCTGAAATATAACAATCTGTTCTGTCATTGTACAATATTACACTATCTCATACATCCTAGTTGGCGTGATGTCTACCACCTGCAATACAGTTGATAGGGAAGGTCCACTTAATATCAATGATGACCACTTAATTGACTAAATTGCATCCTAGTATAGCTAAAATATAACAATCTGTTCTGTCATTGTACAATATTACACTATCTCATACATCCTAGTTGGCGTGGTGTCCACCAACTGCGATACAGTTGATAGGGAAGGTCCACTTAATATCAATGATGACCACTTAATTGACTAAATTGCATCCTAGTACAACTAAAATATACAAATCTGTTCTACAATTGAACAATATTACACTATCTAACACATCCTAGTTGGCGTGATGTCTACCGCCTGTAATACAGTTGATGGAAGAATGTCCACTGATTCGCAAGATGGGCACTTAGGTTGATAACCGTTGGCAGTTTACAACTGTAATACAGTTGATAGAGAAGCTCCTCTCAATCCCAATGATGGCCACTTAATTGACTAAATTGCATCCTAGTACAACTAAAATATACAAATTGGTTCAGTTGTTTAACAAATTGCACCATTACACTATCTAACACAGCCTAGTTGGCGTGATGTCTACCAGCTTGATGGAGAAGGTCCGACTTACACTGATGGCAACTTAATTGACTTCATTGGTCTCTGTAAGTATAAAATGTACATACTTGCTCTGTGGCTGATAATAACCATAGCATTACGCTTATCTCGCAGCATTTCTCAGAAGAAGTTATATCTTGAATGTTAATTGTTGTCCGGTTAAACCAATCCAAGACCAGGAATAAGATCTGATGGGGAAGGTAATTAGTAAATACTTTTGAGTACTATAAGTACAAAGATTGAAGGGCACATGTTCGCTCCTCGAATGTCAAAGTTTTAGTATTTAGATCTTGGTTGAATGAGGCAGTTTTATACAAACTTCTCTAGAGTGGCAAGCGCTAGAGACTTTCACCATGGATGGAGGACATATGGTTAGAGGTGAGACGGTATTTCAGTAATCATTACTTTGTAAAAGCATTTTTTTTTTTTTTTTTTTTTTTTTTTTTTTTTTTTTTTTTTTTTTTTTTTTTGTTCTCTTAGGACAAGAAGCTTATAAATTGCACTTAGTCCGCCTCCTATCGAGATCCATGAGGAAGAATTAGGGCACTACATCTCAAAGTCATCCCGGAAGAAGGGAGGCCAGCTGTGAACCAGCCTCTCCAGTCAAAGTAGGCAGGGGGTGGCACACCCTTGTTGAGGTTAACAAGAGCCTCTGAGGTAAGGGAACAAACCCCACCAACTCCAACAGCCATCCTCCACAGTAGGCTAGACCTATCGAATTGCCAATGAACCCCAGAATCTCAACATTTGCGATTAGTGATGTGCCGCTACTGGACATCCATAAGGTTGCCCAGATTGAAGTGGCACATCGGTTTTTGCTGTGCCCAGTGGTGGGTTCAACTGGTAGGTATAAACCAGCCAGAAGTGATCCCTGCTGGGTACTTTGTAACAGTTACTTTTCTTCAGTATCTGTAACAGTTACTGAGAACCAAAAATACTGATGACAGATACTTTGTATCAGTACTCCATACGGTTACAAAATACAGATATTTTCTCGTACTGATTACATTAATAGTCCTGAAGTACTCATATCTTCACTGATACCGAATACTGAAATAATTATCTCAGACTGACAAATACAAAATAAGTACCGCGATCTTAACACTCCAACTGGAAAATATTGCTACTTTACAATGTAAATGTAATGCCACTTACCTACCCCGATGTCATTAATATATTGTTATAAAGAAAACTCAACAGTTTATATAATACATCGAGTTAAAAGTGTTTAATTATGAAAACTATGATTACATATTTTAGGTTTTTACTTCAAATGAGAGTTCATTTAATTTTTTCATAATACAAAACTGTGTTAATGTACCAAAAATACAACAAAGAAAATTAAAATTACTTATAAAATAGAATTTTATTTTCATAACCTTAAAGAATGCCCAGCATAACAGTCCATTGGACTCTATTCAAAGAAGCAGAGGTTCAATTTATCGTACAATTTTCATTAATTACATCTCAATAAGTATAAACTTTCTAATAATAATAAATTACGTTTATACATTTTTACATAATTGCGTTGTACTTATGAATACTATTAATTACATCAAAGCATTTACAACACTGTGTGTTTATTAGGGAAAATACTCAGTATTTAAAACGTTACCAGTACAGAAATACTGATTTCAAGTATCCAGTATTTGTAACCAGTATTTTTACTCAGTATCAGTATCATGTGTATGTACCAGGTAAGAGTATCAGAAGTAACGGTTACATATATGTACTGATTTAGCCCATCTCTATAAACAAAGAAAACTCAAGTACAGTTACACTTGTAAGATGGATTTAAATGAGAATGTTAAAATTAAGGCAAGTAAAGTAACTCACCGCCACTTCCCCGCCATTCTCAAGCCAGGTGCAGACGTCGTTGAGTGCGTTTCGCGCACACTGGGTGCGGATGGCCATGGCCTCCTCATTGTCCTGTCGGAAGAACTCATGGCTCTTGTAGGCGGTGGTGGCATGTCTACGGTACTCCCCAAGGTTGAAAACTGCAGCAGATATCAATTATGAAAATGATTGATTACAAAAGTAAATCCAAATAGAGATGTGGTTGTCTTGCATGCAGAAAAACTTATGATTTATGAGCTGGCAAATAATCACCTTAAAATAGGACTTTCTACAGCCACTGGATTAACCAAATGGGTGTTATTTTGGATGAAAAAATATGCTGTCCAAAGCAGAATTTAAACTAGATTAATATATATTAGATGTAATATATTTTATTCAGAATCCATTACAAAAACAAGTTAGTGGTGAAAAAATTCATCATTGTTGAAATTTAAGGATAAACAAAGTAAAAAGAACATTGTAAAACTGCAGTAAAATCATTTTTATAGCCAAACTGTAATCTAAATCATGTATACCTTTGATAATAAAATGTAGTAGTACTACTAAACGAATAATATGAGCAAGTTTTTGAAATAAAATGGTAAAGCAAACTCTTAAGCATGCAGCAGAATATTTTTGCAGCATCTTTTTGGGAATTGTGATTATTTTTCTGTCCCCTTGAATATCACTTGACTGAAAGACAGGTAAATATGACCTATTCAAACTTTATTAATATTATAATTCTTTTAACCTTTTCACCTTTCATTGGCAATAATAACTTTAAGTGAATGGTTTCTGTTGTATTGTTATAAAAACAACTCTCTCAGCTTAATTATCAGATTGAGAATATTTCTACTTTTATTATTGAAGGTATACAAGACAACCTTGCTCCTGTGCTTGTTTTGTTGTTTAGGTGAAGTTTATTGGCAACTGAATTTCCTTCCATTTGGAGGACAGAATAATTTAAATATTCCACAGAGGTATAATTGTGGAGAACTGTGTAAAATTTTACTGATAAGAGGTTTGCCACATTATCTATCTGCATTATATTCCTGAGAGGTGCAAAATATTACCATAAACTTTGTAATTTTAGTAATACAAAGCAACAAGTTCAAGTTTATACCATCATTCTCATCTTTAGAAGGCCATTGAAAAACTTAAAGAACACCCAAAAAAGCTTTTGGTTTTATCCTGCCTTATTTGCCAGTTTTAATTCAAGCTTTTAAAAAGGACATAAAACAAAATTAAATACAATAGAAATGTTTTTAATTATGCTATACAATTTTTAGATATTATATTAATACTACTCTGTAAACAACTAAGTTTAATATTATAATTAATTTATTCCATTCCATTATTTTCACCATTCAATACATTTTCAGTATTTATTATTCTTATTGATATTATTATTAATAATGATTTTTAAGTGTATTTACAATTATTTTCATTATTTATTATACTTTTAATATTATTACTTTTGTTGCTAGTCTGTATTTTGACAGCAATATTGATCAATTGTTTTTCTGAAATTATTTTCAATTTAACATGTACAGAATACTTTGGCTGTGTATATTTTAAGACTTTTGTTACTAATTTAGGAATGCCTCAAGGCTCCAATTTGAGACCTATACATATTTTTTTATTAATTATCCCGACTGTGTCTAACCTTTCTTGTGTGAAGGATTCACAATATACTGCCAAGTAAAGAGTTACTGACATAACATTTCCTGAACTGTGACATTAAGGTTTATAAAATAATATTATGTCAGCCTGCCTACTGCGATTGACTTGCTATCTACAATTCTGCATCGTCATGATGTTCCATCAGTTAATACGGCTCTAAGACTAATTCAAATTCAGGGTATGTAATCCAGCATGATAACATGAACTAAAAGGACATAGCTCCTTCAAGGCAATCAACTACTTTGCTGCTGCCAAGTTTTATTTTCATACCGTCAGGTATTTACGTAAGGTCAGGAAATAGAAATGGAATCAATCTTCTGAGTCTAAGTGAACTTATTATACATCCAAACATGCATTGTGTAGAAGTATGATTGTTGGCCATTCAGTCTTATAATCACTAATGATAACAATTTACAAAGCTGTAAGTAACAGATAGTCTAAGAGCTAGTGGTCGGCTACCTGTATGTATTTGACGAGACCTGGGTTTTTGTACAGTGAGGCCCCTGTACCCCCTGTACATGAGATGGGGAGTCACTAAGCTCCAGGTGGCCGACTTGGCGGGCTCTCAGGTATTTTTTTGGCCAAGTATTTGATGACGTCTGCCGTTTTATAATTTGAAAATATATTATTATTATCGGAAAATAACAATGGCAGACCATTATCGCGCGGATTTCATTGCGGCAGACAATTTTGAAAGTGCTCAAAAAAATAAAATTTTGAAAGTAATTGACGAGCTCTGCCATTGATATATTTTATTTATTAGGGTCTTAAAAACTTATATTGATCATGGCAGATGTCTATATAGCGGACATACTTTAGTAAAAACGAAAATCTTAGCTACTCCCTGATTAAAAATATTGATAAAAAAAAATTGTAATGGGTAAAAGATCATCAAATTGTTGAAATACCCTTTGGGGCAACAATTTTTTTTGTTGGATGTCAAAATTTGAATTTTATCGCCAAATTTCTTGCGAAGTTTTTCTTCCAAATAAAATGCGTTATATTGATGCTGGGTCTGAGCTTTCACTTAATTCTTTAAATATTTCAAGATACTCTTTCTGCAAATAACTCAGAAAATGACAACGTCCTCGTTTTATCACATCATCTTCAACTAAATGACATATTTCTTTATAAACAGTTTCATGTTCTTCTCGGGAGATGTGCCATGCAGTACGAACACGACTTTTCACGAGTGATATATTTTGATATCTAAAATTTTTCCGACAAATTTCATGGTAATGTACTTCAGATGAGAGAACACTTTCTATTTTTGTTAAAGTTTCTTGGTAAATTGTAGTATCTGGCTTAAAGTTTAATAGGATACTCTTTTTAAATTGATCCTTGTCTGAAGTCCGTAATGGGTCAATTTCATATCGAAATTGTTTTTTTTTTGTTACAAAAAAAACACAAATTTGAGTTTGCAGAAGCTACAGTATCGGAAGTTACAGTATCGGAAGCTGCAGTATTCGAAAATTGAACATTCGATGATTTTGCTGGATCTAAAGATGACCCCTCCTCCAACGAAAGTTCAGCTTCACGTCGATTTCTTTTTCTGCTTCTTTTGTCTCAAGAATGTTTGCATTGTTTTCAAGGGAATCATGTACACGTGTATCCTCAATTATCGAACTATCAGCTGATGTAGATGTCTGTTCAATTGCAGACAAAGACTTTTTGAGACTGTGATAGAACCTTTTTTTCAACATCTGTCGTCAAATACTGCCTTTTTAATGCTGTAAAATGTCTTATAACAACTACTGTGATATGCTGAATCATAAGTTTCGTCCGGTAAAATAATTTCTTTATATTTTAATATGTGGAATTTTCTTAACCTCAAAATCCTTTTACATTTTGATATAGTATCTGATAATGAAATCCGCGCGATAATGGTCTGCCATTGTTATTTTCCGATAATAGTAATAATATATTTTCAAATTACAAAACGGCAGACGTCATCAAATACTTATGAAATTGGCCAAAAATTGATACCTGTCTTACCTGAGAGCCCGCCAAGTCAGCCACCTGGAGCTTAGTGACTCCCCATCTCATGTACAGGGGGTACAGGGGCCTCAGTGTACAAAAACCCAGGTCTCGTCAAATACATACAGGTAGCCGACCACTAGCTCTTAGACTAAGAGCTTTAAGAGTAAAAGTAAACTTGATCGAGAGCTCAGTGTGATCTTTCCAAGTTGATAAAAATAGATTCTGGTTTAACAATAAAAAATATTGAGGACAAAGTTAGATTGCAGTCAGTTATTAATACTGACTGAGTCATAGGTATTTAAAGTAATAATTGGGTCATCTTGAAATCTAGTCCACAGAAAACCAGCTGAAGGTAAAGATATGAAATTTGACAGTATGTATTAAAGTGTAATAGACAATTCAAATGTTGTCTACAAAGAATTAATTTATGACCACCATAATAATTTCTCTTCACTTTTTTGCAGAAAATTTTGAAAAAAAATTTGAATTTGATTCACAGGTGGTATTTGATTTACATCTAATTACAGACCTATCGCACTATTGCCAGTTTTTGGATTCCACAAATGCAAATATAGCTTGGACCGATCATATAAGAACTGTAAAAGAGAAGTTAACACTTAGGCATAACTCTCTGCAGGGACAGGCAGGCAGCAGGGTCAGAAGCAATTCAGATCACTGTGTGACAAAATGTGCACTGAAAGGGTTAAACCATTGACTTCTGAGTAAAATACGACTAAACATGTACGCAAGATACTAACCTTTAGTGTTGATCCCTATCCAGTTGAGATATCTAGAGAGTTTGGTTGCGATGTAAGTCTTGCCTCTGGCTGGTAGACCAACCATACAGATAACGTGAGGGCTGTTGACATAGTTGGCTCTCTCCCCTGCAACACCATGTCCACATGTACCATCTCTATTTGTGAATACATGAAGAACATGTTCACTCGTCAGTGTTCCTTTAAATGTGTGTCTAATACATTAAATCAATTTTACTCAATAGTAAACAGATACAGTTGTGGAAGAACAAGAAATGCATTCATTATCACATACATTTAAACTCACAAGAAGAATTTAGGCTATTTCATTTTTTATACATATTACAAAACAGTAGTATTCCAAAAGAACATGTAAATCTGAGTATAATCAATTTTAATAAGTAAAGTAAAGAAAATTAGTTATTTACGCTTAACATAGAAAAAGCTTGAAATATTATTAATTTGTAGCAGTTATGAGCACGACAGATGTTTTTATTAAAATTCAAAGTAGGGGTAATTCTATGTTGTCCGGGTCTGTTAAATGTTTAGAAAACAGTGCTTTTAAATTCAAGATGAAATTGTAAGTAATTTTATCCTCTTGGAGAAGTTTGTAATTGTTTAAACATGGGGGAGGGATTAATTATTGTATGGTACCACCCTCTTGTCAAGACTTTTGTTTAAATGTGAGGATGCATTCTATCTAGCAAGGACGCATTAATTATAAACTCTCATGGTACCCACTTGAGCGCTCTTGTCCTTTTGGAAGACTTTTGTTTTAATTAGTGAGGATGCATTCTATCTAGCTTGTCTGGTCAAGGACGCATACTCAGGTATTCAATACAAATAATAAAACTCTCATGGCAGGATCAGATTCACCACTTGAGCGCTCTAGGTGTCCTTTTGGAAACCCGAAGTATGAGTGCTGTTAGCAATGAGCATGCAGTACTCACAACACTAATTGAAAAATCGCATGAGCCATGAAATTGTCATCTGGGTAGCTTTTAGAACATGTTCAGTTAATCCAGAGAGAACTTCTACAAGCTATGGTCAATGTTGGATGGAGTTGCAGAAATCTTCACAGTAGGCCTTCTTAAAAATCTTTGACAGACAAAAACAGCCATAATCATTTGCAAATCTTTTTGACAACCAGGATAAAGGACTAAAGGAAATTAAGTTTGTTTAATAATTTTACACCGGAAACGTTCTTTGTGACAACCAAGCAATAGATTCCAAGAAATTTTCAGATTTTCAAGGTTTCCCACATATAAAAAGGTGAAATTAAATATGTAATGCCGGAAAATTTACCTTCTGAGATGGCTTTAGTGGCTAGAGTGCCGGACAGATAATAAAAAGTAATGCCAGTTCGGTATTTACACAGGACAAACACTCTGGTATTATATATTTTTCATCCTTATCTTAATTTAATTTCAATAAACATTGAATCACAAAAAGTACTTGCTCCGCAGGGACTCGAACCCGGATCTCTCACTTGCCGGGTGAATGTCCTACCATTACACCACAGAGCCCTCACTTTTTACGATTCAATTATTTAGTATTTGGCTTTTTCTTTCACATATGAGTTTAAATAACCAAACTAACATATAATCAGAAGACCAAATACCTGTCTAATGACTTTTATTTATATTAATTAAATTTGTATAAGTGGCAATAGCCTAATTTAATTTAATTTCAAAAAACATTGAATCACAAAAAGTGAATCACATTGAATCATCCTTATCTTATTTACACTAGTGTGCCAAATGAAGGAAAAGTTAAAAAAATTATGGTTTTTTTCCATTCTTGAAAGGATCTCCGACAAGTTTAGGTCTATTATTGTTCCAAATGCTTATACAGTAATATTATAATTTAGCTTACATCTATCAATAGAGAAATTGTGACGACACAAAAAAGGCAAAAACAACACTAAAACACAAAAAATTCCCAATCCCAAAAAAACAAAATTATTAACATGTAAAAATTTATATAGGTTAACATAAAATACTTGTTTCTGCTGATACAAATAATATACGAGATATAGCTTACTGAACTGTCTGACTAAATAACATAACACATCAATAAAAACATTACCAATTCTTATGAAATTAAAACAAATCATACAACTAATTTTTAATAGTAATACTCAAATATACAAAAAATTTTATTTGAAAACTGAATTAGGGTTGAGTAAATAATAAGCAATATTGACAATATCAATAATACTACAATACAACTTCAAAACTTCATTAGGGTACGGATGTTTTACAGTAATAAGCATAATTTCTGCGAGCATATTACCAATAATAACCTGTCCTCAAAAAGTAATGTAAAAAATTAGTTTTTGTTATTTGAGGTGTTTACTTTTTGCTACATAATGAAACATTTCTGTTTATAACAAGTATTTTTCAAATTGTATTCAACTATTTTAAAATAAACTATAATTTTGTACACAATAGTGTAATTTAAACGAATGAATTTGGTATTAGTTTCGATTATTGCTATGTTTGTGTTAAAATTTATATCTGTTCCAGTTATTGTGTGTTTTATTATGACGGTTAATGTAGGAGGTACAGGAAAGCACAACCATGCTGTTCAAGATAAACAAACGATATTGAAGTATTTCTATTAGTATAATTAAGTATGATTCATTTCATTTCAGTAATTAACGTTAGTATTATCTTTAAATTGAAACTTTAACCGAATAAACGATTGTTCTTTTGTATAAAGTTTGTTATTAACGGTGGATGATTTGAAAGGATAGTAGGATTTCAGAGATTTGTCATCGTTATACGATACAAAACGTTTAACAGTACATTTCGAGGATTGAAATCTATCCTCTTCTTCAGGCGTAACTAACACTAACACGTTTTGTAACATATAACGATGGCAAATGGCTGAAGTCCTACTATCCTAAACAATTGTCACATCCAAATATTAAAATGTGCAGAAACCATGCCAGAAAAAATGTGGGTAAAGCAGTGGAAGAGGACTTTATTACAGAGTATACAATACAGGCAGAGACATAATACACTGTTTGCCAAAATCATCACAAAGTTACGCTATATTCTGCAGTTCGACTCACAAACACCGAGCAGAACTTTGGAAGAGAGCATTCTTGGGTCTAAAACAAGAAAAAGTTCTGTAAGGATTCTTCCCTTACTTCACATTAAAGTAAAGTAAAACTGAACAGTAACCAAAAATTACCAGCCAAAACGCTTGAACGCCAAGGAAGCGTTTCCATTAAAATCTACTTAACCATTTCACAAATGAAAATAAAAAAACTGGAGTGAGGGCGTTTATAAAAAAGTTAACAAATTTAAATGTCTCTGGTGTCTTTAAACAGGGTAGGAAGACATGGTTGAATTATGTAGCTTAAAATTTACAGATAAAAATCAGACAAAAAGTAACTTTAAAGTAAGGACTATTAGCTTGGAGTTCTTGATACTGGTTTAATTTAACACCAAAAGTTATAAAACTAAATAAAAATTTTGCAATTAAGTGAAGATGGTTATGAAGCTTTTCATTCTGCTTTAAAAAAGTTTACTGATTTACAAATATTTTTGTATACATTTCTTTAATCTTAAGCATGGGTGATTCCTAGTGTAAGTAAATGAACGCTTGACAAATATATGAAACCAATTTAAATATAAATAAATGACAGCAAAGAACAAATCATTTCTGCAACATAAAAAAAACCGTTACAAATAACAAAATTAACTTAATATTTGTGGTAAAATTAAAAATAACCAACCCAACATTGAGACATAGTTTCAAAAATCAATAATGCTGGGCATTTCTCCATTAAAAGAAGAACTTGAAGTACACTCAAGTTCAATTAGCCCAGATCAGACATTAAAATTATGATTTTCTTCAAAAAGAGTAGTTCAAGTTCCTTGGTAAAACACATGTACTGTGTTAACCTAATTTTATTTTCAATTATGTCCTAATTTTTCCTGACAATTTTCTATTCTGCCTAGGAGAGCAAACATTTCACCAACTCGTCTTTCATTGTTTATCTGGATCTACATTATCTGTCCAACAGTTTGCCAATGTTGTGACATTGAGTAAATGTGTAGATGAGTAACAGGTGATAATTCACACTGGAAACCGGAAATTGCACTCAAAAGCAGTATTTTAGACACAAGTCAAAGAAGATAGGGGCCACCTTGAAAAGTACAGGCAATGAGCTGAATGAAGAAACTGGAAATTAACTATGGTGATAGCTGGGAGAAAGGGGTTCTATTCTCTCACAGTTCTGAAAGAGAACTAATAACCCATTACAAACGCCAGACAAAAAAGAAACACTCATAACCTCTACATTGTAACAGTGAGGGATATTTTTTCAACAGTCACGTATATGATGGTTATACTGTTTCAACTGTGTACATTTCTTACATTGATGTTTTTTGAATGACTAATAAACTGAATCTTATAGTATATATCATCCTTATCATGTGCTAAATATTTGCTTTATACAGTGTTATTCCAAGATTCTTAAAAATTTCTTATGCCAAGATTCTTGGCCATTTTCAACTCGTTTGCATTAAATTTAAATCAACCAAAACATAAGAAAGAAGCAAACAAAATTTTAAATTATATTCTTTGGACTCTTTAATGTCACCGTTCGTAAAATAGCCTTTCTAGAATGCTTTGTGATGTAGAAAGTCAATGCATTGTGTATGAAGTATTGGGATACAATGGCAAACAATGGCCTATATTACTAGAGATCAATATGGCTATTAATCACAGGATGCTAACTTTTTGAGAATTTGATGTTGTTTGAAGCAATATTAATCATTGGTCGGTTGAGTTTAAGATAATCACGGTACAGCTCCACCACTTTAAACTCACCTGTACAGGTAGATATGTATTATTGGCAGTTTCGGTTTACCATCTGTTGACTGAAGATGACTCTCTATTGTTAGAACATCTTTAGAGTACAGATGCTGTGTGAACTGATAAACTTAGACGTTAGACTAAGGAGTACCTAAAATTCATCTTTCTTTTTTTATATGTACCAAAATGTCCAGAGAAAATTTTACTACTTGCTAGTACTCACCTATTCGCACGGAGACCTGTCTTTGGAAATTCTTCCTAGGCATTTTACTTCCTTCCGTTGTCTTCATAAGTCACTGATAAAATACTTCACACTCCTTTTATCACTGAAAGTCTGTTCCCTGGGCCCATATATAAATGTTTGCAGCAGAGCTGTTACAATCCTGATGTATCTTCAGAATTATTTCTGATATGTCTTTAAAATATTTCCTGGCTAATATTTCCGATCCTGAATGTCAAAGAGAAAATTTAAGGACGTCACTAGGAAACTGTACGATCATCAGCAAATTTAAACTGATTCCGTTTTTACTGACTTTATCTAGTATTCACATGTTTCGTACGATAGATCTACATTATTATTATCACCTCATTATCAATAAAATTCCTTTTGTTTTAATCTTGTTAAACTATTGTTATTAATTTTTTATCTAGTTATAAATGCATGCTTCGAAAGAAATTAAAACTATGTATAAACATGTTGCTTACGTTGAAGATATCAATTAATTAACTATACTAAGTTATTGGGCAAAATGTTACACATAAAATCCGCCTTGAAAGTTTCAAAACTTTAAAAGAAATACAAATGTTTTCTGATCTCATTGGGTTCAATACTAAAATGTTTAAAACATTAAAAAAAGTATTAGTATGGAATTAGGTTATAAAAGATATCCAAAACATCTATAGTTGAGAAACCTTTGTATCAGGTAACCCGTACAAAAAATTAACAAGTGACTTTTTACTGATGGGTTTCAAGTTTGTAGCTAAACATATATAAGCCAGTTTTAAATTTTTATTTAATTTAAAAGAGACGTTTCTAATAAACACTACTATGCCTGTAGATTTGAAAGTACCCTGTACACTGATACATTTTAAATACTAAAACGATAACGGTTAAGTTAATTCGTTTGAGCTTCTACATATATACAAGAGGTCAGATAACTTTTCTAATGGTGGTATTTGTGTACTTCCAATACCCCCCCCCCCTCGCCTTTTAACCTGTGATTTACACTATATTATATCCTTATGGATAAAAAGTTTTGCAAATTAACACTTTGAGCAAACTTAATGTAGCTATCTATCCCATATTAAACTACCTCAGTGTTTAATTTCACAATTAAACTTTAAGCTATGTAGCTATAATTCTTTCACAGAACCAAACTCTGAAAGTGTCACTTGAATCAGTACGGACAATTTTAGTGAGGTTTGAGAGCCTCGAGAAACTTCTTTAATTGTATGTATGTCAGAACAGGCAGTAATTTAAGGCGATAACGAACGATAGATAAGTGGTCGTAATTTTTACAACCGCAATATTCTTTAACCACCATTACTCAAATTACAGACAATGCAGGCTCACTTTCAACCTATGTACGTTACACCCTATCTTGTTTTAGTGATTGTAATTTCTCATGTCAAATACCTCCTATTTAACAACATAAATTGGTATCGTATAAAAAGATACCTTTATACATCGAAACAAGTTTTAATAATTTGCTGGGTGATTTGATATCTCTTCTGGCACAGTTGGGGGGGAAGGGGGGCTCAAGTTAACTGTGAATATTTTAAGAATTACAGCAGTTAACATGTTCACAAGCTAATTTCACATGTTGCATAAGCCCATATATATACATTTTTGAAAAATGGTGATATTTGGATTCTCTGGATCATGATCAGAGAAAATTCAAAAATTCTCGTGGGTATTCCATCACAAAGGCTATTGCAAATAGCAGATTTCCATGAAATTTATCTAATAACAAAATTCAAACATGTTCTTCTTACTGTACTTTATTGTAATCAATAAAATTATTTATTCTTTCAAAAGATAATTTCCAAAGACCAATATTTAAAAGTTGTTATTTCAAGCTTTGTGCATCCTGTATTTGCTTTAGATAAACTGTTGTGACACTATTCACTAGAATACAAGGACGTAGCCAGCGAGGGGTCCAGGTGGTCCGAATCCCCCCACCCAAAATTTTCAAATTACTTTTTTAGTAAATGATTATTAATATTATTTAAATAATTCAGTATTATTGACATAGACAGCTGAAAGATCGTTCTCAACAAAGAAACGGGTCAAGAACTTTTTAAGGAACAAGATAGGGCCTTACTCTCTGTCCACTACAGGAAAATATCAGTAGTTGTCTGGGATCCCACCCCCAAAAATGTTTCCTGGCTATGTTCTTGCTACAATAAAATCTACATGATCTATATGCTCAGTGGATGTTTTTTATTTAAATGCTAAATTATATAAAATGTTTAATAAATTTATATTTTAGGTTCTGTGTTTATATATTTATTTTTCATTCTTAAGTTAGTAAGTCTGCATTACAAACTGCCTATGCTCATATGTGTGTATTTAAAATAAATTTAAATCTTTTATTAAATTTGAATGTTTGGAGCATATTTCACAAGAACTATTACTTCTTTTAATGGAACTGTAATTATTTCTGAAATACACCACATGTGTGAATGACAACGCTCAAAATGTAAATTCAACAAAAGATCTCTAAAACACACGTTTAATTGGTGACAGTTATGTTAGGAGACAATATGGCAGCGGAAGGTTTTCAAAAGAGAATCGATAATGATAATGAGTGACTTCACTTCGAACTCCTCCTTGTTAACCGTTTGACCTTTACATCACCCTCCATCCACCCACCAACACGACAATAGTCAAATCATCCTCTTCACACATCTTTTAGAGGCCTCTCCTTCACCCGTTATCATTGTTGTATACAACTTCAAACTTTTCACTATTTAAACACTTTTAATTAACTTTGAAGTAAAGCACCTATCCTAAATTGCTTTGTACCACCCAATTGACAGAAAATTTTAAACTGTTTATGGTATTTTATTACAGTATAATTTTAGAACATTTTCACAAAATGGTGGATTAGACACTTAAACTATTGTTGCAGAAGAGAAATTTTCTCAAAGGCCTTTAAAAATCTAAAGTACCCGTATCTTCAGTTGTGAATCCAACAGTTTTATTAAAATATTTATTTCATGACTTAAGTGATTCATCTCCTGCAATAAAAGTCCAATAAGGAAGAGTTCCTCCTTCAATGAAAACGTAAAACAGTCTTATAACTTTTATTTTGATTTATTTATATGACATACACTACGTAAACAAGTTTAGAACATAAAACCAAATTATTTCCTTTACAATTAATTATCTCCTCCAGAAAACAACCTATGTGGAACAGATGGGAAATCTTATTTTGGTATCCCCAGTTCAAATTGAGCATTATTTAATGATCTCTAAACAATGTCACCTGCTATCAAATTTAAATATATTTTGCAAAAGTTATTCCAAATGTATAAGTAATATTTGTTTTATGTGCTGTAGATCAATAAAGAACTGAGAATTTATTAAAAAAAGTATCTAAAGGTAATATAAATGATGTTTCTTTAAAAATATTTTTTATCATCAGATCACCCAGGTGGCAAAATGATTAACATTTTCAAAGATTTCCACTTGAGATAAAAAGGCCCATCTGTCTATGTTAATGGTTCTAAAAAATTCAACCCCACTTTATAGAAATCTCTAGTAACATGGCACCAGTAAATTGCAATGTAGGAGTCGTACGCTTTAATCTACTAGTTGTATGCTTTAATCTAAAAAAACATCTGAAAATGTGGAACCAGTGAGTGGACATACAATGCTTATTATTTTTAAAATCTCAGGCGTTATCAAAAAACTTTACAACCGTACCGTATAGTATGTGCAAAATTCTTGGTACTTCAGTGAAATATAATTTACCATACGTAAAACATATCTGCTGGTATAGAACCTATAGTATACGATGTATAGTAAACAAAAATCTGGTAGTATGGCACCAGTAAAACACAATGCATACATGTATATATAATCCTTGGTAGAATGAAACCATGATATGGTGAAATACAATGTATAATACATAAAGAGAAAATAATGTTTGTGCCATAATTTGAAAGTGTTGTAAATTTTTGAAGAGTCTACAAGAAAAATTATGATTTCCAGAAATTATGTAGGCACATGGAAGCTCTGTAATAATGATCTTGTTAAGTGGAAGACTTGAGCCTCTGATAACTCTTATCACCTCTTATCAGTGAGAGACAGGAACTAAACAACCAGGATTGACACAACAAATGGAATGTCAAGATAAGCTTGTTTGTTCCAGTTGTTAAACAATACTTGAGCAAGGGGTAATTTGTCAGAACATGTAGGCTACTCACATACCACAGGGATTCAAGACACGACCTAAATGGGATAAAATTTTAGTCTGTTTCCGAACAGTCAGATTTACCAATAAGATCACTACACCTAGGCCTATCTGCATAAGGACCTGGCCTAAGGACTGCAAACTTGGAGGTTTTTTAATGCTAATGCCATAAGTAGACAGATACTAAAGATTTTTTTATTCGTTTAGTCATTCAAAGAATTATAGATTTTCTTAGTGCTTTTTCCTAGTGAATCTAATATTGGTTACGGATTTCTTCTTTTTGCCACCCTTTGGTAGACAAAAAATTTTTACGAACTCAAAATAAACTTTTTAGGGGAGGGGGCACAAATTTGTTGGGGGCCTAGGTCCCACTGTGCACAAGTGCTTAAAAAACAGTCTTGAAAAATAATAAATAATTCCTCCAAAATAAATCCTGTTGCTATCCTGAGAGCATGATTTAAGAAGTACATCTTTAAAATGAGACATCTTCTCTATACCTCAACGACCAATAATATGAGAGTGAAAAGCTAATATCAAGATGGCCGCCGGTAAATTATGGACGGCCTTTATGGATAGTATGTGACGTAAGCAGTCTTTGACCTTGAAAGAGAACCACATCCGCATAGCTCGGACAGAGAAGATTGAAATTACAAAAGCCTACGTGTATTGCACTGTACTGTACAATGTGATATCAAGGACGCTTCCGGGTGGGATATAGAGGATGACGCCCATTCCTCCCCCCCCCGCGGGAAATTTTGATTTCTAATAGTTGTGTACCTGTAGCTGACAATCCCGTTTGCTAAGATAGTTTCCTTGATAATAATAAAACCCAAAAAATGTGCTGATTGTTGAAGGTTATCACAGAAGAGGGAGATACTTAATTTAATCTCCATGGAACAACCGCTAATAACGCAATCCAGAGGAGATGCCTGTCAATTTACGTAATCTTTCGCAACACTAGAGAATTCTGCCGCCTGGCCCTAGTGAGACTGGCTGCTTTGTTGTCACCCCTGAAATGAAATTCTAGTTACATCCCTGGTGTACTATTCCTGAACGAGACAATCGTTATTGTCATCGTTAACGTTGTTTCCTACCGCGCGCCGAAGTTGGGTGCATTGTGGGCACCAGAGAGGACTAAAGTATGGGATAATAACGAACCGTCATCGTTTTATTACGTGGCCATATCCTTTTCCCGTTCGCAGGGACGTAGCCAGCGAGAGGGTCCGAGGGGTCAGGAACCCCCCCCCAAACAAATTTTCAATTTTTTTCAATTACTTTTTAATAAACCATAATTATTATGTAAATAATTTAGTATTACTGACGTATATATGCCGGTTATTCAATCATTCAATCATGTTCTTATTAGTTACGGTACTGTAATCAATAAAACTATTTCTTCTTCCAAAGAATACTTCCCATGAGCATTATTTAAAAGATTGCTATTACAATATATACGCATCCTGTATTTACTTTGGATAAACTGTCGTGACACTATTCACTATAATACATGGACGTAGCCAGCGAGGGAGTTCAAGGGGTCAGAGCCCCCCAATCTTCATTTTTTTTCAATTGCTTTTTTAGCCAACGATTATTAGTATTTCAGTATTACTGACATGTACTGCTGAAAGATCGTTCTCAACAAAGAAACGGGTCAAGAACTGTTTAAGGAACAAAATAGGGCCTTACTCTTTGTCCAATACGGGAAAATAGTTGTCTGGACCCCCCCCCCCCCCCAAATAAAATTGTTCGCAGCAACAAATGTCGACCTAAAGGTCTTACTTGGACAGTCAGCACGATGTGTAAACTACGAGAATCGCCACAAGTGGGAGGTGGCACGCGTGGCGACACTACCGGCTCCCGACACGTGCGGATAACGATGACGTGTCAACTTTACCGCACTCGAGAGCAGACCGCTGTGAACGTGGGCTTTGGCAAGACGTTACATCACAGCCCGCCCGCACCAGCGATCCGTCTGCCAGGGTCAAGGACTGGCTACATTTCAAACCAAAAATAGATTTCCCTTCGAATGGGAGTCTTCGTTTTTGTGAAACTTAAACTCCGATAAAATACAGCTTAATCTAAATTCAAATACCATTTCGTTCGTCTGATGGAAACACCTCTTTCGGCAAATTGACGACTTGTACACTTCAACATCAACACACGGTTTAACAATATTGCGCCTTACAGTGGCGTAGCACAACTATCACTTGTCTTTGGGGGGGAAGGCGAATCTTACGAGGGGAGTATGGGTAGTACGAAATAAATTTTAATACATCTAAATTCGTACTATTTAGTTAGGCCTGGTTCACGGCCCTGAATATTCACTATCACCCCCTTCCACCCCCGTAAATACGCCACTGATCCCTTGCATCCGCCCATGTGCTTGGGGCGCGGACCTCCGAGCCCGATGGTAGCGGGATAATTGGAAGAGCCCTTAAATCGTTAATGAGGTACGGCCCTGTTACACACACAATGTACACAGCAAGGCACATTATGGAGGTATGTAGGAAGCAAGGATGGAAAGGGAAGAGTCGCGCCCTATTTTTACTACCTTCTTCCTTCTCCGTTAATCCCGGAGGCTCGGAGAATCCTAAAATAGGCTACTACCAGGAAAACGGCAACGCAGAACAACATCTCTGGAAATACCACGTTACAATACTCCATCCGTAGACGCACACATTAATTTTATAAACATGCACTTGCTTCCCCACAGTACAAGGACGTAGCCATCGAGGGGCTCCAAGGGGTCCAGACACCCCCTCCCCCAAATTTTCAATTTCTTCAATGAATTTTTTAGTAAACTATAATTATTATTTAAATAATCCAGTATTACTGACATGTACTGCTGAAAGATCGTTCTCAACAAAGAAACGGGTCAAGAACTTTTTAGGGAACATAATATCAGTTGTCTGGACCCCGCGCCCTAAATGTTTTTCCTGGCTACGTTCTTATCGTAGTATAGTTTTACCACTCTCTTACAACAAAATATAGTAAAAACTAACTATATTTTACATTATTTCGTTACAAGGCGAGTACTATTCGACAGAAGAGCAATCGATCTACCAATTTAAGTCGGTTTCGAATCATTACACTTTATTCTTAGCCGAATGGTTAGGAAAACGTCTATATATCGAGTAAAGTGGTTTTATAACTAATTGGTAAAAATTAGAAGTGTGAGTTTGACTATGTCCGTTCCAACCACTGGTAATTAATGACAATAAATGTATTTCATTTCATTTTGAGCTTTTTCTTTACCGAATTGTTTTATTTCTTCAGATGAACAGCATCAGACATCCATACAACTAAGAGGAAAATGAACTGGGGCTAAACTCATAATTCACACTATGAAAACCCCTGACTAAAACAGAATCTAACCAGAAGTATGACACTCAGGATCTTACTTATAAAACCAAGATAAATCCAAAAAAATGTATATAACATGCGCGTATGGCCTTTATACAAAATGTAGGCCTACTGCAAAAAGCAACATACTTTGTAGAACTCTAATTAACAAAAAAAATATATAAATTTATTTCAGAAGGAAGCCGACACACTGGGTGGATTAGGACGTATAAAATAACCTTCAAAAATAGGGACCGGGGAACATTCTTCCCCGAGAAATTGTTGAACTGTAAGACCCCATAAATGGGGATTAGCTTAAAACAAACTACTATAGGTGCAGTTTTAATGTTTGTCTGTCAAAATTGGGGGGGGGGGCTTGAGCCTTCTAATATACACTCATGTCAGGAGATGTAAAGACACACATTTTGGAAAATGTTTCGGTTGAAAATGTAAATAAGTGTATTTATTACTCCTTAAATCGAGTATTTTTAGGAGGGCCTAATCATGTTTAATATAGTTTTACAATACACTACTATAATTACTAATATTACGCAAGGACGCAAGTGGCCAGCAAGGGGCTCAAACCCCCCCCCCCCCAGAAATTGTTAATTTTTAAAATTACTTTTGTAGTAAACGATTATTATTATTTAAATAATTCAGTATTACTGACAAGTACTGCTGAAAGATCGTTCTCAACAAAGAAACTGTTAAAGATTTTCAAGGAACAAAATGAGGCCTTACTCTCTGTCCACTACGGGAAAATATCAGTTGTCTGGACCCGCCAAATTTGTTTTCTGGCTACGTTCTTACTATTACAGTTAATAATTATATTATCGGGCTTAGTATGCATTTTACGAGTACAACAGATTCATGGAGACCACAATGGGCCCGCCACTTAATGGATAATAATTAGCTTCATTAAACTAAGAAAATCGTCTTTAGAAATGTTAAAAACGCAATACAAATAAATAGTACAGTAGGATTTATCGGAAACATCTGTTGGAAAACAGCGTAGATGCAGCTAACTATTAGGTTTAGTTAAGTATTCTTGATAAAACCTCATTTTTTACTATAGAACCTACTACACCAATGACAAAACGTTAATTTTACGAATACTTCTATAATTCTGCCTATTTACTAATGTGAACCTTGGACATCAAATGCAAACCGCCTGCCACCCAAAATCAAGGTCAGAGGTGAGCGGTGCTATATTTAGAGTTGCTCCTATTGCAGCACAACTGTGGACCGGCAACACACCGCGGGTCCAGCCAGATATACGTGACGCTAGCCGCCGCGCACAAACACAGACACAACCACCGCACAACTGGGCTAGACCATGGACACGGACAGAATGTACACGACACAGCAGACTCGCACAACCACGAACACAGTGACGGTAGACTCAGTGGCGGTCGCTCGCGCATGCGTCTACCTCCCGCCGTCAATACAGACTACCGTAACAAGGCGACCACCGCGCGTTCATATATCTCTCGCGCCGCGCCGCACCTTGTACTCTGCAACTGTTCTGGGAACGAATCCAAAAACGATTCGGTTCCCTGGAAACCACCAGAGGCCGCTGATAAGATCTGCGATAAAATGTGGGTTCCACGTTATCATTCAGATAAGACAATGTTTATCGAGGGTTTGCTGATGAAAACAAACAAATGCAAAGTAATGGTAATTTTACAAACATATTTAGGATGTTTGTAAATTTAATTTAAAATACAAAATCAAAATAAAACAGAATTAAAATCGTTAGAACTTTTTTATTGTGTAATATATTAAAATGTTTATTTAAAATGTATTAAAACTTATAATAATAAAAATATTATCTTATTACAAATCATGTACGATTAAATCACACCCAATCTCAAGGACGTAACCAGCGAGGGAGTCCATGGGGTCCGCACCCCCCCCCCAAATTTTTAATTTATTCAATTACTTTTTTTGACGATTATTATTATTTAAATAATCCAGTATTACTGACATTTACTGCTGAAAGATCGTTCTCCACAAACAAACGGGCTAAGAACGTTTTAAGGAACAAAATGGGGCCTTACTCTCTGTCCACTACGGGAAAATATTAGTTCCCCCACCCAAAATTTTTCCAGACTATGTTCTTGCCTAATCTCATAGGCTAGACTAATAAATACAAATATAAAAAAAGCTCATGCAGACTTCATCGTGGTTTTATATTGATTGTACACAAGTCTTTAAAAAAGTAATTAATATTATAATTATTTTTAGTTGAGAACTTTTATTATTGGTCGTAGCGTTATATTTTATGTACTTTATACTTCATGTTTTGATGAAGAACATAACAATTTGAGATTTTTATCAACACCCTCTTGAAACACATAAATGTTGAAAATTGGGTGCGTAATAAATATTTTTTAGAATGAGACATCTTCCCGAGTCCTACGACTAAAAATAAGGTTATAAAAGTGCATGAAGTTTAACAGTGTTCTTATGGGTAAAAAAACAACTCAAATCATCGATACTACAGCAACTTCAAATATGACCTTTCTTTCTTCTTTTCAGCATGTAGTAGTAAAACGTTTAATTAATATATCTACGATAGCCTTCAGTATTTTTTATCTAAAAAATTACACATTAGTATTTTAACACCGAAAGAACCTACACAACCTACTATAGTATACCATTTTAATAGTCCAAGAATAAAAAATACAGCTAAAGCAGCCTAATAAGGAAATGCATACGAAGAGTAAAAGAAAAAACACATTGTAGAAGTTTAGGGGAAAAATTATACAGATTACCTATTAAAATCACTAACAATTCTCAAGTCCACTCTTGAAATCACGTGTCATCGACAGGAGATGACTGTTTTTAAAGATATTTCCAGTTCAAAGTGTGTATAGAATAGGCACTCGTGAAATTAACCGTGAAAGGATGAGGTTATACGAATACTATTATCTATTTCCTGTATTAAATACGACATAAAACTTAAAATGTTCTCATCACATCCATGTAAGACAAACAAATATCACTCACTCACTGATTCACTGGTCGTTATTTCTCAAGAACGGACTTAAAACTTGGCATGGTGGTTTCACTGAAGTTCTATATGTACAAGAAAAAGCACAAAATGTTATTTATGCATACTAAACAGGTCAAATGTCAAAATTACATTTTTCACTAAACCTCAAACAAAAGAGAGGTGGAAAACAAACTGCTTACAAGAATTATTTTATGCCACTGGAAGTTCACTACCCATGGCACTATATAAACGTCATTTGTTTACGAGAAACCTTTTGTATGAATGGCTGAAATGAGTGAATTTTGAATGAATGAGTCATTCTTACACCAAACAATTACATGGCGTCAAGCATCAACAATTCTTTGGCCAACTTCCAACTGAGATATTGAAATATCAATCGGCGGACAGAAGACACAGTTTACTAGACATTAACAGCCTCTCCACTTCAAATCGATCTGGAATTCCAATCACAATTTCCAATTTTGAAATTCGGTTTTGTGATCTGATTCCTCAAAAGTTTTTCAATTGAAACATGTTTATAACTATTCTAGCAATCACTGGTCCTTCAGTCAACTTCATGATACGACTTCTGATCGATTGAAGAAGAAGAAGAAGAAGAAGAAGAAGAAGAAGACCTCTCCTCACAGTGGCAATTCCAAAATTCTATTTCAAAGAGGCCCAAATTATTAACTTATATTTTATATGGGAAGGGGGTACTTCTCCAGTTTCTTTTTCAAACATTATTGGCTGAGCTTTAGTATAATAAAGATCCATGATGGAAATGAGAACCCAAACTTATGTATCCGGAGTCTTTATGCCCATAAAACTTACTTAACAAAACAACTTCTTCCAGCATTATATCCCGGTCACGTTAATAACGTGCACGAAGAAGCTATGTCCGCAATCCTTATCTGGACGCGTGCGATGAAAAACGTGAACCAACAAACATATTTACTTTCCATAATCTTATCTGAGAGGCGGAATTCTTTGAAAGTACCTCCGTATCGGAGGCCTAGTTGTAAGGAAAATTCCTAAAGTGAACTCACGCAAGATATATCGACCATACAGGCAATGAATAATGCTAGATTGATAAAAATTTGTCGCGATAGCGATAAACCTATCGTTATTAAGGTTGCCCAATTCTGGTTCCACAGAGTTTAAACTTTATAAAAGGTGTTTGTACTTTGTGATAATCGATGTCTGACCAATTGAATTCTTTAAAAATACAGTACCTCCGTAACGGGCCCTAGCTGTAAGGAACATTCCTAAACTTAACACATCCCAGTTATATCAACCAGAAAGGCAACGAATAATGCTAGATCGATTAAAATTATCGCCATAGCGATAAACATTGTTATTGTTATTAAGGTTGCCCAATACTGGTTCCACAAAGTTTAAACTTTATAAAAGGTGTTTGTACTTTGTGATAATCGATGTCTTATCTGACCAATTGAATTCTTTAAAAATACAGTACCTCCGTAACGGGCCCTAGCTGTAAGGAAAATTCCTCAACTTAAAACATCCCAGATATATCAACCAGAAAGGCAACGAACAATGCTAGATTTATTAAAATTATCGCGATAGCAATAAACTAATTGTTATTAAGGTTGCCCAATTCTGGTTCCACAAAGTTTAAATTGTATAAAAGTTTCTTACAGTTTGTAATGTTTGTAATAATTAAAGCCTTATCTGACCAATTGAATTGTTTGAAAATACAGCATCCCCTTATCGGGCTCTAGATGTAAGGAAAACTCCTAAACTTAACACACCCGAGATATATCAACCAAAAAGGCAACGAACAATGCTAGATTTATTAAAATTATCGCGATAGCGATAAACTTATCGTTATTCCAACTCTGTTCCACACAGTTTAAACTTGGGATTTCGAGAAGGGTTTTCAAAGGAAGTTAAGATATTTTCTAAATCTTGACTTGAACGAGTCTAGAGTGACTTGTCCAGTTCACCACGAACACAGCACGTATAGAGCAACCCGATCTACTGGAAATTATGTGTGAAAGTGTCCTAGATTGTAGAAGACGTCCAAGTCCGTTATGAATAACATTAAAAACGGGCTCAAAACGGAAATGAGAGTCGATAATGATGCTGTAATTGGTATATTAGACATTAAAAAAATATTAAAAACACATTTTAGAGTAAAATCATTGAAATCTTAGAGACACGAAAAAGAAAATTTATGTTCTTATAATATCTTCCGAAATACTATGGAAAATAAAACGAGTGAACGGTTGTTATAAATTTAAAATTTTCATTGTTTCAAAGTGAAATACGAGATATGAGTACACTGCACCAAGTGGTCGCATGCACAATTTTAAACCATTTCATTAGGCTACATGTATCACTATGTGACATTTTAAAATTTCATATCATTTTACTCTGTTTCTTTACTAATTTACTGCGACTTCTCGTTGATATTATGGCTGTCAGTAAGGCCATTTTAAAAGTGTTTAGTAACGCTCAACCAAATTCTATGCCATGACCATGATCAAACTAGATGTTATCTGAATAGCAATAAAGCATCATACAAAATTCCAATTTTATCAGAGTGGAGAGAGTTACGCGGTTACTGTTAGGTGACTTCGCGGTACTCTAGGACGTAATGAAGCACCGAATGAAGCAACAGTTCGCAGACTCATGAAAAAGTTTCAAGAAACGGGTTCAACAGTCGACCTCAAAAGTTCTGGACGTCGTCGTTGTGCCCGAACTGAACAGAACATTGAGGTGGTTCGTGACAGTGTGGCTGTTAGCCCAGCGAAATCAATACGTCGTCGTTCTTAACAATTGGGTTTAAGATGTTCTTCTGTATGGAGAATCCTTCGGTACGATCTCAAATATCACCCCTATAAAATTCAGCTGACGCAACAATTGAAAGTGGCAGATCATCAGAAGAGACGACAGTTTGTTGATTGGGTATTGAGAAATTCGCAGGAGGAAGCAAACTTCGCAATGAATATCATCTTCAGTGATGAATCGCACTTCCAATTGGATTTGTTAATAAACAGAACTGCCGTATCTGGGGTTCAGAAAACCCTCGCATGATTAACGAAAAGGAAATGTATCCACAACGAGTGCCAGTGGCTTTTGGTCGGGTGGCGTCTGTGCTCAGGAAGGGCAAGCTGTGATAGTGAATGGAGACCGATACCGTACGATGATTAGAGAGTTTTTGTGGCCTCATTTGGATAACATAGACATTGACCATTTGTGGTTTCAGCAGGATGGTGCCACATGCCACGCTGCCCGTGAAACAATTGTGTTGCTCCGTGACCGCTTTCAGGATCGCGTCATTTCTCGTAATTCCGACCATCAATGGCCACCAGAGTCGTGTGACTTAACACCTTGCGACTTTCATATTTGGGGTTATCTAAAGTCATTAGTTTATGCCAATAAACCCCGAACCATTAATGAGTTGAAGGAGGAAATTCGACGAGTTGTCGGCCAAATTGAAGTGGAAACTTGTCGTGCAGTCATGGCTAATTTCATGGACAGAGTTGTTGCGTGCCAGCGTAACAGAGGAGGAAACATGCATGACATTATTCTTCATACATGAAATCGGAAGTTTAGATGAACATATTTATGTATTTGATTTCAGATTTTCATTAAAATAAATCTCTTAATTTGATATATCAAAACCGGCGCTCTTTTTGAATCACCTTTTAGTACACGACACAAATTCACTCAGAATCAGCTACAAAAACAATGTGCGAGTACAAATACAAAATTTTGAGCACGACCAATCATTTATCTTTCGTTGTACACACTAACTCCTTTTAATATTAAGAGATCAAAAATACAAAACTATTTTCAAAATGAACATAAATTCAAAACTTTGCGTTCAAGAACGATGCGAGAGACGGTCTTTGGCGAAAACTTGCAGTTGAGTATCACACCACACTTACCAAACACTTTCTCTACCTATTTATAAGAGAGAAAGTGAATGAACATAAACGACATAGTCGTCAATGAGTAAGAGCACTAAAATGAACAGTATATGTGGTGAAATCTCTGAGTACAGAATATTTCTTTGAAAGACTAAGACTTTATTGTTGCACTCTTTATTTCATGAACTGAGAACATCCTTGTCAGCACCACAACATGATTAAAATATTCGCTTTTGTCCACATATTGCACTTTTTGCTTTTTTTAACTCTAGGGACAACATATTGTACAATGTTAAAATATGTGTTTTTATTCTCTTAAAACCATATCATTAAACTTATTCCCTTCGATTTAAATTATACCACCTGCATTAGTATGTAAATGTCTTATAAAAACGATTCTTGGCATATTTGATCAGCATAGGTTACAAATTTAGACTGCTTTAAACATTAATAGTGTATACTGAATCAGCATACTATGTGTTTGGTAATTATTGAAAAATGTACGGCTGTTATCACAGATGAAAGCGTTTTACAGTTCCAATCCCCTAAAAATAGGCGCAAGATAATATTTTTGGAAACGTTAAATTGTTTTTCTCGAATGCACCCACTGATTATATACACAAATCTTGAGTCGCTATTCTAAACAGCCTGTCGGGTTTCATTGCCAATTAAGCCTTTCCCCATGTCTTTCTTATAAAAACATTAGACAGTGCTTTGACTCTCTTAAAAAATTAAGATATTTTTCTGTTACGAACACTACACGCGTATCATTACATGTCGAGTGCAGGATCGAGTATCAGGGGGTGTAAAAAAGACCCCCGAAAAAATATTTAGAAAAAGTTCACTTTTATGCATGTTTTGAAATCTTGATCATATTAAAATTTCTTAACTTGTAACACACTCCTTTTTGCTGTACATAAAATAATGTTTTTTCAAACTTCTAGAGAGGGGGGGGGTAGGATACATTCCGATATCCCCCTTCCAGCTTCATCACTGGTTTAAAGGTTAGCGTGTATAGAAGTACCTAATCTGTTTACATCAGTAGGTGGTGATACAGTCAACACTACCGCTTTACTAAAATAGACGGCTCTTGTCTTTTCATAAGTGTTGATTTTCACAAAGAAACTGACATAACATCCCGCTGGGACCGCGGAAATTTCTTATTTCCAAAAAGTAAGTCCGCAGCGTAGGGTCAGGGTCGGGTTTACAAATATTTTGAAGACTGTTAGACCTTCGGTGTATAGTTTTCCCACTGCCTCAAGAGCCCTACAGAGTCACAAGGAGACCCTTGCACCCAAACGCGCACAAACCGACACACGCGCAGCCCGGTCTACCTCTCATCACGATAAAGAGATTAACGAAATGTTAATCTAACAATGAAAACGATTAATGTATCTGTTTAATATTAAACATAAATGATAAAAATTTTTAATGTACTATTATTTTTAGACACGAACATGACTCCAGATTTCAGGAGTCAAGTCTGCAACAACATCAGACTCCAGATTCTTCACGTAAGAGGAAGATGAACTGGAGCTAAATTCAACATTCATATCGAATCAGCTCTTCCCACCATAGCTGCGTTATGTGTAGAAGACTCGGTTGCTCCATCGCGCTTTGGGATTGTTGTCAGTCAACATCGCAGTGCACTCAATTGTGCACCTGATGAGACAATGAAAATTACCTCTTCACCTAGACTGCACTACTTTTTGTAGTGTGGGTGTCTCTGATGTCGAAACGATGCGGGGGGTTCCTTTTCAGCCCCGACTATTTTTGGATCCCTCCAGACGAACATGACTCCAGATTGAGGAGTCAAGTCTGCAACAGCGTCAGATTCCAGATGCTTCGCGTAAGAAGAAGGTGAATTGGGGCTAAATTCAACATTCACATGTAATATTGTATCGTCTTGTAATTTTTAAACATATATTTGCTTCATTAACAGGTGTTCATTAAAAAACTCTAAGTAACTGATATTATAAAGTTTAGTTGATCATTGACTCATTACTCGTACGTCAAGAATGTCGTAGGCATTTCGAGTTTGGACTCTATTTTCATGAAATAATAAAATACACAATTACAAAAATTACAAGAATATTAACCTAACATTAAAAATGTAAAAAAACAGCAGTTTTGCAGACCAAAGCCTAGTAGGAGTGTCAATTATAATTCACAGAATGTTTCATAAGAAAAACAAAATACACCGCCATATCGGAAAATGGCAGCAGTTTTTAAAAGTGTGATGTAGGCCTATATGTATTTGAATTTCTCAAAAAAACAAGGAAAGTCCCCCCCCCCATTAAAATAAAAACCCAATTTGTATAATGTACCGTTCCCACCCGTCCAAAATAACGTGGGATACATACCTTGAATAGACCGACATGGCTGGAAGACACTCCTTCATATTTTGTGGGAAAACATCAGCTCGCTTTGCTCGACTGTTTTTCAACCTTCAGTAGAGCAAAGTTTGTTCATACTTAGATAATGGCTGACAATATTGGTTCTGAAGTGACGTACGCAATTCATTCAAGGAATGGTGTAGTTTAAGACGTTTTCATTCTGAGATTTCCAAATAAACCATGAGATGACCACGGAAAAAAGGTTATTCGGTAAAAGTTGTGCATTTATAAAATCAAAAACTCTTAATATGTTTTGTGTATTCTTTATATTAACTAACTCAACGAAAAATTATCAAGTGAAATACATTGACGTAACGACGAAAGTAACGTTAATTGTTAAGATAAGTTTGACATTTACATTAACTACCTCAGCAGATAAAAGATATTTACACAAAAATGACGCTCAGCCAAATTTCACGGTTGGACGTGCACCATCATAGAATTTATTCTTGTCTATGTAGAAATAGAGATCATGCAAAATTTTAAGTCTACGGATGAAATCTTGCCACATGATACACTCATTTTTTTCGCTAAGTTAGGTTTCATAGCCTATGAGGGAACTGCAACGCAAAAGAATAAAGAACATCTTGCGTCCGATTTTTAACATTACATTTCCAATCTATTATTCTTTTTCCTTTTTACTTTTCGAATAAAAATGTCGCATGTTAAAATATCATATGATTACTAATCTACCTATTCTACTATCTCTACTTCATCATCATGATTACACATAAGACCATCGTACTCAGTGTATTCTATATACAAGAAATCAAGCTTCATGCGAAATTTCAAGCCTATCATATCGTACATACAGTCAGACAGAAACGAAAATTTACCAGCCTCTGGAGTGATAGGCTTCGTTAACGCTCAGCCAATCAATGTAGTAACACAGAGTACACTAAGTGTACTTTTCGCATGAACAACTGCAGATCTAAAAGATTAATATTACCGGAGAAATGTGTACTAAAACACACGACACTACAAGTACCTTACCTAATACAGGAAATGGTTTCGGAAAATCCCGAACGCCATCTCTTGACTAGCCGACGACATGTGGAACAGGATACACAAGTCTGTCAATGTATTCTCCACCAACAGTAGTCCTCTAGATGTTGAATTTCACTATTAACAAACATACAGCAATATATTCTAGATAACACTGGGTTGGGTGCCGGGTCTTGAGGGCATTCATGAAAATGAAAAAAACAGACATCCTCGCCAAAAAGGGAGCGGAGTCCATAACTGTGGGGCCTCAGCCAGGTTGCGGGATAGCCTTCTCCAACAGCAAAGCTCTTGTTAAAGATTGGGAAAAGAGGATAACAAACATTAATTGGAGTAGAGCTTCAGGTTAAAACTATCCAAAATGTTTATCTCTCCTTACGCAAAAAGGGTGGGCAGCTCTCTTGGATCGGAGTAAGGAGGATATGACTGATATTAGGGATGTTGACAGGACATGGTCCCCTAAGGAAACCGCTTATGAGGGTGGGCCTTAGCCAGACTGACGAATGTAGACTCTGAGGAGAAGAGGAGGAATCAGCAGACCATATTTGGTTAGATTGTCCTGCCAATTTAGAAATTCGAAAAAGATTCCTGGGAACATTCTCCTCAGTCCCAAGGTTATCAGAGAACAGGCGCCCTCAAATGTGATACGATTCTGCAAAAGCCTCGGACTTTGAGGACACAAATTTAAGTAAGGGAGGCGCAAAGGTCCTTTAAGGACTGAGCGCGGAGACAAACCGTCAGTCGAAATGGAGCTGTCGGACGACGAGGACATTGTGCTTGACAATGGCGTTTTGAAATGTTTAGTATTAAGTACAGAAAAAGTTAGAGAAGAGTGGGCGAATAAAACTTTGTGGGCCGAGAAGATGACAGGGAGTATGCTCTATTTTTCCAGACGTGCTTCGGCAACCAGATAAACGTTATGAATATTTTAGGATGACGCCAGCCAGATACATTCTATTACATCTTGGAAAGAATAACTTCAAGGATGCACCCAATATAGGTCTCCTTTCTTGTACTGCACCAATACGTAGTTCAGCCTCCAGACAAGTTCCAAGCAACTACGAAAAATCAATTTAGAACAACAAACAACGTATATGGTGCACTGCCACTGCCCATAAACCAACTGAACAATGGCAAGCTCGGAGGTAAAAAGAAATTGATTTGTTTCCTGGTCAGGAGCAGGTAAGCTTGTGCCTGTTTGCACTTGCGAGTGGTGTCTACTGTAACGAGCACCGCCATGTTGTTTTCGACGGTTCCCTCCAAATTTTGTTTCTACAGGCAAGCTTGCGCCACCAGTCCATAGCACCAGTGTAGCGGGTACAACGGTTATCGCAAGATAACCAGATCAAGCAACTTCGAGCGTGGCTGCTACTTGGATGAGTGACCGCTGAGCAATCCTGTCCTTGCAAGCAGCCTGCCTGCCCGGTGATGGTTCGGAGGTCACCTTTAAGCTGTTCGTCTCCAGTTTAAGTGTTAGAGAGGACTTCTTAGGTCTATCCTGAACTGATAAAATAAGAAATATTTACTTTACTTTACTAGTTTACTTACCCAAGCGTGCTTCTAATGTATACGTGCCCACGTTTTAGTGACAACAAACCCTCGAGATAGTGGCTTCGCAAAAACTCATCGAAACAGTATGCCGCATGTTATATGATTACGGCAAAACTTGTACATAGTGTCACCACATCCTTACGTAAGATTACAAAAACGGCCGACTTCCACTCTTCTATCACAGTGTTACATTTTTTTTTATTCTGGTGTATTTTCAGTACATTCCAGTATGTGCCTGACCTCAAGTTGTTTACGACAACTCCGTCGTGAAGCCAGAGTAAGGCCAAGGACCGTACAGCAATTAAAAGGATTAATTGAAGTCACTCGATGTGCACGTGTCTAGTCTGGCCGCCATTATTGCTACGATCCAATCTTGTGGCTTCCCGCCATTCCGGTACAAAGTTCGTTCCAGTCATTCGATAAACAGTTCATTGTCATCCATCCGGTGTTTTCTATAATGACGTTCTCGT
Organism: Homalodisca vitripennis; assembly: GCF_021130785.1. Lineage (NCBI taxonomy): Eukaryota > Metazoa > Arthropoda > Insecta > Hemiptera > Cicadellidae > Homalodisca > Homalodisca vitripennis. Next base: position 28,431,753 of record NC_060213.1, on the reverse strand, counting down.
TTGGGCGCTTCATACTGATCGTTGTCAAACTGCGATACATTGTAATTTAGGCACGGTTTGATAAGTGGAGCACTCAAAGGGTTAACCTGAATAATAAATCAAGTGATAATGAGTTTGCAATAATATGAATTTCGAATCAGAGGCCATACCGGTCGATTCTACAATCGTAGCGACACGAGAACGCATTAGTCTACAAGACACAATTAATTATTAATTTCAAAACAAGTGATAGAATTTGACTTTTGACTCACCTGTTCCCCAGAGCTCCTTGTCCAAATGTCTGGTACCGAAACTGTGTTTGTCGGCCATAGTTTCAAGTTCCGCAGTGTTTCTTTTTCAGCTGACGCGACGTACGATCCGGTTTTCCTATAATCTATTCGCTACAAAACCGGTAATGTTCCACGATTACGATGATTTTTGGTCAATCGATTAGTCCTCTTGTGGTATCGAAGCAATAGTTACAACAAACAAATAAAACTGCGCACTGATTGAAAACGCCACTGACTGTTTAAAGTTCACGAGGAAAACATAACCTCTCTTACCGACCGATCGACCGACTGGAACGGTGGAATGTTATCAATCTGACGCAAGGAACAATTGACGACGGACTGGGGCATACCCAAGGGCACGGGAAGGTCGTCAACACCTATCAGCGAAATTACTGCGAACCTTGCTCCGATTATGTGTGTGGCGCACCAACGACCTCACCTCCGGCCTGGGGAACCGCTTTATCGCACACCTTTGCGATTTTATAAATACGAGATCACAAAAATGGTACATTGTTAACCCACGTGGACTGTCTAAAAGCTTTATGGGAACAACAACTAGGTGACGGATTATGGATTTAGGATGAATTAAGGATTTCAGCACACGAAGAATAGAGTCTATACTTAGGCGGCAATTTATTGCTTACAAGCCCGAAATTCGACAACAAAGTACTCATACTTTATTGTAGCCAGTGTAATTGTAAATTGAAAAATATCTCGTTTTACGATTTAAATTTGAACTTAGCCACAGTTTTGCAAATAAAGTTTACATAAAAGCTGATTCTGGCGCTGTTTTTTGAGACAAATATTGTTGAGATTAGAATGGATTAGATTAGAAATTGATGGGATTAGAAATGACCTTATCTTACCTTGCCACAAAACAAAATTATTTGAAAATCAGTGCTTTTATGCCTGCATTCGTCTTTTTAACTCTTTGCCTCTTTACTTGAAAAGTGTTGCTGATGATAGGGAATTTCTGAATAAACTTAAAAGGTCCTTATTTTAAAAGAATACTATAGTGTTCGAGAATACCTAGAAGAGAGAAAAATGTAGACCTCCATAATTAGTTTACCTTATTTTAGGTTTCATGGGTAACTCTGTATTGATTATTTTTATATACTACATCATGTATACATGTATTTTGGCGATTGTACATGCATTTTATGTTTTTTGACAATAAATAAATTGAGTTGAGTTGAGTTTAATTTCTGTCTAACGAATTGTTATCACAACTGTGACGCGGCAATTATTTTAACCTCAGTTTGCCTTCATTAAAACCTAAGTTATGATTTACACTATGGCAACTATTTTATTTTTGGAGGGGTTAAAAATGACAATGTTTTGTAATTTTGAGTGAAATGATGTTCCTCAGAGCAGTGCGTATATCAACTGCGTGCATTTATTTACCGTTTGATTTTAAAGGAATTTTAAATGGTACCCACGTATAAATGTATTTTAGAGGTATATTTTTGGACGCAGTTGTTGGCTGATCGTCAGCGAAGTCGAACCCGAGAGGCTGGAAAGATTTCATTTCTGCCTGTCTGTCCATCCGCAAAGATATGAGTCCATCCAAACGAAATGACCCAAAGAGTAGAAATGTGGGCTATCATGATACTTTATTTCTGTACAGACAACACTAGTTTGATGATAGTGCACATCACACTCCATTGGATTTGGTTGAGCGTTAACGAATATTCTTACATTGGTCTTGTTTTATTTTTATTCATAAGGTAAAACGAAAATAATAATAACGATTGGGAAACCAGTGTTGAAAGATGATGGCAAGGTTTAATTCAGCAAAATCTTGAGTTGTAGTGCCCTTCCTAGCTCACCGGAACTTTTATTATTTGAACACTCCTGTGAACCCTAACTTAATTAACACAAATGGGAATCGTATCATGTGACAAGAAATCTCTCGAAAGCTTTCATCCACAGACTTTAAATATTGCAAAGAAACATCATTTATACTTCGGAAAAATTGGGTTCTATGATGGTACATGTCACCATGGAATTCTGTTAAGCGTAATCTTTGTCTCAATTTCTTTCTGCATGATTTTATCAGTTGTCTATGTACTCGCAGGACATCCCTGCAATGAAATGGGTTATAGATTTGAAATATTGCCTTATAATATTAATGTTTGTATAAAATCCGGAGCACGTCATTCTGTGCACGGGTAATTACAATGTGATAGCTAAATGTCGATAGTTAAAGTCCCCCCCCCCCCACCTGCAACAATGCCTGAACATTTTCGGAACCATCTTCGTAACACCTTAAAACTCTTGCACTTTAAATTACAAATTTGACGATTAGCTTCCGCTGCATATCGAATTTCAAGTTCTCGCAGCTGTTCTAAATATCCTTCACATAACTTTAGTTGGAAACGTATTTCTAAAAGAATTCACTTCATTTATTCGTTTTGTGTACTTAGACTTGGCCACACTAAGCATCCAAGGCTTGTCGGTGAGGACCACACATGCAAATCAATATTATTTATTGATAATTTATTAGTCAATAAGTTTGATATTTTATTGTGGAATAATTAAAGGTTATGGTGGTTTAAGGGCAGGCACTAATGGCAATCTTAAACATAGTGGTTATTATACTAAGTTACCTTAAGACGTTACTATACAGTTACCATACATGTACGGCTACTTACAGATCCCCTAAAAGTGAGATTCTTAGACCAACTATAACGTATCATAAATCTCAAAATCTTTTGGCACTCCGATGATATTTTTGAGCCTATGAGAATTGAAAATTTCAAATGTTCAAAAACATTTGCAAGTGAGTAAACCACTACTGACTGGGATAAAGTTTATTAGTTAATTCATTTATTCCCTCAATAGAATTTGTGACAGATATTAACCGTGTTTCATTCAACTATTTACTTTAATACGGATGTTGAGTTTGGATCCAGTTCACCTTTGTCTTATTGCAGCGTCTAAAATCTGACGCTGTCACAAACTTGACTCCATTTTGTGCACCTGATGAGACAATGAGAACACTTCTTCACTTAGTCCACACTAGATTATATATTATCAGTGTCAGCTGTCGAAACGAGTTAAACAGTTTCGATTTATATTAGCTTCTTTGTTTTTTTTATCTCTTCAGACGAACATAGCTATCAGATTCTTGGAGTCAAGTCTGTGACAGCGTCAGATTTTAGACGGTGCAATAAGAGAAAGGTGAACTGGAGATAAACTCGGCATTCGCATTGATTCGACTCTTCCCACTATAGCTACGTTATGTGAAGATGTAAATATCTTACTTCAATTAATTTGTCACCAAACAAAGTATCAATTTATCGTCATTAATTATCAATTTATTTTTCAAAAATACCGCCGTAGAAATCAGTGCAGTCAAACCCCCCTTCCAGCCCAATAAAAGGTTAAAATTATGATCTCTAGTAAAATCTCTGGACAAATTAATTATACACTGATTAACCACACATTATGTATAGTAATTCACTCTATAATTGATTTGCTAAATAATAATATCGTAGTACTATACTCAAATGAAATTACTACAATTCAAAAGAACATGATGTTGAGATCCTATTATTAAGTAAATTGTATCACAATAGCTGTGTATAGAGAGTAAAAGTAGCTTATTCTATTAAAAAAAATATTTATGTACATTACACAAAAACAAGAATTAAGAAATTATGTTCGTATTTTTATTAAACACTAAATTTATAATCCGTATTTAAAAGAAACAGCTATCACAACAATCGCGAAAATGTTCATCTGCAACGGAACCATTTCTGCATTGTATACGAAAGGCTGAGCGCCTTCAGCGTGAGCGGCGGCAATACTTGCACACATCTGTTGTTTGTTTGCAGTGACGAACTTTGAAGGCGCTTTTGCTTGCAATAAATTACTGTACAATAAAATTAACAAGAATAGAATGTGTTTTATCATTCTGGGTTTAAAAACTTAAGATTTAATTTTCTTAAAATTTGACAGTACTATTCTTATTCCTACCTTTACGACGCCATATTGGATCTTCAAAACAATTAGGCTAGGATATAAAAAATAACTCAAATACTCCAATTTTAGTTTTCAGAGGCGTTTATTGTGTTAGTATAAAATTACACGGCGTTTATTTGTATTGATATTTTTAGAGAATAACAAAATAAAACGTTAACAGAGACGACTGATTGACAGAATATTCAAAGCGGGCCCACCTTGTAACATGTCATTTTTACAGGGGGTTTAAATAAGGCATTTTAATTTTTTTGAGAGAAAATATGTTTTTAGTTTAATGACATGTTATGATTTTTTATTTCTTCCACCTACATTTATACTCCAGTAGCTCAACATCAACGCAGGAGACGTCAGCTGACGAGGTCCGGCTCGACCGGGTAAAGACACAGAGTTTCACGATACATCCGCCGGAGTTCGCTTCAAAGGGCTGAAGCGCCTTACAGCGGACGACTCCAGTACTACAGTACGTAAGTACGCTGTGCCTGGCTTCCTCGCGCTCTCTCGGTCGCTGTCTCTCGGTCGCTGTCTTTCGGTCGGTGATTGCAGTCGAAGTCGCCGAGTCGGAGTCGCCGCCCCCACACACGCCACGATAAGGTGCAAGTAAGTACGTACTTATTTACCTGCCAAAACACGCTTTTACCTGAACTTGCCTAGTCACTAACGATAGGATAAGTACGCGATATTACGTACTTAAGCTGCTAACGGAATGTAATTATAGATATAAAGCGTAGCAAGAAAATAGATCAGTATTATCAGTAAATAATAGATCAGATTAGATTCTATTACTAGTAAAGAAGAGTTTGAATTTAGTTACTTAATTTATCGTTTCTTTTCGAGGCCGCTGAGTCGCTTGACGTACGTTGGCACCAGCGTTCCTGAGCTTCGGGCTAGGCGTAATTTAATTTAATTTTACTTAGTTTATCGTTTCTTTTCGAGGCCGCTGGGTCGCTTGACGTACGTTGGCACCAGCGTTCCTGAGCTTCGGGCTAGGCGTAATTTAATTTAGTTTTTACTTAGTTTTATCGTTTCTTTCGAGGCCGCTGGGTCCGCTTGACGTACGTTGGCACCAGTGTTCCTTAGTTTTCGAGCTCGAGTCGAGCTAGGTGCGAATTTGAGTGAATTAGTGTTCGCATTTAGTTTTTTTTATTTAGTTCATCGATTCTTTTCGAGGCCGCTGGGTCGCTTGACGTACGTTGGCACCACGTTCCTTACTTTCGAGCACTAGTCGAGCTATGTGTGATTTCGAGCGAACTAGTGTTCGCATTTAGATTTATTTAGCTGTCATTTCTTTTTTTGGCCGCTGGGTCCGCTTGACGTAAGTTGGCTCCAGCGTTCCTCGTTTTCGAGCTTCAGTTGAACTAACAACTGTCGTATTAGGGGCGTTTAGGTGGTGGAACAGTCATCCTAAAGCAAATGCTGACGCCTTCCCTTTATTCCCTTTCGTTTCCGAGTCTGCGATGATGAAAGCATGTTGATCCGTTGATCATCGGTGCTGTATTTGCTTCGGCTTTTGGTTTTACATTAATTCGGTTCTGAGCTGAACTTGGAAACTACCTCTCCCTTTCGAACCCTGGATTTTACCCCTCTCGACTGTTCTATCCGGTGTCTTAGGGTTATATATTTTTATAAACTATCCCTGACCCGATTAAACGTTATAAATTTGGCGCCCGAACAATTGGACGAAATTAAACGATTAAATTTTCTTAAAATACTGTTATTTAAGGAAATTAGTTTAAAATGTTTGAAAACGTTATATTTTGCAAGTTCTTTGCAGTTTTAACGCTGGCTGTTGGGAGTATTTTATATTTTTGCCAACCTCAAACAAAAAAGGGCCGATTTAGATAAGGCTAACGGTACTAAAGGGTGATAAAGATACGCCTGTACCATTGTCTACAGAAAACTCCACCTTTGGCAACGCTTAATGTTCCCACTAGGCAACCGGAAACAATAAAAGATAAATCCCCAACGGAAAATGACCCATATGTTGGATGGGTCTATCGCTTAGACAAAAACCCAACTACGCAACGAATTATTAAAATTCAATCTTGATATTGAGGGAAAGGTTGACGAATTAAGAAAACGATACGTAGCATATTTACGGTCGGATAAATTAACGACTTCAGAGCGCGAGGTCGGAGAACGAAAATAATAGGATGGACTATGCGGGCGTATTAGGAGGCAATTCCGTATCTCACACCCACAGGGTACTGAGCAGCAACGAGCAAAACGAAAGCATGGCTCTTCGTGAAATTCTTGGACTCCCTCCTAACGCTGACAGCAAAACTCTAAGGGAAAAGATTTTATCGTTAAAAACCACTAGAGAATCCCAGCCTTCAGCTAATGGCACGGTGGGAAACTCCGCACACAAACGTAGTACATAGCCAACAATCGATGTTACCGGACTATTCACTTCCGACGTACACACAAACGAATCCGGTCGGACTACAAAAACGATCAGGTTGTTTCGATCTGCAGAATGACTCGCATAACTTATGCAACCTAGTAAGGAAATGGAATCTTCGTTTTGACGGAGTGAAAGGACCGATCTCGTTCCTAGAGAGATTGGATGAGCTACTCGACGCGTACGGCATTGAACGAAACGACATCCTTACAGCCTTGCCAGAGATTTTCCAAAACTCTGCACTTCTGTGGTATAGGAACAATAAGGACTTATGGAACAATTATGTGGATTTTCGGAGGGACTTTGAAACACAGTTTCTTCCTCCTGGATACAAACAAAATCTTGACGACGAGATCCGGAAAGCGTACACAAGGTCAAGAGGAGCAATTTAAAGACTTTGTGGTAGCTTTAATGACATTAATGCGCAGAAGAGGGTCGTTAACACTAGAACGAAAAACTCAATATTTTATATTCAAACATGCGTCCCGAGTATAAACTTACGATGAAACGACAAGAATGTAGGACCATATCGGATATGATTCACCAGGCTGAGCAGTATGAAGAATATTTGAGGGCCCGAAACACTTACCGACCTCCTCCACTGCCATCACTCGCCCTAGTGCCAGAGACGGCATACTGTGCAAAGAAGAAGTGTGATAAATCTCACGAAGCGTCTGCGGTTTAGCAAGAAACGGCGTTACAAAGACAAAACCCGCTCAAGTAGAAAATGAAATGAGTTGCACCATTCATGGCGAGGCGAAACCACACGCAAAGGCGGACGACAGAAACCAAAATTGTCAAACCTAACGTTCAAAAAGATAAACGTGAGCTTAACGTGAGGTTCCAGACCCCAGTTAACACGGTGAGGCGTAATACGCGACGACAACATATGTTGGAACTGCGAAAAAAGGGGGCATTTTTTTTCGAGAATGCCAGAGGCCCAAGACCTTGAGGTGTTTTTATTGTAAGCGGCAAGGTATAGCAACTACCGCTTGCAATTGCCAGACGGGAAACGGTCGGTGGACTCAGCCGAGAAGGGGTCCAACTGAGTCCCAACCGAAGAAATTAAGAACGACCCCAGAAGACTGGCAGAGTTGGCTTCGCACAATAGCGAATTTTTCTGGATCAGTACAGAGCAGCAGAAACATGGACAGCAGACCACACATCGAAATAGAAATCTACGGTAGCATATTTTCTGCCCTAATAGATACTGGAGCAACGATTTCAATGGTGGGAAAGAGACTAGCTGAGCATTTGAGAAGAAACGGAAATGTACCATTTAAACGCCCAATGAAAATCCGGATGGCTGATGGCTCACAGACATCGTTAGAAGAATATTATACGTTCGAAGGCTTGATCTCCTATAGAGATACGACGCATACGTTCGAAGCACTTTGCGTGCCGTCACTTACTTCGGACCTGATAGTTGGTGTCGATTCGATTGAACCGTTGGGGTTGCTGACATATGATTTCCCTTCCCAGACGCGACATGAACGTAATATCTTCTTACAGAAGAGTGATGAAGGGGATGTTAGCGATTGAACCAGCTTTCAGAAGATGAAACAAGAGGTCTTAGAAACATTTCTAACAGAGGATTGCCTAAATTTAATGATGTTAGGAATAAAACAACACTAGTTGAACACAATATTCGCTTGATCGATAATACACATATTAAACAAAGAAGCTATACGAGAAACCCGATATATGAGCAGCAAATTGAACATATAGGATCCTTTAACGGCTGAAAATTGTTCAGCTCAGAAAAGAAGGCAGGTAAACAGAAGACCACGTCAGGAAGAAATTACGGATGAATCCAATGATGTAGGGATAGTTGATAGGAAACCTATGGTATAAAAGGCTATACAAGATGGCCACAAAGGGTGACTCAAATCTAATTATAAAAGATGGGAACCTCTATCGTCGAATAGTAGTAAAAGGAAATAACGGACGCAGACAGGCCCACTGGAAAATGTGCGTTCGCGAAGAAGACCGCCCGAAAATACTGCAAGAAAATCACGATAAAGAAACTGCAGGTCATTTGGGGGTTAGAAAAAACCGCCTTAAAAGCTCTCACAATGTTACTACTGGCCAGGTTGGTTTCGTGATGTGAAGGCATACGTTAGAAAATGTCTTACATGTCAACAATATAAAGTTGAACAAACCAAGCCCGCCGGGAAGATGTATTTACGTAAGCCACAAGGTCCGTGGTACACGGTTACCGCAGATATAGTGGGCCCCTTACCACGATCGAAGAGTGGAAATCGGTTTATACTAGTGTGTGTCAAGATTACTACAGCAAGTGGTTAGAATTTAGTCCACTTAGATCGGCCACGGCAGCTAATGTGGTAAAGAATTTCAAAGAGATGATTTTGTTCAGATACGGTGCACCCAGCATTTTAATAACCGATAATGGGTCACAATTTGTTTCGAAAATTTTTCGGGATCTTTGTAGGGACTGGAACGTCGACTGTCAACTGACGGCCCCTTATAGTCCTCAGAGCAATCCAGTAAGAACGTTCTAACCGCGTCATCAAAAACCTTGATATCGCAATTCGTTGGTGAAGACCACCGATCGTGGGATGCTAAACTAAGTGAGTTTAGGTATGCTTTAAATACAGCGAACCATGAATCGACAAAATTCACGCCAGCCATGCTTAACTTTGGACGCGAGCTGAGACTGCCTAAAGCAATATGTGGACCTGCATTTGAGTACTCCGTCGACCAGGAAACGACTACACGAGAAGAACGACACGAACAACGAATGGAAGAATTTAAAAGGATTTATCAAAGCTGTCATCGCAATTTAGCCCGTGCCTTTCAGAGGCAGTCACGATATTATGACCTCAGGCTGCGAGATCATAATCTCCGTGTTAGACCAGTTGGTCTGGAAAAGACATCACACCCCTATCTTCTGCTCCTGACGCGTATGCATCGAAGCTAGCTCCCCGTTTTTGTAGGCCCTTTCGAAGTAATTAGGTTTAAAGGCCCAAATATCGTCGAGTTGAAAGACCGTTCAACAAACAAAACTCAAACGGCCCACGTAAAAGACGTGAAAACGTATACGGGATCCAACTGATAGAAATCGAAAGTTTAACTTTGTTTCTCATTTTGTTTCCCCGAAGTGGGTGGGGGATGTAACATGTCATTTTTTACAGGGGTTTAAATAAGGCATTTTAATTTTTTTTGAGAGGAAAATATGTTTTTAGTTTAATGACATGTTATTATTTTTATTTCTTCCACCTACATTTATACTCCAGTAGCTCAACATCAACGCAGGAGACGTCAGCTGACGAGGTCCGGCTCGACCGGGTAAGACACAGAGTTTCAGGATACATCCGCCGGAGTTTCGCTTCAAGGGCTGAAGCGCCTTACAGCGGACGACTCCAGTACTACAGTACGTAAGTACGCTGTGCCTGGCTTCCTCGCGCTCGTCGGGTCGCTGTCTCTCGGTCGCTGTCTTTCGGTCGGTGATTGCAGTCGAAGTCGCCGAGTCGGAGTCGCCGAGTCGCCGCCCCACACACGCCACGATAAGGTGCAAGTAAGTACGTACTTATTTACCTGCCAAAACACGCTTTTACCTGAACTTGCCTAGTCACTAACGATAGGATAAGTACGCGATATTACGTACTTAAGCTGCTAACGGAATGTAATTATAGATATAAAGCGTAGCAAGAAAATAGATCAGTATTATCAGTAAATAATAGATCAGATTAGATTCTATTACTAGTAAAGAAGAGTTTGAATTTAGTTACTTAATTTATCGTTTCTTTTCGAGGCCGCTGAGTCGCTTGACGTACGTTGGCACCAGCGTTTCCTGAGCTTCCTGAGCTTCGGGCTAGGCGTAATTTAATTTAATTTTTACTTAGTTTATCGTTTTCTTTTCGAGGCCGCTGGGTCGCTTGACGTACGTTGGCACCAGCGTTCCTGAGCTTCGGGCTAGGCGTAAATTTAATTTAGTTTTTACTTAGTTTATCGTTTCTTTCGAGGCCGCTGGGTCGCTTGACGTACGTTGGCACAGTGTTCCTTAGTTTCGAGCTCGAGTCGAGCTAGGTGCGAATTTGAGTGAATTAGTGTTCGCATTTAGTTTTTAATTTAGTTCATCGATTCTTTTCGAGGCCGCTGGGTCGCTTGACGTACGTTGGCACCAGCGTTCCTTACTTTCGAGCACTAGTCGAGCTATGTGTGATTTCGAGCGAACTAGTGTTCGCATTTAGATTTATTTAGCTGTCATTTCTTTTTTTTGGCCGCTGGGTCGCTTGACGTAAGTTGGCTCCAGCGTTCCTCGTTTTCGAGCTTCAGTTGAACTAACAACTGTCGTATTAGGGGCGTTTAGGTGGTGGAACAGTCATCCTAAAGCAAATGCTGACGCCTTCCCTTTATTCCCTTTCGTTTCCGAGTCTGCGATGATGAAAGCATGTTGATCCGTTGATCATCGGTGCTGTATTTGCTTCGGCTTTTGGTTTTACATTAATTCGGTTCTGAGCTGAACTTGGAAACTACCTCTCCCTTTCGAACCCTGGATTTTACCCCTCTCGACTGTTCTATCCGGTGTCTTAGGGTTATATATTTATATAAACTATCCCTGACCCGATTAAACGTTATAACCTTATTTATTAATATTCATAATATTCACGCATAAGCTCCGTACGTGACTAGGTGAAAAATATGTTTTAATGTGTAAGCTTAGTGTTCGAACTTCACTGAAGATGATAGAGAGTGCTTTCAACGAATAAACCTACGAAATATAATATTTCTTTCTTAGTTAAAATTACAAAGTAAGACCCAACGTAACAAGTAATTCCTTGCACTAATGTGTAAGGAACTACTATAATTAAAACTTACTTATTACTTATACAAATTACTTATAATTAAAGACTACGAAACTAATAGTCTTAATACTTAGAAAAATGTTTCAATTACTCCTGTTTTTTAGTTTTTTTTTCAATTTTGGTACAGGTTTTCTACTTTTTATAAAAGTGCCGTGTTTTAAACGAAATTAGGGCGATGTAATAAGGCAATCTAAGGCAATATTCATTCAAATCTCGTACTTTCAACAATTTATTTATTTCAATTATATATAAACAGTAGCCACAGATGCAATATACTTATAGCTATTGTGACATTTTATATAACTATCCAATGTACAATACATTTCAGTACAACGAAAATAAACTTTAAATAAGAATATTAGATTAAGCAAAAATGTATATATTAAAATAACGCTCTGTACAAGTTCAGACACTTGATATACCTAACTAAACAAAAGAATAATATTTATAACAATACAAAATTGAATGGTTTTCTTCATTAATAAGTCAAGAAACTTTGTCAATTTGGGATTTGAACTCACCAACTATGTCATTGAACACATCTACCTCCTGCTTGAATAAATTTAAAAGTCTTAAGGCTTTAAAAAATGAAAAAATGATAGTGTTGGACTGTGTTACATCTGGAGACAAAAAAAACCAAAAAAAAACAGGAAAAAAAGAAACAAACAACTTAATCTCATTTAAAAAGAATGTAGCTGTCTATTGAAGTAGGAATAATTTTGTCACTAAGCGTAAGACCAGATTTATTCCTCCTCTATGTAAATGTATCAAATAAAATTTTTTTTCCAAGAATCGACGTTGAAAGGTCTTGATCACAAGGTTTATGAATATGTTTGAAAATGAATTCGTCCAAAAATTGTTGTGATGTTCAGGTGTTATCGTTTTTTTAAACATCTAAATTGTCACCACCTCCACGCTGAACGATATATGGTAATGGGCAATACATAAAAACACATCTGAGCGTTTACATATTTAAAGTAATTTCAAATCATTTAAAGCGGATATAAAGTGTTTACTTTGGATAAAATCCGACAAAAATGGCATTATGCAGAAACAAAGTTCTTAAACTCATCAATATTATTACAAGGAAAAACGCCTTCAAAGTTTGTCACGGCAAACAAACCACAGACGTGTGCAAGTATTGCCGCTCTCACGTTGAAGGCGCTCCGCCATTCCTCTAGAGTCTAGAAAGTGGTGTCGGCGCAGACGAAGGTTTTCGCGAATATTTTCGTGATGGCTGTTTCTTTAACATGGGGTTTACCTTCACATTCTTAATATTTTGATTGAATGAGGCTTTTCTTACGGCTTTAACGATTGGTGATTAACATATGCAGTTAAGAAATACGTAGTTCTATTGTATTACATTTAAATTATTTTCCTTTCCCTAACACACGTAATACAGTGCAAAGAAACCAGAAAAGAAACCAGTGACGTCATCAGCAAATGCCAACTTCCCTTACATTACTGAGAAAAGTAAATAAACAACTGTTTCCTGAAAACATTATTTCCCTCCTGACTTCCATCGGTAGCAGCAAGGACGTAGACAGCGAGGGGGTCCAAAGGGTCCGGACTCCCCCCCCATATTTTTAATTTACATTTACTTTGTTAGTAAACGATTATTATTATTATTTAAATAATTCAGTATTACTGACATGTACTGCTGAAAGATCGTTCTCAACAAAGAAACTGGTCAAGAACTTTTTAAAGAACAAAATAGGGCCTTACTCTCAGTCCACTACGCAAAAATATCCGTTGTCTGGACCCTCCCCCCCCCCCAAGTGTGTTCCCTGGCTACGTTCTTGAGCATCAGGAGTGGAAAATTTGTATTAGCTTTTCTCTGGGTACCATCTCAACAAATTCCCCTAATATCAGTATTTTGATCAAATAACTCAAATTATAATGATGTAACGGTACCATAGCAGTTTTATTACCACTTTTAACATTTATCAAACATTGAGCGGAATGAAATATTCTTGTCGAGAAAAAACTTATATTCAACAAATATTCAAACTTCACAGTTTTGGATTTATAAAGAACCTCAAGTTGTTAATGAAAGTGTGATTTGATAATTTTTAAAACATCTACAAGAACTATCCCGAATTTCAAACTCATCATTTGCCTGTTCCTCTTTGGGAACAAACTAATATTTTGAAATTATTTTATTGCTGATTTTAAGTTTCAATTTTAACATTTAGACTTCGTTTTATCTAATGTGCATGCTTTAGATTGAAAATATCATCCAACATTAAGTTGGGCTCCAGCTCGATCAACGACTCTCTGGGAACTCATTGTTATTACATTTCACAAATTTGATTATCAGCCTAAACAATTTCTATCCAAATTTTCTGTATTCCCCTTTTTACAATTTAAATGTTTAATTCTTTAATACTAGTAAAGTGGTAATTTCTTTAGTTGTAATAAAAGGAAACTTGTGTTTTCATTGATATAAGTTATAAGTTAATTTTAAGTAGATATCAAATATCTCAATAAAACTCTTCAGTCTTCAATAAAAAATATATATTTTAAACGTTTAATCGGACAAGCGAAAAAAAACCTTTAAAGTTTTTCTGAATATCCTTTAACAATTTTGGAAACACTAAACATCGTTTAGACGAGTATTAATCTGATCTTTAAAAATTATGTAAATTAATGTTAAATCTACAACCACAAATAAGACCTTTGAATGTCTGAAGTATAACATTGTACTTAAGGAGCTCAAATTGAAATGTTGAACAATGCAGCAGAGGATACCTATGGGTATGGATGATCTGAAAGTATACCTCGGAATCGTTTATCACGTTTCTTCAAGCTAAGCTTATACGATCTTTTGTTAGTGTGCAAAAACGGCACGCCCATACTGGGATTCGAACCTAGGGGTGATAGGCCGAGATGCTAACCACTCGGCTAACACCGGGGACGTCACTGCTGCTGTTAAACTTATATCTTTTTTTTTTTGCAAAAAAAAAGGAGAGGATTATCCCCTTTTTAAGCCTTATTCTGTCCGTCCTCGTGGGCCACTGGCCTGTGCGAGCGAGGATCTTATCAAACAGAATAAGAGGGAATGTCAATACAGTACAAGGTCGATGGTACTGATAAAAAGTGCTTCGGTCACATACAGATTTGAACCTGCGCTATCTCTAACTCAGACCCAAAGTCCAACGTCTTAGACCACTCGGCCATCGGCACTCCTAATTACTGCCTCACTCGTGTTTCTTTAGGACAAGAAGCTTATAAATTGTTACATCCTAGTCCTACTCTGGATGGGTAAGGTTGGGGATAGGGGTCACCTCCTGTCAAGATCCACGAGGAAGGACTTTGTGTATTAACCTCAGTTATGGCTAATTGGAAGAAGAGGAAGCCAGCTCTGTACCATCCTCTCCGGTCAAACGGGCAGTGGATGGCACACCCCTATGTTTAACACTTAGGGTGCACCAGTAAATCCAACAGCCATCTCCCGCAGTAGACTAGACCTGTAGATCTACCCTTGGCATCCCAATTGCGGTTGGTGATGTGCCGCTCCTGGAGATCCAAAAAGGTTGCTAGTGTGCAGGTTCAACTGGAAGATATAAACCAGCCAGACGTGAACTCTCTTGTGGAGGAGTTACATGTTTGGTCAACTGACAATGCATCTCTATCACGGATTCCACGGTGAGGACTGATCAGAGATTCACTCGATTTGTCTCATTCAAAGCTCGCTCCATTGATCCGTGCACGAGATGATCTGAACTATACCAGCGGCACGGTGGACGTGCACGTGTGTACGTATGTACGTGTGTACGTGCGTGGCCGCACGTGTCATCAGGTTGAGACACCCACCGCGCGATCGACCTCACGTTCTCCCTCCTCGGTTTCGCCCAATCCTTTCTTTGCGCCCAGAGTAAATATTTAGAGTGGCAGCACTCGAAGCGTGCCGTCCAGCGACACTTGAGACGATGGATTCTATCAACACGTTGACGATTCTCTAAACACACTGATTCTACAGATTAATCGTTTCCTTTCCGAGAAGGGTACAGGATCATTATGCTTTGAGTAATGGTTTTCAGACAAGCGCCATTGTCTTCATTAACCAAACAAGTCCTTCGACCACTCAATCAACAAGAGTACAAACTTTTATCTGTACCATAATTCAGCCTTGTGGGTGACCGCGTCATTGTTTTGTACATCTGTAAAGACTGTAAATCTCCACACAGAGTCATGTGTGGGTGACATGCGTGCACAGCGAGTAACAAAGCCACCGTCTTAGTAAAAGCACAATAATCGCAAGTTTGTTTCCATTGTATCTATCAAATAGCACCCACTCAATAGATATACTCGTGATGTAACGCGGATACATTTCCATTTCAGAACGACCCACACTATTTACAGAATCAAAGAAAATAAGTCTTCTAAAATGCATTAATCTTAGTACAAAAACACGTTGCGGGTTAAACTGAATTTTTTATTTGTACTACTTATACTACTATTGAAATAAGTTATTACAATTAGTCATACTTCACAAGAGAGTCCCTTTTTTACAAAGAAACCCAAACTCAAATCTCTATTTTTAAATTACACTAAAATCTGTATACTCCAAAAAAATTCAGTATTAACTTAGTCAAAAATACAAAATTATACTATAAGAACAAACCATTTTGGTAACTTAATGTAGATTCTACAATAGAAGTATAAGAGTCATAATTAAAATATATATATAAAAAAAAACTGAATAAAAATCCTTACAGGCGTTGCCTGAATAAAGGTATGACCATTTCATAAATAAAAGAACACAAATCAGCCATACCCAGTTCGTTCCAGAACTAACACTGTGAAAAGATTATCGTCTATTTTTTTAAATATACTTCCCTATTTTTGTTTCAGAGTATGAACATAACTAAAACTAAATGATACAATACTGTACAAACGAAAGTATACAAAATTATAAACTAAATGCAAAAGTGAAGAGCATTCATCGTTAGATTCGCTATTCCCTAATTAACAATCAACAAATAAAAATTAACACACAATCTTAGAAAAACGCACAGTTTTATAATATGTAAGTTCAAATATTTAAAATAAATAATGCTCTATGCTTTCAAATGAAAACAGCCACAACTTAACCAATGTCAAAAATGAAGTTCTACCATTTTGTGATCGTATACTTAATAAAACTGTTAACTGTTTGTACAGTCTTGGACCCAAGGATTTTCTAATGGCGTTTTAGAAATGCATACATAACCATTCAAAATACAGATGTCGGAGGAAATTCATGTATCAAGCTAACACAGGCCTGTTGTGACTCAGTTGCTGTTTTTAAACACTGAGAAAATATAAATTGTGAGCACAAACAAGAACGTAGTGAGGGAAACAAAATTGGGGGAGGGGGATCCAGACAACAGATATTTTCCCTTAGTGGACAGAGAGTAAGGCCCCATTTTGTTCCTTAAAAGTTCTTGACCCATTATTTGTAGAGAACGCTTTTTCAGCAGTACATGCAGTAATGCGAATTATTTAAATAATAATAATCATTTACTAAAACAGAAAATTTGGGGGTGGTCCCCTTGGCCCTCCTTGAGCACAAATAAACTCTACATAACTAAATCACAGGTTACATTATAATGTTTTAAGGATAAAAGTTTCCTTTTTAACATAAAAATAATGACTTCCCGTTGATATTTACAAATTACCCATCTTTATGAGTACATACGTAGTACAAAGCTACAAACAAGCGTCAGCTCCCTAACATTCTCATTTATATTCATTATATGACTACAAGTTTACGACTACATATATGAATTTATGTATCAATGTTTTTATTGCGCTACCACGTTTTTAAGTGTGATTTCAAAAACAATTGTTAAAACAAAATTTAATGTTTTGTAAAATAGAAACATATATTTCTATTGTGAGAACCATAATTTCTACAAGTGACTGGATGTCACCTGGTAGACATTACAATGTGTTAAAACACGTCACGTAGCTATTGTAGGAAGGGTTGATTGAATGTGAATGTTGATTTTGGCTCCAGTTCACCTTCCTCTCAGTGCGTATGGATCCACACGTAGCTACGAATTTGTAGACAACTCGGAAGCTCCAGCATACTTAGAGATCGCGTCTAAAACATCGTAGTGCACTCTAATTGTGCACCTGATGAGACAATGAGAATCCCTCTTCACCTAGATTACACTCTATTTTGTAGTCTCTGATATCTAAACTATATAAACAGTTCATTTTGAGCTTCTTCGTCGCCCGACTTTTTTTCATGGATCTCTTCAGACGAATATGACTCCAGATTCCAGGAGTCAAGCCTAAATTTCACAAAAGGAGGACTTTTGGGGTTGACAAAGAAGGAAATGAAAGCAAAAAGGGCAGTATTAAATGTTCTTATTAACTTTGCGAAAAACATTCATTCATATATTACTAAAAAACGTACATTTTAAATTAGTACTGTATTTAAGCATATTACAATGCAAATAAAAAACTAAAATCGGGTTTGCTTTGACATATAAATCGAAATATGAAACATCAGTAAGGAATATTGATGGATAAAAAAATTATTTGAACCTATTAATTTGGAATGTGGCATGATATTTCATTAATTATTGTTTAAATTTTTCTCTTTACAAATTGTGACTGATTTGAACCCCAATTTTTAGAATGATATTAAAAAAATAATGTGAAATAATTTGAATTAATTCGTTGTATCGATTCATTAAATTTCAGTAAGATATACTAATAGACATATATAAAAATCACAAAAACAGAAAAACATATAACGTACTATGTACTATGTATAATCTATCATTCATAATTTACTTAAATATAAAATCAAGCGGTAGTAGTGCCATTGCAACTGAGCGGATAGAAACAACAGTGAGTCAGTGACACTATAGACAACACTCAACACACAACTGAATCTAACAACAGTTCACATGCCATGGCATTACGTGTGCGCCGTAATAACCTTTTATGGTCTATCTTCGGGAATTCGGAAATCGAATTTTAATGATGTTACTAGTAACATATTTTTGAACTTTTCAAAAGTGTTCACCAAAAGGCCGGACATGTCACGTGACTTTCAAAAGCCGGAAGGTTAGGAGGACAAACATTAAAAAGGAAATATCACAACACATTGTTGCTGCTTGTATTTGATAAGGACTTAAATATATCACAAAGAGACGACGAGAATTGGTACATCGTGGTACAATTACCGCCGCTGTAGATTCGAACGTCTGTATTAGCGGACGTGATCTGCGCAGCGTACGCACGCACGCACACGCCCCCGCCACTGTAGTGTGTGTGACCGTGACCGTATTGCTGATAGACCTATGACGTCATCGCTGGACCGCATGCCGGTGTCTCCGCGTGAGGTAGGACCGTTCCGGTTCACTTCGGTAATGAATCGAGTTTCTTACATCACACCCGAACGTGAACCTGCACCATGCACGTAGGAAACACAACTTAATGCACGTCCACATAATGGCGCAATGGGTGTTTCTAACATTTCAGAGTTTAAAAATTCGAGAACTAAAAAAAGAATTTATTGAAAAAAAAACTCGATTGATCGCTTAATTTTTAATTTTTTTAATTGATACCTAACCTCTTATGGTTCTTTGTTTGAAGTTTATTTTTGACCATGGAAGGATTTTGAAGGAAACAGGATTTTTCCGGACATTTGCCATCGTTCAGTGAAACAAAAATTCAGTAACGCTACGTTTCGAGATCTACAATCTGATCTCTTCTTCAGGTAAAAAATACGTATTGTGACCTATATTCTGTAGTTAAGTTTTAATCATTTAGTGTTGTGTTTAGTGTTCTATTAAGTAGATGTTTTGGAGTTAGTGAAGTTGACACACAACGTGGTGGTTTTGATTCCTGACTTAGGCGTCTCACAACGCTCTGGTATGATTTTAGCCTAGTTTGTAATTATGTTTTAGGTTAGTTATTTACCTGAAGAAGATATCAAATTCCAGATCTCGAAACGTAATTTTAGTGATTTTTCGTTTCACTGAACGATGGCGAATGTCCGGAAAAATCCTGTTTCCTTCTTAGGGTATGAGTGAAATTCTGAAATCCATCACAAATATCCCTTGGTGATGTTACTACACAACCTTAAAGGTGTTTTGAAAAGTCGTTTAAAAGTCGCGGTGGAGAGTGGGACCTTTTGGACACACTGTATTTTGTCTTATATGCGGTCAGGGAGACCAAGCGAATACTCTTAAGAGGACTTTTGAGAGTGTGACACAAAGGAGGACATTAAAGCAAAAAGGGGGACAGTATTAAATACTCCTACACACATTACGAAACACATTTTTTATACATTATTAAAAAACGCACATTATAAATAAGTACTGCATTTAAGCATATTATAATGCAAATAAAAAAATCCCAAACAGGATTAGTTTTCACATATAAATTGAAATATGAAATATCAGTAAGGAATATACTGATGGATAAAAATATTATTTTAGTTTATTATTTTGCGTGTGGCATAATATTTTACTAATTATTGTTAGAATTGTTAAATATTTAAACATTAGAACTGATTTGAGGCCAAATTCTTATAATAATATTAACAATAAATTCATATAATTGGAATAAATCCATTGCATTGATTCATTACATTATTAGTTAGCTATACTAACAGACTATATCAGAAATTATCACAGTAGTAACATAATTAACCTGTCACTTATAATACATAAATATAAAATCAAGGGGTAGTAGCACCAGTGCAGCTGAGCGGATAGAAACAACAGTGAGTCAGTGACACTACAGACAACACTCAACATACAACTGGATCTAACAGCAGTTCACATGCCATGGCATTACGTGTGCGCTGCAATAACTTTTCATGGCCTATCCTCGGGACTTCGGAAATCGGAAGAATTTTTTAATGTGATGCTAATACTATTTTCGAACATTTAAGCGTTCCCCAAAAAGCCGGACATTTTGCATAATTTTCAAAAGCTGGGAGGACAGGAGAAAAAACATTAAAAAGGAGGACATGTCCTCCTAAAGCCGGACGTCTGGTCACCCTGTATGCGGTACATTGCAAATAATTTATCTCCTCGGATACAAAGATCATACTCGCTCATGCTTAGCTTCCTGTTCAGGAACCGTCGAGACGGAAATTTGTAGAGCACGAATTCATAAGCATCGGCTGAATCATACAACTGATGCAAACGCAGGACGCATTACGACGGTTGGCGTCCCGCTGGGAACACAATAATGCGTCATTGTCCTACTAAACCTCGGATGGAAGCAACCAGGAATTGTGCAACTTTCCGACCAAATTTCGTCATTCAAAACGTGAATCGTATTCACACAGATTAAATTAGTAGGCTGAAACGGGACATGAATTCTCTAAGTGTGCAAGTAAAGATAACAAAGGAATAGTGAATGTGAATCCCAGAACTGTTCATTTTTTAAAAAGCTACAGGACAGACAGAGATTTCAAGGGCCTATTTTTAGCGAGAGTTATCGCAGAGGGACAGACAGACAGCTGGACGAACAGCCCCATTTCACTCCAAAATCAATAGGGTTCTTCCTTAGAAGAAGCGCAACCGATGTACAAAGTTTCAGACTTCAAGGACCCGTCTATCGAGAGTTTTCGCACATACGGACAGACAGACAGGCGGACGGACAGTCCCCATTTGACTCCAAAATCAATAGGGTTCTTCCTTAGAAGAAGCGCAACCGATGTACAAAGTTTTCAGATTTCAAGGACCCATCTATCGAGAGTTATCGCACAGACGGACAGACAGACAGGCGACGGACAGTCCCCTTTTGACTTCCAAAATCAATAGGGTTCTTCCTTAGAAGAAGCGCAACCGATGTACAAAGTTTCAGATTTCAATTACCTATCTATCGAGAGTTATCGCACACAGACGACGGACGGACAGTCCCAATTGACTCTAAAATCAATATGGGTTCTTCCTTAGAAGAAGCACAACCGATATACAAAGTTTCAGATTTCAATTACCTATCTATCGAGAGTTATCGCACAGACGGACGGACAGTCTACTTTGACTCTAAAATCAATAGGGTTCTTCCTTAGAAGAAGCGCAACTCATATACAAAGTTTCAGATTTCAATTACCTATCTATCGAGAGTTATCGCACACACGGACAGACAGACAGGCGGACGGACAGTCCCACTTTGACTCCAAAATCAATAGGGTTCTTCCTTAGAAGAAGCGCAACCCATATACAAAGTTTCAGATTTCAATTACCTATCTATCGAGAGTTATCGCACAGACGGACAGACAGACAGGCGGACGGACAGTCCACTTTGACTCTAAAATCAATAGGGTTCTTCCTTAGAAGAAGCGCAACCCATATACAAGGTTTCAGACTTCAAGGATCCATCTATCGAGAGTAATCGCACAGACGGACAGACAGACAGGCGGACGGACAGTCTCCTTTTGAGCCCAAAATCAATAGGACTCTTCCTTGGACAAAAATTAAGCTACGTGTGTAGTTTCCAACTCTCTACACCTTTCTACCAAGATTTATCGCACAAGCGGAAGGACAAGACACCCTTTTTAAAAAAGGCCCTACGTCGGGCCCTTAATCCGGACTAGCTTTTCAAAGGGCTTTCTCTTAACCCCTTTAAACACAACACCTAAACACAAACAAGAATCCAATCCAGATTTCCAAAATCTAACAGCTTTACAGAGAAATAGAATCGATTTCAAGTAATGCAGTGTTCATCACCACGAGTCCCCCAACCTAACAACTAATGATTCACGGCAAGCGCTGGACACACGATCTCGATATTTCCTTTACAGTAAGCCTGCATCATCAATCGGAAGCTGATTCGATTAGTACATTGCGGTTACGGAAATTTAAAACGGAGACCACCGACAACAACCGCCGCCAAGCGGACCGCGGATCACGTGGTCACGGCCGGGTAAACTAATCATGATAAGTGGACGATGACAGGGCCTGGCGGTACGAGCGGTACAGTCAAGTCCAAACCGACCGATACCGGTCAGCTGTCATGGTCGAGTACGGGCACTCGTAACACGATCTCTCCGCAGTCTTTTTTACTGTGGTGCACGCACACTTAACTACTGTACTACTACTACTTAACAGGAGCTACAGTCAACCCATTCTTTGTAATTTTCTGTTATCTAAAAAATTGTACTAAGACTAAGTAGTTTTTAACGTAACAACTTGTAGTTCAAGTTCCCACCATGCGGATATCCCTGAACCAGTAAATAGATCATGCAAGCTGTCTTTTAAAATTTAAAGCCCGCCTGATTCGAAGACTTTAGCTAATTGCCTTTGTTTAACACGAATTTATTCGTGACCATCAAATAGCAGGAAATCATGTTCAACAACAATACAGAAAGATTGAATTAAATTTTGGGTCAAGCGCAATGAAACCGTCATAGACAATCTAAGTATGGTTTTATGAGATTCTGTAAGTACAGTCCAATCTTGATAATCCGACATTTGCCAGTCCGACACGCTCGAAAAAGGCTATCGGCAGTCGGCTACCGTAATACTGTACAAGTGTACAGAATCTTTAAGTAAGAAGAGGCAAAAAACTGTTTTTGATTTTTTTTTAAGTGTAAAGATGGTATTTTAAGAGTATTCGCTTATGTATTATGTTTGCACACTTTGTTCATTCTACTATAATTAGGTACAAACAGCAAAAAAGTTTGTTCTTACAGTATAGTGTTTGCTTATTTTCACGTTTCTTACTGATTATAGGTTATTTATGCATTGTGTAAATGGCACCCTTGGTAATCCGGACTCCTTGGTAATCCGACAGTGTGCTGGTCCCATATCTGTCGGATTATCAAGATTGGACAGTACTCCTAGTTTACAAAGATCCCCCAAACATGTTGATACTGAATATTTTAAACCCAATAATCTGGGATTCTGGACCACAGTCCGAGGAAATTATGCGAGCAGCGAATTTTGGTTGTTGCAAAGGGCACACAAATATTGCGCTAGAAACGAAGTAAAGTTTTCAAGACTCGAGGATTCGTCAAGTGCAGCTAACTCTGGTCCGCAGTGATAAGGGTTAAGATATACATTGGTACATTCCAAGACTGGAGATCTTTGAAATAAGAGAATGCATTGAACAAGGCTCGGAACGCAAGGTCGCACACTCCATTGCATCAGGTTTACAGGGCGGTCATTCATACTTTCCAAGAACGAAAATCTAGGTTACACACAAGCACAGCGAGTCAGAATGACGCTAAGAATTGTTAGAGGATTGTTCTAATCCTTTAAATATCATATATGTGAAAGTTTGGATGCTCAAATCATGCAAAAGCTAACAAGTACGATTGTGTTGATATTTGGCATGAATTTAGTTCAAACACAAAATGATACCCTGGTCTCAACATTGATACAGGAGTCAATTGTACGTTAATCGCGAGAAAGTACTGCGTATGCCTGATTTCACCTGGAAAACATAAGGAATTCGATCATTCATCATAGTTACCCACAAGACCAGTATAAAAATATTTGCTAACGCATATACGAATCCCATGGAGTGACATGCACCATAATCGAATCAGTGTTGCTAATATATAAATGAAGCTTCATGCAACATTTCAAGTCTGTAGGTCTGTAGGATATTTTTTCAGCCCCAAGAGTGAAAGGCTTTCCTAAAGATCAGCCTATTGCATCAAAGCTAAGAAAAGGTTCATAGGTTCAGGGCTCGCTTATAATGGCCTCGAATTCAAAGGAAAACTACTGAATCTAAAGAGCTACTCATAGACTATACAAAAATTCAAGTTTTGTAAAAGCATATACAATCTAATACGCGACTGTAGAAACTGTTCATCTCTAACTTTAGAGATACGACACACAGCCCTTTACATTATACTTAAATAATATCCAACTACTGAAAGTAGAGATATCATGAATTAGGAAAGTCTTTGTAATGACAACCCTTCATCTCAGGAGTGTTTAGAATTCATTCTAAGAGGGTTCTCCATCCCCAAATTAAAATAATAACCTATCCTTAGTTGCTTCACATTTCTGTTCGTATTTATGAAAATAGATACGTACATACAACAACGAAATTATTCAGGATGTATTGAATAACTTTTGTATAATCTTTGGAACTGGAATTTAAAGGGATAATTGCAAAACAAATATGTAAATATATAAATAAAAAGCTATACAATTCCACTTACACTTAAAGTTAGCAAATTTTGGTCCCCGACGTTGTAGCAAAATAATTTGGAATGTTTTGATCACACCACATTTTACACATTACGTAAATATGATAGGAAAGATTAAATCTGAATGTTGAATTTACCTCCAGTTCATCTTACTCTTATTGCAGCGTTTGGTATCTGACGCTGTCTCAGACTTGACTCCTGGAATCTCTGCCTGAACAGACCCAAAGAAAGTTGGGCGACGGAGAAGCTGAAAACGAACTTTTACATCGTTTCGACATCAGAGACACCTATAAATAGTTGAAGTGGCAGTCTCATTGTCTCATCAGGTGCACAATTGTTCAAAGCGGCTTGTGTGCAAAACACCAATAAGGCAGATTAAATCTACTAGTAATAAGTTCAACGAATCATAATTTAAGGAAAATGTTCGATCTGGCATGTTCCAGTATATGGCCCACAGAACAATGGTTTGTTCTCCCATAACATCGCTTGACACGAAATAATGTCAAGAATCGGGCTAAACAGAACACAGTCTAAAATAACGCCCTCGTTTCCATTTCGAAACGTGAATAAAGACGCCATAAAATATGAACTTTACTAAGCAGAAATACATCATAGCTGCGTGTTGACTCGACATAGTAAACACTGCAGACTGAGCCAATTCAACTTACACGCCACAGATGAATATAGCAGAGAAAATTACACTTGTTAATAGCTGAATGAAGAAATCGTTCCATAAAAAACACAGCCACGCGTGTAACAACTACCTAATACAAGGCCAGTTGTATTTCTTTATTGCGTGTATTCCTGAAAGTTCCTTCATTTCGTCCATCAACTGTATGGGCTTCCCGGAAAATATGAGAGAAACGGGAATTTCAACGCAAATGCGGTCTATTATGAATGAAATAGTGTTTTATCGCCTTCTATGTTAAAAATGAAAGAACACTAGACACCGTGACATTCTATACCTGCATTATACAGGGTGTCCGGTAACTCTTGGGACAAAGGTATACCACTTCATTGCTCAGGTCAAGACAAGCATATTTCACCATAAGAACTAAAATGGTATTCCAAAATCGAGCTTACATTAAACTTGGTTTATATTAGACCTGGGATAACTTAGACCATGGTTAATGGAGGAGGGAATTGTAGGGAATTCGTGCCGTGAGGTTGGTAAGACCTACCGTCCTACCGGCACTCTTCTGTTAGCCAACAAAACACTGTTTTACAAAACAAGGCGTACTTTTACTTGTGTTACCGGTACTTTTTATAAGTTGCGAAAAGTTTAAAATCTCATGAAAAGTTATTCATTGCTGGGAAACGACTTCAGAAGATCTATTCGTTACGCCTTTCGTAACGGTGACTCACCAGCACTGACAATAGAGTTAGTTCCACCGCTGACCACCAGGTAGCAGGGTGGGTTAGATTATGACGTTACTTCTTTCATTAATGTAAAATACAAAGTTAGTCTTTAAATGAAGAAAATCAATATTTTTCAGACCAAACGAAATGTACATCTATAAAACTATACGTCGAATATTTTATTTAGTTCTGTATACATTCAATCAGAGAACAATGATTAAATTTAACTTTGACTCATTCTCGTATGTTGAAGAAAGTGTTCCGTTGTTATAAAACTCATATCCCGCGACGTCAAATTTGTAAAGAGTTGTTTGAAAACTGTGGTCAGTCACTCTTACCTGTATGGTGACATGCAGCTATTATGATAAAAAACATTACTTAAGGTCGTATCTGTTACTTGTTTGCCCGTACCTGTTACTTGTTTGGATCAGTGAAAAAGGTCCCAGTGCAATCCAAGTAGCAGTGAAATTTAACAGTGAAACCAGTGAACTGAAGCGATGAATGGTGAAATGCGGCGCTAGCAGTGAACTTAACTGTATTTCAAAGGCATTAAAAACCGAAAAACCTGTTATACCACTCACATATTTGCAAAGGTTAAACTTAAATAGTTATCTAAAACATAATATATAATTTAGTACACTGGACAAGAAACATTACACAATAAATTACTGCATTTCTAAGTTATCAAATAATAATAACATTTTATTTATTACGAAGTGGATTTTATTGCTACATTATATCCTATTACTGTAAATACATAAGTAATAATTATTAGCTATATATTTTAAAATTCGAAAAATTGTCAGATGTATTATAATATTTGCGGTTATTTCTAAATGTGATCGCAGGCGCTGGCCATTCGCAGAACACGACGTTTATTGCAGTGGAACTAAAATCCAACGGCGAATAACCGGAAATAAACCAGTGATCAACAAGAACCGGAAAGAAACCCGTGATCAACAAGAACCGGAACGAAATCATTGATCAACAAGAATCGGAAAGAAACCCGTGATCAACAAGAACCGGAAAGAAATCATTGATCAACAAGAATCGGAAAGAAACCAGAGGTCCACAAAAACCGGAAAGAAACCGGTGATCAACAACAACGGAAAAGAAATCAGTGATAAAAACAGAAAAGAAACCAATAATAAACTAGAACCGGAAATAAACCAGTAATCAAGACCACTGGTCACCGATAGTGATATTTCATTGCTTGCATTTCGCCAAATTAATTTCACCTTTTCACCGTTGTTAACTGAGAGAAGAGTTCACAGGTTTTGCAGTGAAATTTCAATATTAATTAAAAAGCACCAGTTCCTCATTTTACTGCCCACAACTAACTAAACCATAGAACACTCTGTGACACTATATAGATCACCCATCTTTCGTTTATCATCAATATTATACAAATCACTTAAAAATATAACAATATGATCAATTTTTAGTTAATTTTGAGATATTGTTAAAATTAATATTGTGTTCATCCTCCTCATAATCATATTATTAATTTTAATCAACTTAATTTGAAATATATTAATTAATTCAACCTAAATTCATTTCCCTCTCCCATAATTTAAGCAAAATGAATAACTCATTTTCAATACGTTACTATCAAAATTCCCTTCAACCAATATAGTGATAAATGTTAAGAAAACAAGAAGACACACACAATAAGGCTGTGAACAACATCACTGTTGAGAACTACCACTTGTGTTTCCTGCCACCTCACCTTCCTTCTCTAATTGACTGGACTAGTGTATAGCCTAAAATTTGGGAACTGGCCCAAAATTTGTTTTATCCCCGTAAAACCCAGTGTTTGGACACCCTTTTAAAACCATTTTGATACATTCTCAGTGGTGAAGAGTATACACTTTTGGGTGAGACCCAACCTTTACTACTTAATCAGAACTTTTCACCACAACGTTCAACTTTTAAGATTCCAATTTTCAAGAAGACTTATCAGTGTTTAACCCAAGTTTGACTTTTGAAGAGATAGATTTGTTTATTACTCACACTTATGTACTAACTATTTAATAAACTTATCACAACATCAGAAAATAGCTGACACGATCAACCACCCCCTGAGCGAAGATCTTGCTGTTCTGCCCCCTAGCTGTCACATTATAATTAAAATGTGAATTTATTTCAATATTTATTCAAAATTATTAATTCCCATATTTCAATGCTGTACCAAAGCCCCCATCATTTTAATTGTTACTTTTTTTTAATTTTAACCAATTTAGCTATCTAAAATAAAATTGAAAAATCAATAATCATTGTATAGAAAACAAAACTAGAGTCTACGGTAGTACATGCAATAAAACATAACAAAACAATAATTTTACAACTCCACATAGAGAACTAACTGATGGGAATTAACGAAAATGCAAGGGGAGAATGTTCGTACTGGAACAGTCCATGTTTATATCCAACAAGCTTTTATTCATACAAGTGCATTTGACTTGAAACGTAATAAAGACATTTCTAACATAAACATGTTTGTTCGTCATATACAACACGTATGTGTAACAACATATGTGTTTTAAGAACACGTTTGAAACAATTAAATTCATTAAACAGTGTATTTAAACAATGTGCGGCTAATGGACAGCATTTTTCTCAGGTGTTGTATTTGAGATAAGTAAATGAATTAGTATTGTACTTTGAGAATCCCCACGGCAGGGAAAGTGCTAACAGAAAGTTGACACTCCTGCAGAGGGATGCATATGGCTTGGAAATCTAAAGGAGTGGCTCTACAAACGTCAGGGTGAGCCCTTCCTTTACCTAAACAGACCATAGACCCCCATAGCCTTCGCTGGATTTCTGCTACATGGACCCTCCAAAGATCCACGTGCGAAAAGGGAGTTGTGTGTTCGATAGGTAAAGACCCAACGTGCTCCGCACGTTACGGTTACACGTTCTTGCGCACCATAACGTGGGGCACGTGTACGTGTACACGATAACAGTCAGATAGTTACGTTCGTATAACGTAAGTATACAGTACAGATCCGGCCGGAAGAAGACCTAATTACGATCGCATTCGTGCCGTCACGGCCGAGTACCGATAATGATTAAGTACACTGTACTCTCCTGCCAGCACTGCAGTACCCCCCCCCCCCCTTCCACCCTACCAAACAACGCATTTCCTGCATTTAAAGCCATTCGTGTACACAAATTAGGTGAATTAACTGGTATATAATCACTAAGGAACTGTTTGTGTTTAGAATGCGCAGTTCCCATAATAGCGTCTCGATTTAGAAGCACGCTCGGATGGCATATAGATGACCAGGTTAAATTTCAAGAAAGATGGAGGGAATTTCCTGAGAACCGGAAGATGCATCCACTTGGACAGGCCAAGCAGCAATGGACGACCAACAACTTCCGCTTTGGAACTTTTAAGGACTCTACGAACAGCACCTTCCGCTGCTTGGAACTTTTAAGGACTTTAAAGCCAAAACCTTTCACTGCCTGGAACTGTTTAGGACTTTATGACCAGCACCTTCCGCTGCTTGGAACTTTTAAGGACTTTAAAGCCAAAACCTTTCACTGCCTGGAACTGTTTAGGACTTTATGACCAGCACCTTCCGCTGCTTGGAACTGTTAAGGACTTTAAAGCCAAAACCTTTCACTGCTTGGAACTGTTAAGGACTTCATGGCCAGCACCTTCCATTGCTTGGAACTTTTAAGGACTTTAAAGCCAAAACCTTTCACTGCTTGGAACTGTTAAGGACTTCATGGCCAGCACCTTCCATTGCTTGGAACTTTTAAGGACTCTAAAGCCAAAACCTTTCACTGCCTGGAACTGTTTAGGACTTTATGACCAGCACCTTCCGCTGCTTGGAACTGTTAAGGACTTTAGGACCAATTCTTTTTTTTACATTTTTATTTTTGACGATGGAAGGATTGTAAATAGGATTTTTCCGGACATTAATTTGCCATCGTTCAGTGAAACAAAAAATCAGTAACATTACGTTTCGGAACTGCAATATGATCTCTTCTTCAGGTAAATAACTAAACTAACACATAATTACGAAATAGGCTAAAATAAACAAATCATGGCAGAGCGTTTTGACACGCCTAAGTCAAAAATCACAACCACCATGTGTGTCAACTTCACAACTCTAAAACATGCGCTTAATAAAAAAATAAACACAACATTAATTATTAAAACTTAACTACAGAATACAGGTCACAATACGTCTGCATTCGTCATTATAGATACATAGTAGATAGAGATGAGTGCTAAACAAACGCGAAATAAAGTAGAAAAAGCTGTAATCAAGAAAGATAATAGCTTTAATAAACATATAGTGTCAAATTGTCAAAAAGTCGGTTGATTAAGCATCCGCCAATCACGTACAGCCCCGCCCTCTTTCCAGGCGGATGTATATTATTGGCAGTTTCGGGTTTACATTGTTCTATCCACAAAGGTTGTTCACCACAGTGAACAATTCTGTTGATAAGTTAGTAAGTGAACATCGGTTTAGTCTGATTCATTTAACCGCTTTTGTAAAATGTTTGTCAACTTTCCAAATCATCCTGTACATTTAATATAAAAATTTAATCAAAACTATCCCCCAACTAATGAAAGGCCGCCCTCAAGTCAACTTCTGGATTCGGCATTGGACCTGGGGTAAAATGTGTTCCTTGAGGAACACCATTCGTGTTTCACTCTTTCGGTGAAGCGTGAATTCGTCGCTGATATCCTCGATCGCCACTACTGTACCGTTGTTGGTTCAACAACAAAACTTCACTTTCTACGGACACTTCGAACCGTTTTCCAGCAAGGACGTGCATTGAGAGCAATTAATTTTCAGTCCTCAAATCACATTCAGGGTGATCTGATGCCGCCAAAGCCACGAGCAGAGAACGTGACGACTAAATAGTGTTGCAAATCTTGTGATCTGTCGTCGGAATTTTGGCAAGTACCGACGACCGCTTTACTGTCCAAGTCTGCAGTGGCCAGGGAGGACGGGGGAGGGTCAGGGGAGGGGGGAGAGTGGCGTGACGAGCCCTCTACCACGTGACTAGCAGATCTTGTGCGTCACTTTTTGGCACCAACTGTAGTACTCGTCGATAGTGAAAACGGAACATGTATCACTCAAATATTACAAATACTTACATCACTGTTCATAAAGAATATCAAAATACTAGTCATAAATATTGCTATATGCTATAAGTCTATTATTTTGTACAGTATGTTTTATGAAACCATACCCTGAAACCGTTTGTTTCCTGGTTTGAAACCACAATTATTTTAGTCTTGACAATTCAGGGTATGTTTAGGGTTTATTATTGACGATGGAATGTTTGATAGGACTATGGACATTTTCCATCGTTAGTGACAACGCCTGGACTAAAATCCAAGCAACATTTGAGTACATTTGAACCTCTTACTTTTCTTCTTTCTGTTCTGTATTTGTATATGTACTAATACCTCCCCCACCTGACGAAGAGAATAGATTCCAATCCTCGAAACGTTGTTATACCTCTTGTAACACAATATAACGATGGCAAATCCTGTTATCCTGTAAGGTAGAGTAAATTTACACTTGAATGCGACATTCAAACAGTGCACGCGCCACAACAATTGGCGTTTCTTACATGTGTGTTTTCTAAATCCAGACCGATAGCTATTAAACTCGATCGACTTATCCGCACAGTTGGCAACACTGGTACAGAGACGGTTCAAAAATACCCGCCTGCGTCGCGGACAATATCGCCAGAACAAACACGTGGCTCGCAGTCAAACCGAGTACTTGCGGGCTACATGTACTCGTACAAGGCCCGCCACACCTGCCTCCCGCCAGCCTTGCCTTCAGGTTCTGGTTCAAGAACGGCTGCCGCGCTAGCCGCGGCCCTCGAGGCAAAAGCATTATCTGTGTTACTGGGGCGGTTGTTTATTTCTGTGAGATGACAGGAACAAATCGGGACGACATACGAGTACTTTGGGTGCAAAGATTGTACAGTTTCCCATACGCTTCATCTTCCATGACCATTTATTGGCTGATCCTTTTGAAGATCTGCACCCTTAGAATTATTAGATTATCAAGAACTGCGTATAAACTTTACAACTTTCATGTTTGCAGAAGTGGAAAGATGGTCAAAAGTGTCTAAATTGTTTTATTAGGTTCACATACAGGGTGTTCCGTAAAAGTGTTCCAATACTTTGGGATTTTGTTCTACACATAAAATGAGCAAAAAAGTTCGTAATGAAGGTATGTCCTAAAATCTTTAGTATTCCTTCTATCTGGTCTGTATGTGTTTATTGCCAAACAAATTATATCTTTTGAACCAGTAAAGATAAAGTTTTGAAACTTGAGAATTGTACTAACCTTTGTTAGTTCTTTTTGAAAATTAAGTATTAACAAATCCTTTTACCCGTTTCAAAATGGCGGACGTTTAAATTATTCCATCAAAATAACTGAAAACCTATTATCATCCGCTATTTTAAATCGGGTAAAAGGGTTTTGTTAACATTTTATTTTCAAAAAGGTCTACCAAATTTTAATACAATTAATTCTCAAGTTTCATACCTGATTCTTCAAAAGATATAATTTTTAATAATAAACATATAGGCCTGCAGATAGATAAGACAGAAAACTAAAGGTTTTAGGACATACCTCCATATGAACCGTTTTCCTCATTTTATATGTAGAACAAAATCCCAAAGTATTGGAACACTTTTACTGAACACCCTGTATAAACTTAACGCTTCAGATTTTTTTTTACCAAATAATATCGATTAAAGGTTGATTGTAAACCCAATTTATTAAAATTGAAACCTATCCAGAGTGACATACTGGTAACAACAATAAACAAATGAATCGTAAACTCTTAAGACAGATCTGGGTTATCCACAGAAATCCGTCTTCGATAACGCTCACTATTCCGATTCTGCGAACAGAGTTGAAAATTGTACACAACATTTTTTATATCCTAATTAAAAAGCGCGGAAAGTTTCAAAATGATCGGCCGTTAAATGGGCATGGCAAGTAAGCTTAAACGCAAACACCTCTTTGTGGGACTCTTGTTTCTTTGGGAATATCAAATTTACAACAAATTTAATTTAATTTTAAGATTAAAATTGTGTAAATACGTCTAGAACAGCTTTAACAACTGGAATTTTATGGTCCTTTACACAATTTTACATTACGTATAAAAGCAATCAGCTATTTACACCTCACATTTAGAACTCAATCCGTACAAGCAAAAACCAAATCCAACCTTCCAAAAAGTGGAATACGTTAAGTTCAAAATTTGGCCTTACGTATGTAACAAGCGTACTCATACATGACAAGGTACTAAATGTCTTTAGCACTTTCCAAAAGATTGACTTTCCTCGTTGTTCCCATAGTTTTATTTGGTGTTGGATCAAATCAAAATTTGTTTTCCATCCCTAAATTTCACACTATCCAGCACTTGCGCCCTGCGTTGATGATGTCCCATTTTGCAGCCAACAGTCTCT
This sequence comes from Homalodisca vitripennis, assembly GCF_021130785.1. NCBI lineage: Eukaryota > Metazoa > Arthropoda > Insecta > Hemiptera > Cicadellidae > Homalodisca > Homalodisca vitripennis. Next base: position 28,398,314 of record NC_060213.1, on the reverse strand, counting down.
AGTTTAATTTATATTACCTGTAAAGTCAAAATATTCCAAACAAATTGTTTTTATTTTAACTTTCAACAAAAACATGAACCCCAGCTTCTCAAAACCACTCCAAGCGTCCATCATCAATATTTTTGATGACTCTGACTTTCATTACACGTCATCATCAAAATGTTTGATGATAAACATTCATGTCTTTAAACTAAACTCATTTACCGACGCTTTTACCGATCAAATCCATTATAACCTATACCGTTCGAAAGCCCATCATGAGTTTTTTCTTATACGTTAGTGGTCTTTCGATTTCTCGTATTCTGTACCAAACATTAGTCCACATAATTTTCATCAGCTGATGTTTCCGGCGAAATGTATTTGCATTGTTTGTTGTTGCTCAGATACGAACGTGTGAATTTCGCTGTTTACAGTCTATTTTGTCCTTGTTTTCGTTTCAATTCGTTGCTATGTAGTTACCAATTGTTATAAATGATACTATTGTATGTAAATATTGTTTATGTTTTTCATAAAAGATTATCACTGTTTTGACTTTCCTCTATATACGTTCATATTATGAATTATTAAATAAACTTAATACAGCAATGTATATTTCTGTGTTCATGGCAAATTTGCTACAAGAAGGCTATTCTAAATCTCGTATTGCTACTATAATAATAGTATAATATAAAAAGTAAGAACATAAGCGACTACCGCAAATTTCCAAATGTGCAACTATTTATAGAAATATTAAAAAAATATATATTAATATAAACAGTTATACATTTTTTAATTCATAAAAAATTCACAAGTTCATTCTTTATTGCAAACTTTGTTTTCATTTTTATTTTTTGTTTAACTTTTTTAATTTCTAAACTAAGAAAGTTGTTTTTTCTAACTTCGCAGTTACACAGCATGAAAGCATAGTTCTTTGCAAAAAAAGGTAGCATACAACACTTTATATTTAAGTTACTATTTATATTTATTATAAATTTTACAAGAACGGTATGCAAAACCTCACAAAACGGGTATGCATTGTGCAAAGTATGATGGACTCTCGGAGGGTTAAAGTAACAAAATACGATGAACGAATTAGATTTTGCATGATTTAGTTTAACCGCATTCTTCTCAGAGAAGGGATGTAGTTGTGCATCTCTTTATGCTGAAACGACTGGTAATACAATGCTGTAAAAATGCTGTTTACTTCTGGAAGCAAGTCATGAAAACATTGTTTTCAGATCGTTTCTCAATTATTTCTGTTTCACAAAAGATGTCCTTGAAATATAAAAGTAAAATACGTACTCTTTTCTGATGGTCTAAAGCTAAGCATACTTTCCTAACGTAAAGTTTCAACGGGTATAAAACACTTCATAATTCAAGTACGTTAGTGGATCAGGGAGCAGTAAGTCAATATTTAGATCAGCACTGCTTTAAAATTAGATGCGGTAACAAAGCAAACAAAACATTAAATTCGGCAAACATTAACACCCAACGTCATCAGCCACCTGCCCACGCAAATTCCAAGCCCTCGTCGCTGGTATTACAGGGTGTCCACAAATTACTCTAGCAAACTTCATGATTTGATTTGTCAAGTCAAAATAAATAAGAAATCTCACATAAAGTATAGCCCTACCTTGCTTAGTTTACCGTTTATCTGTCAGTTTCTGTGTTTTAAGAACACTAAAAATTACACATATTTAAACACAATAAAGATATTAAGTTCACATTTTCCAAAATGTTTAGTCTAATTAAAAGCTGTTTTCAAAAACTGTTTCAGAAAATATAATTATTAGGTTTCAAGATGGCGCCCATACAAAATGTTCAAACTGTAATAACTAAAACACGGGAGATTTTATGAAAAATTTACAATAGTGAAATATGAGTTACTCTAATATTAATAATTTTATACCAAGTTTTTCGACAAATCACTCCATAAAACTTCACCATCTGATTTGTAAAGTTAAAATAAGTAAGAAATTTCATATAAAGTATAGTCCTCTATATTGCTTAGATATAACGTTAAAACTTTTCAAAACGTTTATTCTAATTAAAATCTGTTTTCAAAAACAGTTTCAGAAAAAAACATTATAACAAATTACAAAATACATTTCTGTAATTACTTGAAACCTGATATAAAATTTCTCTGAAACTTTTTTTGAAAATAAGTCTTACACTAAACATTTTGCAAGCAAAATAGGACTACACATTAAACGACATATTTTACTTATTTTGACCTGAAAAACCAAATGGTGAAGTTTGATAGGACACCCTGTATGCAAGAGTAAAATTTTTAGATATCACACGCCTTGTACGTAGTTAAACGTTACACAAGAGTCCAGGCGTTTTCACTAAACTGAAAGCAGCTTTTGGGTATTTTTCTTTCCTTTCTTTACTTCTTAATGTTCTTTATTTTTGTATGTACAAAAACACCCCCACCTGACGAAGAGAACAGATTCCAATCCTCGAAACGTTGTGTTGTAACTTTTGTAACATACAACGACCGCCATTTCAACATCCAATGGAGAAAGTTTGCCTTACGCATTAACAAGACAGCTGAAATGTATTACTATTTACAACATTAAATGTGTAAAATAATAGTGTAACGTTTATTTTTGTTGGTAAACTCAAATTTCTCAAGAATCTTAAAAAAAAGCGATCCGAATAATTGACAAATTGCGTAGTAGAGAGTCGTGTAGGCAAGCTTTTAAAGACCTAAAACTGTTGACATTGCCCTCCCTTTATATTTTAGAGACTTGTCTTTTTTTAAATCTAAATGTAATGCCATAAGAGGTAGTATATTTTAGAGACTTGTCTTTTTTTTATCTAAATGTAATGCCATAAGAGGTAGTGACATACATTTTTTACAACACGGACGAGTTTATTGCATTTAATTTGGAGATTCTCGATTGGCAGACTGACTAGGAACTAGAGTTGGACAATTCGAATGAGTGAGAGAGTGTGACAGCAAACTACGTATGTATGTATGAAAGAGAATTTTGTGGTAGTGTATGGACAATTTTAGCTCTCTAAATTTGACGATTCCGATACATTTCCTGTAAAAATGTCTTATGGAATAAAATATTTATTATTATTATTATTTAGGTCGTAAAAATTATTCAAAAAGAATACAAACTGTCACGTGAATAATGCTAAAATTAAAAATGTTGTTGTCCAAAATAGGTTTAAGGCCCCAAAAACCAAAATTTGTTACCCGCCAAAGGGGGGTCCTAACATAATCACCGCAGTGTATCGCTTTATGTGCACTTCCATTATCAAAGGCCCCATAAATTACTGCCATCGCGTAATCTAAATTATTGGGGGCGATCAACAAGTGGATGACGTAACCCGGTTGTTTACTCTGTTCGGGGGACCGTAGCCGTGATCTTGAGATATCTCAGTCAACTGCTAGGTCACGTGACCCTAGCACGACCTAACACGCTGGTGTATAAACAGCTGTTAAGACGACTAATCACCTGTTCGGCACCTGTACACTGCTGACCAGCTTAGAGCGTCTCGATGTAAGTCGTTGACTTTATTCACACCTGGCCAACGGCGATCGTTTCTATTCTGTCCGCTATACAGGGAATATATTGAGGGAAAATTAGCTTACAATAAACACCCCCCTCCCAAGTAAAACAGTGGATGTTCAAATTCGTCGCCGACTTTTCTTTTCGATCTCTTCAGACGAATACGATTAAGATACCAGGAGTCAAGTCTGTGACAGAGTCAAGTCTGTGACAGAGTCAAGTCTGTGACAGAGTCAAGTCTGTGACAGAGTCAAGTCTGTGACAGAGTCAGACCCCAGAAGCTGCGCTAAAGAATGTGAATCGGAGTTAAACTCAACATCCACAATGAACATCACAATGTTCCTTGTGCATGTCGAAACACACAAACCCTTTAACCTAAAGATGAAACTCATGACAATAAATCTTAACTGAACACATCAAGATAATTAAGTGGTTATAAACTACTGAGATGCTGGGTTCTATCTAAACAGACGTACTGCCTCCATGAGCTCCTCAAGGGCCTCCTTAAAACGATAGAACGCCCTTACAGATAAGTATATCCTCGCCTTACATTTGAATAAATCGATAATTGAAATTTCTCATCTGTTCTGGAAGTATGTTGAAAGATTCAGGACGGCAATGGAAAACTGAATTTTAATAATTGAATATTTAATTTTTTTTTTTGTAACACCAATGAGAATGTTGAATTCGCATTAGTTCACCTTCCTCTTAGTGCAGCGTCTGAAATCTGACGCTGGCGCAGGCTTGACTCCTAGATTGTGGAGTGTTGTTCGTCTGAAAAGAGATCCAACAAATTCGGCGACAAAGATGCTCAAAATAAACTCTACATTGTTTGACACACCTTGACGATAAAATAAATAGTGTATTCTAGGTGAAGAGCAATTCTCACTGTCTCATCAGGTGCACAATTGCTACGTCATGTATATGAAGATCAAGGTGTGATAATTTAGAAGGTATGTCATACAACTGGAACGGAATCACTCTCTGCAACTGCTTTGTCATCTCAGGCCTCAGACAGTCTTCAAGGTTCTCTTCTGCAGAAGAAACACTCTGTGAAAGTGTATGGTATTACAATAACTGCAGACAACCAATACATAGATCGGTCATGACCCAAACAATCCCGTAAAACCCACCCTAAGAACATCCTGACTGGCGAAAGAAGACAAAAACAACAAAGCATATCAAAATTAATTGAGTTATTAAAAAAGGTATTTGAAACGTTTATTTCAGTTTAAATCACAATCAGGATGAACACTCAAGAACTGGGTTAAACATTCCATATTAAAATGTTTATGGTTTATTGAAAAAAAAACAGGTAACTGTCTGTTATTTTTGTTTGAAGTGGAAATCCATAACATGGGTGTTGGATGGATAGAATTTGTTTCTAGAAGATCAGTCCGAGAGTTTTTATGTCACAGTATAAAAATTTACAGATAACAGTGTTGGTAACTTGTATAATTCAAAATCAACCTAGTATGCTCGGCATAAAGCCGAGGTCAATCTTGAGCTATTGGTGGCAAATAGAATTTAATGAAGAAGGAATACAACCGATAAACAGAATGCAGGATAGGACCAATGCTTATAACCCAACGAACTAAACGATTTTAACCAAATTTGCCACACAGGTATATTAATGTGGTCCGATAGGTTGTGTGTTTAATTCTTAAAAACACTCCCCGAAAGAGGACAGGGACTTTTGATCACATCAAAAGAACCGTTCCCTGTTTTAAATAGTCACTTTGGGCAATTTTGTAACCAAGACCACCGAAACCGGCTGCAGACAAGGATATGAATTTGTACAGCATGTCAATTAAATATGACAGGATGGAATGACGTATTTTAATATTTTTTTATACGGGTTTGATTTCAAATGCTTCCAGCAATGTGCTCCCAATCCCCAAATGCTCCCAATCCCCAAATACTCCCAATCCCCAATGCTACCAATCCTCACAGTTTAAATCCCTACTCTTACCCGCGTTATGATTAAAAATGCTTTGTATATTTTTCCAATTTTCAGTTAAAATAACCTAAAAGGCTTTGTAATACAAGTTTTTAAATTCAACACAAATTAAACCAACCTTGTTGCAAGGTAATTCCGAACACTATAAATTTAATGCTACAATGTAATTAATTATTAAATACTGTCATACAGTTATATTTATTTTTGTTTTATAAATATAATTTACATATACATTTAACTTGCCATATTTGATCCTTATCTAAAGCTAGGCATATTCTGATGCTAGATATAAAAAATAAAGTGCAATTAAGATATAATTACAAATACTGTCGTTCAAAAGTTTTAAAAGATTGAAATAGTGATAGAAACGTACAAATGGTTTTATTTTTTTATAAAATTACATTTAAAATTTTGATTTTTTAATATTACTGGAATTCGTTTTTAATTTTCAAGCCACAAATCCCAATCAATTATTATTTTCATCTAATAAACTGTTCTTAATTAAGTTTTCTTGTAAAACATATTAACAGCTTGAGTCTGTTTGCACTTGTATATTACTTGTAATATTGCACTTGTGCCAGATTTGTGGACCGTCTAACAATTCCAATTAGAATATTTGCACGGACCGTACTAGGCGCTAACCAGTGTGCAGGTCATGTATTGTCCTCGTGCGTTAGGCGCAAAGGTGTGGTTGGCAGGTGAGAGACCATTGTTAATGTACTGGTCAACAACATATGAACCATTTACCCTGTCATCTCTTGTTTGTCTCCCCCCCCCTCACCCCTCATCCACACAGGTATGTATATAAATACGTTCAATGTCAGAGAATGCGTCAACACCCAATCCACTTGCTGCAGGCTGGAGTAACGATGAGAACGACATCCTACCAGTTTTGGGGATTTAGACAAAACGATAGGTTTTTCATAAGAGTAGGAATTCTGACATTGCCATCGTTATATGTTACAATATGTATAACACAAAGTTTCGAAGAATGAGAAGACGATTAGTACATACAAGTTAGAACGTGCGCCAATCGACTGCCACTTCTCACCTGACGAAGAGGATAGATCTAAATCCCCGAAACGTTGTGTTTTATATTTTGCAACATATTATAACGATGGAAAATTTCCAATATCCCATTATCCTTTCATTCCTTCGATCGTCAATAACAAACTTTTAACAAAGAGGAGAAGACAAATCTGTTTGTTTTTTTTTTTTTTTTTTTTTTTTTTTTGGCACAGAACTTCCAGATCACCTTGGCTCCCAATACTAGGTACAAACTTCCAGCATTTCTATATTTTTCTCGTCTAGGTAGTTTTGGATTGAGTTATTTTTTTTTTTTTTTAATCCCCTAAAATCCCGATAGAACGTTTTTGAAAACTCCACAAGGACTTATGGACATCAATAGTAGGATTTTTTTGGCAATTTTGTATTCATATTCAAGGGAAACGGCTTCAGATAAGATTGTTATTTTTTATTTATTGAATTTTTTTATTACTTATGGAAATTACAGCCATATATCGTATCCATGGTGTGCACATTTCATGTATTTATTTGGGCCTCATTACAATATATCCCTAAATACTACTCTAAATTCTTCGAGGATATATAAAAGCATTCCCTATTTTCTCGGCCTTAGGAAAGGTATCTTAATGGACCATGACTAAATCATTTCAACAAATTAATCCAATCAAAAGCCAATGCGCCATTTTTAAGGTGTTTAGGAATTTTAAAACTGTTCAGATGAACATCGACTATACAACATGATTTAATATATCAGCTATATTGTCCTTTTGCAGATTAAAAATACCTCTGAAATGCTTTTCAACAGTACACGAGAAATGCTTTAGATGCATTGTACACTATACGGCAATACAATTTAAATTATAACACCGCAATATAATTCTACTACTAGTAATACAAGATAATCCCTAAGCAAGGCAAAGCGATACACTCTGGTTTTACAAAAAAGGGATCTTTACTCCGTTGAACCTACATTTCTAATTGTACTGATATTTTGAAAATGTGGAAAATGTTGAACGGGATATAGATTGAGCACCAACTTAATACAAAATCAAAAATAACTATATACTGTATATGACCTATCAAAAAACAATTTTTTATGTTAGTATATTATGTACTTCTCATAATTTCTTTACGCAATGTTTCATATTGCATTGTTGGAAGATGAATTCTGTTTGACTATTCTGTCAATTTTTTTTAAACACAATTTTGGTACACGCCCAGGGACTCAATATTAAATTCGTGGGTTTCTGTTAAAATTGCTCAAATTGCTCAGCGAGAGGTAGTTGTTGCATAGAATTTGTTGGTAAGAGTACTAACTTTTTTCTAATTCAATAATTAAATTCTACATACTTTTCAAAAAATAGAAATATATAATAAGTGTACCTTTGCACAAAGTATGTACATTTTATAAAAGTTTAGAGAATTCTTGGTGTAAATTTTGTTGTTGACGAAGGAGGGTTTGACAGGATAACAGGATTTCGGACATTTGCCATCGTTATAGTTAAAAAAAGGTATAACACAACGTTTCGAGGATTGGAATCTATCCTCTTCGTCAGGTGAGGGAGGTATTAGTACATACAAAAATCTTTCTGTTCCTTATTGTTCTATGTACTAATACCTCTCCCACCTGACGAAGAGGATAGATTCCAATCCTCGAAACATTGTGTTACAAATTTTGTAACAATTTAGAAAACCCATGGAAATCGGAAAAAATGGGCTTCACAGTACATAAGTTACTACAAAAAAACCAGTTGGGAGGGCTAATAAAATTAAATCCGTGTAATACCTCAGCCCAGCTGTAGAGAGTGATCTTTATTCAACAGGTGTTACAACAGAAACTGTCAGTGTAACACGTCATGTTACAGGTGAGTCAGAAGGGGCACACCTGTAACTAATAGGCCATTTCAATAGTGTGCAAAATACAATGCTTAAAGTAACATAGAGATCTAGGCAGCAAACAAAATTCAATAAATAAATAAAACAATAATATTAACATCATTGGTACGAAGTAACAGTGAAACACAGTGTAAAAAAGTCCCGCACGGGCTTGATTGTTTCCGAATGATTACAGGTAAAGCAATAAAATTTGGTTCATCATCACTCCACCTATAAATAAACTTTTTGAAGTAACTATCACTTCTTTATCATGTCAGGGGGATAGCCCGCAAGGAGTCACAAGGCCACCTTAAATGAGAGCATAGGTCGAGTAGTACATCAAATTAAAGGTCTTTATTAGTAGAGTGCAATGCCGCAAATCCGATCTCAAAGGGTTCATTCTATAAACAATTACACTGGTTTAAAGTTTGAAACATTTACAATGTAGGTCTTGTTCTAGATGGGTTAATATTCTTTTCTTGGCTCAAGTTGTGAAAGTTAAACGTAGTAAATGAATACTGAACTTAAGAAATAATTTTTAAGGTAGTTAATGTCTCTTCAGATCCAATAGAGGTTGGTCTATAAGGATTTTGGCAAAACGATTTAACGTAAGCATAGTACATAAAGTATACTTCACTATAAAGGGGTTGTTTAGCACATAAGATTGTTGGAATGTTGAAGAGATAAACTGGTATCAATTATTATTAAAGAAAATTCTTATTTAGGTTGGGCTTTGGACTTCACTTGACTTACATCCTACATTACACTTTAAAACAATGTAGATCTTGAGCTATGCTTACGTTAAATCTTTTGCCGTACTCCTTGTAGACCATCCTCCATTGAATGTGAAGAGTCACTAACTCCAGTAAGTCCAGTATTCATTTATTCATTTACTTGCACAACTTGAGTCAAGAAAAGAATATTAAACCATCCAGAACAGTACCTACATTGTAAATGTTTCAAACTTTAAACCAGCGTAATTGTTTAAAGAATTAACCCTTTGAGGTCGGATTTACTGCATTATACTCTACTAATAAAGGCCTTTAATTTGATATACTACTCAACCTCTCATTTAAGATTTCCTTTTGACTCCTTGCGAGCCATCCCCCTGACATGACAAAGAAATGGTAGTTACTTTAAAAAATAGTTTTATAGCTGTATTAATGGTGAACCGAGTTTTATTGCTTTACCTGTAATTGTTCGGGAATTATCAAGCCCGTGCGGGACTTTTTTACACTCTGTATTTTTATATAGTTCACAGACGATCAATTGGTCAGAAACGATGTTGGCCGATTTTAACCAATTTTTACATGCACGCAACGGCTGCTCTAGCAACAAAAACTGAACAAAATTGTTAATCTTGAATTACTAGCTCACAATGTTAAGTAAAACAAAACCGACAACCGAGATATAATCTCAACAAACAAAGCACGGAGCGACGCCCGGTGGCTTGAGACGTAACAAAGCTGTAACAGTGGTAGTCTCTGTCTCAACCTTGACTCTGCTATTTCCGAACAAACATTTAGCCTGTTATCTCCCACTCTTTAGTACATCTATTAATTAATTATACAGTAATCACCAACTGCCTCCGCTCTGGCGGTATTACGCAATGCACTCTTGGCCGAAAACTTACATTGAACTTCTAACGTGATAATGCGTTTTTATTCAAAATACGATTATGTTCATTTGTATAAATGAAAATATTCATTTACAAAAAAATGCAATTATATATGATTATCAGTATTTTTTTTTAATTTTTTGATCAACCCCAACGAACACTAATTTTTAGATTTAATACACGTTTTAAAGTATTCTTTCTACGACGACAGCATTTTTAATTAAATTAAGTACACTCATCACTCATTTAAAAGGTCATAATCCACGTGAATATTTTTATTGCAAGGCCCTCTGCAAGAATCGAACTTGTGATTACGTTTTGTTGGCGTATTTTGTTTTTTTTGTGTAATGTCTCGTTAATTGTTTCGTTGTTAAACATTCAAAATCGATCTACATACGAGACTATAGTCCCTAGAGAAGTTAAAAATCTTTAGAATATGTAGGCTCTGCGCAAACCAAAGGCACAACGATTTACCCATTCGTTATCAGTGAGAAATTAAATTTCATAATTTATTGTCAGCTATGATTATGATTGCCATATTGCGTAGGGGTAGTTCAGTGGTGACCGAAGAGGAAGATTGGATGGCAGTGGAAATTACTTGAGAATTTCCTATATCAGCATGACAAAAACCACGTGGCTTTGTTTAAAAATTGGTACTTTTATAAAAGCCAAATGGTCGAAGTATTAAAATTGATTGGCTAAATTTGCTCTATTTTGACAGTATCTAAGAGTGAACAATAAGTACAAAATTAATTGGCCATTAGGTAATGCTTGATCCAAAAGTCAAATTTTACAATAGCCTGTTTATGGAAATAGTCTCATAAATATTTATTTGCATTCCTGTAGCCATTTACAATGCATAATTGTAGTACCAAATAATAAAAAAAATTAATTCAAATTTACTTAACTTTTATCTTAATTATCCATCTCATCAGTGACCAACGATGAAAGGAACATGGACTTTTTATCCAGCGCCAAAGCGCAGTGTAGTGACGTAATATGGGTTTCACTTACGGTACCTAGTGAGTTTCTACAATACTGCATTGTTTACAGTGGTTTTGCAAAAAGGCAAACCTCTGTTTCGAAAGGCAAGCAAAAGAATGGCATTAGAGTCGGGCTTCGGAGACTAGGAACAAGAGCGACTCGGTCCAACTAAGGATCTTTCAAGGAACAGCAGCCCTCCAGTGCTCTTGCCCAATGCTTCATCGAACCTCCCCTTTCTTAGTCAAGACAATAAACTCCATTTCAGGTAACAATACACACTGCTTCAGCCTGCTACCCACTGTTTGGAACCCCGAAGAGGAACAAGCTGAAATTCGTCCAGATAAAGGCTCTTGACCACAAATAACGGGTTTTCAGGAATATGTTGCTTCGTTCAAAAAGCAACAATCTAAAACATTGCCAAGGGAATAATTGCATCATTGCAACTGCTTTATCTGGCCGATTTCCTGGAATGGCATCATATCCAGAACTGATTAAGCGGAAGACCATTGCCCTGACTGCAGCATCTCACAATTTTCCAAGACTCATTTCGCTTTAGCTGAAAAACACTTGCTGACATAACCTTACTCAATTCTTATCAGCCTTATTAGGCAGATTAGAATTCAGGGTGACACAGGTTATTACAGCAATGATTAATGGATTTCATCACTTACTATCAAAGGACAATCTTTTTCAACACAATATTTGCACAAAGTCCAGACCAAGTACACAATTTGCAGATGCTGCTGGTGAAGGATAAAATTCAGGCTACAAAGTCCATAGCTTTGTTTGTAACTAAGGGAATTGTATTGGTAGATTCTACTAAAACATACATTTCACCTAAGAACGAATTCCGATAAGGAAATACTATCACCCTTTGTGGACAATTTTGAGAATATAAAGTGCTCTTAAACTTCAAGTCGGGATTACAGTAGCTTTTGAACGATTGAGTAACACATCAACTGAGCAGAGATAAATTTAATATCAACAGGAAACAATCAAACATTCAGTACAGAGTATACGAACTTCTTTACGGGAAAATAATATTCGGCACCATGTACTCATCCAAAAAAGAAAAACTTGAAAACTCACCCAAATTCGAAGGAACAACTTTCGGACAATGGGAGTTCCTGCGGATCACTTCAGGGAACTTGTACGCGTCTTTGTCCATCTCGAAGGCTTGTTCACTGTCCAGAGTGCAAAAAAGAACTGAGCCAGTCTTGAGTGATGTTTTTATCACCAGTGATAAGACCGATAACCTCTGTTAAGAATCCGACCAACGCAAGCACAGCAGATAGTGGCACAGAGTATTGTATTGATAGTCAATAGGGCGATGCAATAATCTCATTGTGAGACTTGGCAATTTTGAGATAACCACAATGGCACTCCACCTTATCTCGCAGTGACTTACGGTTAACACCCTGTAATTCACCAGACCCTAATGTACAAGGTAATCTAGATTAATTGACAATAGATAAATTTTATGACTTTTCTTCCCCAAAATAAGACTTCAAATAGATTCTTTTTACATCTGGATGATCCACAATAATTGTTTAATCGGAATTTTTGCATCGTAAAAATCTTTTGTGGTCGACTAAAGGTCGACTGTAATAGTGGGAATCAACGGTTATCAGCCAATAACAGACATAATTATTTGTTATGGTAGGCATTCACAGGATTACTGTCGATTATTCGTTAATATATTTTTTTATACAGCTCGAAATCGATGTTACGATATTATTTAGTCACCATATGATGAAAAAGACAAATGGTCAGGCACTGCATTTCAATTCAGCTGTTAAACTTAATACCCATGATTTTTTCGACTGAATTATTTATTTATTTATTTATTTATTTACGTCTTATACTGCGAAAAGTACTTTTCGTTAAGCGCGTGTAAATTATATAAATAGTGAAAACAATTATTGTTATTTTAGTGTACTGTGTATTAGAGTTCGTCTCTGTTCTAAATGCCCATTTGTAGGTTGGTGCACGTTTTCAAATGTCCACGCACAACTTAGGTTTCATTTCATAAATTCAAAACTAACGTAGAGAGGAAACTGAGCGAATGTAGAGAGGATACTGTACGATTGTAGAGTGGCGATTGGGAGAAAGTAGAATGGTGATTGGGGAAGGGGTAGAATGGCGATTGGAGGAGTGTAGAAAGGAGATTGGACGATTGTAGAGTGGTGATTGGGAGAAAGTAGAATAGTGATTGGGGAAGGGGTACAATGGCGATTGGAGGAGTGTAGAAAGGAGATTGGACGATTGTAGAGTGGTGATTGGGAGAAAGTAGAATAGTGATTGGGGAAGGGGTAGAATGGCGATTGGAGGAGTGTAGAAAGGAGATTGGACGATTGTAGAGTGGTGATTGGGAGAAAGTAGAATAGTGATTGGGGAAGGGGTACAATCGCGATTGGAGGAGTGTAGAAAGGAGATTGGACGATTGTAGAGTGGTAATTGGGAGAAAGTAGAATAGTGAATGGGGAAGGGGTAGAATGGTGATTGGTGAATCTAGAATAATGATTGGGGGAATGTGTAGTAAAGATTAAAATAGAGTGTGGGGAAAGAAATTTCAACATAAACCATCATAGAGCCTTAGTGATGTTTTAAATTCCAAATAATACTGCTTGTTAATACATGATTTGTATTTTATTTTTATTAAATATCTTAATGTCATTGTGTTAATTAAAAAATACAAATACACATTAAAAGTCTTAATAATTTTTCTACTAAGAAGAAAAAACAATATCTTGGAATGTCATCTTAGAGTTTTAAGCCCTACGTCGTGCACAAGTTTACTCCGTTATTACATGTTAAGCCAGTAAAAAGTAATTAAGCTTAAATGAATTAGATTTATGACCTATGTGTATAATTAATGGATACATACATTGTTTATTATAAAAAATAAAATAAAACGGTAACGGTAAAATCTTTATTTACAACTAATTATTTAACACTTTGACTACCAGGCATTTAAAGTGTACTTTTACCTCCAGCCCAAGTGGCTTTCATCATTTTAGGCGTTCGCTACCATATGTATATATTTGATACACACAATAACTTTTACTCAGCCCATGTGTATTTTATTTATACACACGAAATGGTCATGTTTCTGCTGCTGTGTATAGCTTATCTGCACACCTATCATTACAACTAATGGCTCTTTTTGTTGGTCTGGGCCCAGACTGCCACTGGTTGCAGTGGTCCGGGGATTGGCCACCAGGGGCAGCACTAGTCATTCAATGTTTTGGTTTACAAACAGAACAGAAAGAGGTTAGGTGAAGTGTGGTTTGTGTAACTTAGTGCTTATTTTATTTGTGTTCATAATGGATTCGGATACAATTCGTGATGAAATCTGCACAAGTGAAAACGAAATGCAATCGTTGTTCCAGTCAATACCTGTGTTTGGAATGTTTTTTTCAAAACTCATAAATCAGTGCCCAAATATACTCAGTAGGCCTTTACAAGTGGTTTTTTTTTCAAAATAAATTTTGTGCTGTAATGTTTTTTACTACTCTTATAAAATTACATTTGTGTTGTAGATTGTTTACTTATTTTCCTACATTGCACAAAGAAATTCAGGTTCTTGGGGTTTTTTGTCCCAACTTGCGTACATGATTTTATTACCCAGGCCCATGTGTATCATATTTTTACACACTTCATAAACAGCTCCCTATGGCCATTAGGCTATTTTTTCATGTATTCACATATTCCTGTACCCATTACCAGTACAATGAGACACTTGGACCATATTGGGTAGGTACTTAAATTTATAACATTTTTAAAGTATAATTTCACTGTGTATAAAACAAATACACATGGGCCGCCCATAAACTTAAGTGCGTATATAAATAATACACATGGGAGTTAAAGTGTTAAGTAGCACAGATTGAGAAAAATCATTATAACTTGGCAACACTACACTAGAAATTGTTTTTGTTGAACTTCTAATACAGAAGAAAACATAATTTATTACGTGCAGTAATTTCTTTGCATTTCCACACAATTCTCGTACTCACGTTTATTGTAGAGGATCATATTGCAGTCTCCTTACCTGAAAACAAAAATTATATACAATTACGATTAAATATTTCGTATTAAATCAACACTATCAAAATGTAATTGTTGTGTATTGTAAAAAACAAAGTTCCTACACAAACCATTGTGACCTCATTTCGTAACATTTATGATTTTTGTGTTTTCAAATTCAAACTCAACGTTCACCGCTTTGTACGGCTACCGGTACAGTTCGTTTATTACGCAAGGAGAGACCTTCAATGGTTGCACAACCGCGGTTGTCAATTATCAGCGAACCGTCAAGGGTCCTTTTAACCACATGACGTCGGTATATTGTGCAGCTCACAGCGCCATTGTGCAGTCTGACATCAATCGTTAACGACGCATTAACAACAAGCGCAGCGGTCCGAGAAAATGCAATTAAATAGTAATTTATGGTTGGTTAAACGACCAACCCTTCCACGTTTAGGCCAACAGGAATCCTCACTTGTTTTGAAATTTATTCTCACCTAAAGATAATATTAACAGGCTTTTTTGAGCTATACAGGGCGTTCAAAAAATGTAGGGACATTTTTGGGATGTGGTGCAACAGCTGAAAATAAACAAAAAAATTCCCCTAACATTATTGTCCATTCAGTTTCTTTTTGCCTCTGTTTTAATTAACATCAACTATAACTCAGAAACTGTTTAAGTTAAGGTGTTGTAGTTTTGCATGTTTAAAATTTGTAACGAATTTTACCTTCTGTTCCATGAAAATTGTTTTCATTAACAGCTTCAAAATGACGGCCTTGAAAAAAGTGTAAAACAATATTTTCGCTAAACCGACATTGTGATAAAAAAACTATTGTTAAAATACATAAAACGTACCTTGTGAAAAGGAGAAACTTTTGGTTTCTTATTTATTGTGAATTGGTGATATACAACGGATTAATTGTTTACATACTACTTTCGTACAATTTGTATCTAATCAATGAAATAAATAAATACAGTAAAGGAATTTAGAACCTAGCGGATATTTCAATACATTTATTTAGGTGGGAGAGAAAATAGAAAAATCTGCTCTTTCCCATACGAAGCCTGCTCTAAAACACCTCTAGCAAAACATCCTGGCAAAATGACTGTCGACACCTGAAGAAGGTGTGATATAATACTTTTTGAAACGTTGCATTTAATTTGTGGCATTGAACGATGTAAAACTTTGTAAACCTGTCCCTTCAAACCATGTTTCTTATACGGTAGTTCATTCCTATAAGGATACTACTTACTATTATCATATATAGGCAGATACAACTACTTCTTGAGAAACAGTAGTTTCCATTTATTTCGACACTCGATGATATGTAAACATTACCATGTAGCGCTTCAAATACCGTATGGTAAATAATAATTTATTATTACTGCTCGTATATTGGGCAACAATACTAGATGCCTTGTTGGGAAGTTACAGATTGTCGTTTTAACCAGGCGAAGTTAGGGCTAGGGCTAGGAAGTCACCTTGAGGACCAACGGGTTACAGGTGACTTCCGAACCACCGGTAATGGCCGGGCAGGCGGGCTGCTTGCAAGGACAGGATCGCTCGCTCAGCGGTCACCCATCCAAGCGGCAGCCACGCTTGCCGTTGCTTGACTCGGTTAGCTCGCGACAACCGCCGTACCCACTGGTCTACGCAGCTGCCGGCAATGTTCAGGATCAAGATGGCCACTAATACAGTTGGCCGGGGGAAATGTAACAGAACGGAGTGCGCAGCAGAACCAGCCTTGTCAACTCAATTATACACTCTACGGCTTCGGCTGCAGACCACTCAGCACTATCCCATTACTGCACATCACTTCCTCCTCTACGTTTTGTTTACTTGAGCACACAGCTGACAGTCGCATGCGAAGTGTCCAACTTCGTTACAATATCGTTTGGAAATTAAACAAGCTATTTTTTTGCTTTTATATCAGTCCATGAAATATAAAATATTATAAGTAAAATATTAAAATTATTCATATACTGGGTGTCCCAAAATTACAGGACCAAACTTCACCAAATTGTTCAGGAGGGCAAACTGAACGAAAAATGTTATATACTATATAGTCCTATCTAGCTTCGTTTACCTTAGATCGGCCATTTTGTTTTTTACATACAATTAATTTTATTTTTGTTGTAAAAAAATATTTTTTTTTAATCTTATGTGTATTTTAAAAATGGCGGCCATTAAAAAACTGTTGGTTTTCAAGTTATTTAGGTTTTAATATTTTAAAATTTAGGTTTTAGGTTTTAAAATCGGTAAACCCGTATTGAAAATAAAATTACTTGTATGTAAAAAACAAAATGGCCGATCTAAGGTAAACGAAGCTAGATAGGACCATACATTATGACATTTTTCGTTCAGTTTGACCTCCTGAACAAG
Source organism: Homalodisca vitripennis (assembly GCF_021130785.1). NCBI lineage: Eukaryota > Metazoa > Arthropoda > Insecta > Hemiptera > Cicadellidae > Homalodisca > Homalodisca vitripennis. The sequence goes on along the minus strand of NC_060213.1, from coordinate 28,380,933 downwards.
TTGGTGAAGTTTGGTCCTGTAATTTTGGAACACCCAGTATAAATATTAATTATTATTATTATTATTTATCAATATAATAAATATTAATATTAATAAATAATATTTATATAGTATTAATATACTTATAAATATTAATATTAAAATAAATGCATGGGTTATAGTAATACGTGATACAATTAGAAGCAAATTTAAAAATTGTATAAGCACAACACTGATTTTCGTCAACATCTCCACTATTAATTTTCCGTAGGAACACACAGTATTTTTAGAATATCGTAATTCGTAACGGCTTAGAAAAATTAAACAATAAGTGCATAATAACTAAACCGGTTTGGCTGCAATCGATTCGGAGCTGGTTGTTGTTAAATACTGAAGTTTCCTCCTAAGAAATATGTTAACGTACCCTCATAATTTTGGTTCTCTAGTTTTCCGAGTTCTTTGTTTGACTGTGACGTTCGTGTTGTCATGTTTACGTTCTTGTTGTAATGTTGGCGTTCTTTTTAGAACGTAACATGAACGTGAATTTTGTGTTTTGTGTTCTATTTAACGTGATTTTGCATGTATTTTTGGGCCAAAACACGGGTTTTTGTGTATTTTGGAAGTATAATGTCGATTTTTCACCTTAAAAGTGTACAATTTACCCAATTTTTTGTAGAATTATTCTCGTATTATTAATTTTTTCGTATTAAATAGCACTGTTACAAGAGTTGAATGGGTTGGCGATTTAAAATGCAAAGAATATAAGAAATTAATTGATTTAGAAGACAAAAAGAAGTATAAAATCATGAATTTGGAGAAAATTAAAGATAAATTCGGGTTCACAACCAAAGCAGAATTTTAAGATTTTTAAGTACATTTACCTATAAGATTAATAAGCCTTTTATATGAAAAAAGATTAAAGAATTGAATAAAAATGATAAATTACACCTGAATTTTACTGGAAAGAAGACTATTAAAGATGAAGAATGTGTTACAATTAACTTTGTAGAATCAAGATTTTTCAAAAGATTTCGAAGATTTTTCATTAAAACAGCTTAAGAAATTAGAAGCCAACAATTAACAGTAAAACACCTATAGATTCGGTTATTTTTCATTCGTGATTTACTGTTTGATTTCTCAGATTCATTTATGGTACATTGAACAGGACTTATGTTGAATTACGGTTTGCCTCCAAAAGTGCGTTAGAATCGGAAAATACATACCTAGGTACTTGATGTAAAAGATGTAAAATATTTTTCAAAAAGCATTTAGTTGTATTTTATATATATATATATATATATATATATATATATATATATATATATAAAATACAACTAAGTGCTTTTTGAAAAATATTTTACATCTTTTACTGAATAACGAATAATAATATCATTGGACAGCGTAAAAGTAGTTTCAATGTTAGATTTATAAACTAAAACTGGAACACCTTAGATAACTCTGCGAGCAAAATGGTAGGTAAATTGGTTGAAGGTTTATTGCTGTTGTTACGGGGGGGGGGGGGGGGGGGGGGAAAGATGGCCGTGTGGTACAGCCAGCTCTTATGTGTTATAGTTACTATAATTATCATCACAACCCCTTAGTTATATACGTAGTTGGATATAGAAGGCTACATGTACTGTGTAATTTACTATAGTAGTTTTAGTATGTCTATGATATGACAAACAAAAACACTTATGCCACTTGTAGATTTCTGATCGATTCAAACTACGATCACGACGATAATACGCAGAATATGACAGGATTACTCAAATCAAAACACAGTAGTGTAAAAGACACTCGAGTTTGATTTAAAGAAGAAACTTCAAGAAAACACCCTTTTAGATTGTTTATTGCTGAGTGGGAGAAATGTTTAAATATACCAATGCAGAAAATTCAAAGTACATTGACACCTGTTGTTGAATGAATCTGTGGTTTTTATAGACAAATATATAGGTTTTAAGGGTCAATATATGGGTTTGAAGAGTAAATATGTAGTTTTGAGGATCAATCTGGAAATTAGAAAGGCAATAAACCTTGTTTTTATTAACACTTTTCGTTACAGAACGATGCAATTTCCACCACCTTCCTGTAAGTTCTTTAATGCTCCATTAATAAAAACATAAGTAGGCATAACTTAATCTGAAAAAAACCATGCATGTTCTTACAGAAGGTGGTTTATTACCTGGTATGAATTAATACATAACATGATTTCAATGTTAGGTACAGTGATATTGTGTTGTTTGAGCAACGCCCTGAGGTCGATTCTTTTAAAATCATTTACGGATTAAAACTAAAAATTTGATGACTCACAGTCCCGGACTGAAAATTGACACGAAATTCTCTCATAAGAAAGTACGCTCTGATATATATATATTTACAGTTGGCTGAGAGCAAATCACATGTCAACTTGCAAACCATATCAATCTTCGACGAATGAAGGTCGACTTCAAAGTATATCTACAACCCAATCAAATCCACGTGACTGAAGAAAATAACTCATCATCACCAATGATGAAGTTCAGAAAACTGACTTTTTAACCCGTTGTGATCTTAACTTGCAAATTTCAATTTTACATAGAGGTCTTGTGTAGAGTGTAAACATTATAAACAGAGTTAATTCAATTCGGGAACATGTAAATATTCTTTTGCTTAATGCACCTGATCCTGGATTTGTAACTGTCACACGGACGCCATATTTGATAGACCAAACGTTTCTTCTCGTAGGTACGAGACAGGTCAAATTGTTGGTTGCCTTTCACAATGTTTTTAAGGGGCTTACAGGCCGAGTGACTCCATGTGGTCCTTGGCCCGACGATGCGCAGTAGTCTACTGCTCATGTGGAGTGGAGGGGGAAGTCCTTACCAGCCACGCTTCCCCTCTCACGCATCTAGAAGACCACATGGAATCTCTCGGCCCGTAGGATGTAAACTTCTAGATTTTAGAGTTAATCATTTGTTCTTTCTAAATTCTAGAGGTAATCATTTGTTCTTTCTAAATGTAATCATTTGGTCTTTCTAGATTCTAGAGTTAATCGTTTGCTCTTTCTAGATTTTAGAGGTAAACGTTTGTCCTTTCGTAGATTCTAGAGGTAATCATTGGTTTTTTTCTAGATTCTAGAGGTAATCATTTGTTCTTTCTAAATGTAATCATTTGGTCTTTCTAGATTCTAGAGTTAATCGTTTGCTCTTTCTAGATTCTACAGGTAATCATTTGTTCTTTCTAGATTCTTGAGATGATCATTTGTTCTATGTAGTTTCTACAAGTAATCATTGTTCTTCTTCCTATTCCTGTCAACATCTTTAAAGATTGTTCTACAAAGGCCTACGACTTCCAACCTCAACTTCATGAAAAAGGTAATGGTTGTAGTGGTAATGCTTCTGACATGAAATTGTGGTATTGATATCTCAGGGAACATGCCATTCAGCAATGATTACAAATTCAACATTCTTGCACCGATTAACAACAATAGTTCTAAATCCTTACTTTTCTTATTAAAGTTCACAGGTGTCAGGTTAAATTCATGCACGAAATAAGAATAAAAACCATATATATTTGGTATTGGCAATAAGCAGGTTACTTTTTTGACCAGCAAAGTATCAAATTGCACTTGAAAATGCAGTAGTTTCTGCAGAAGGCGATACAGATGGAACACAAGTAAAAGTTAGCAATGACTGACACATAAATGGTTATGTACATCAGCGTCGACACACGACCACATAACATGCTATCATCACTGTTGATAGATGAGGAGGAAAACTTTGCTAACATTTGATTAGTCACTATCTACACTGATTTGCATAAATACAATGAAGTACCACAGTACTTTAGTCATGGGTTCAAGTACCTCTTCCGTGAAATATAACATTTCAAGAGGGTTTTAAACAAGGAAAAGAGTGCAAATTATCATATCCATGGTGGTATTTTCAATCACGAATGTGAAAAGATCAAAGTAAACAAATAGTGGCAAAATATGACACAATGTCCTTGAATTTCATTAAAACATTTGGTTTTTACACATTTTTTTACTTTTTTGGCCAACATTCTGAATTATATAAATAAACCTATTTGTATGTTGATAAACATGTATGACGTGTATGTAATGTATTGCTCGATATCTCACCTTTAAAAGTTCTTGAAATTTAATTCAGTGTTCTACACTGATTTGTAGGTTCAAATTTGAAACCCAGTACCATAGACCATTCTGATTCAAAGTGGAGATCAAACTAAAATAAAACCAAGTTACGTGTTGTTCGGCCAAAGAAATGTTTGGCTATATTATTCCATTTCACAAAAATGCTCAGCATATTTATCAAATATGGTCAAATATTTTTTTAAATGGGAAATTTCTTCAAGTTCTCGCAATTTACTGAAAATGCTCTGAGTTTTATGTATAGGCTATGTATTAGCGTGATTAAATATACTTTTAAAGCACCTAGAGTCCAAAGCAGTTAGTTAGCCGTGTGAACGTGACCTTAAAACGTAATTAAAACAAAATACATTCAATACACGTTTTTAAACTTTTGCATATTTGATTGTAGACACTGGATTCCGGAACGTGAAGTAAGCTGCTAGCAGCTTGTTATTGTATTTTATTGTAATTGGTTTCAAACAGTCTTAATACCCAGCAGGGATCACTTCTAGCTGGTTTATACCTACCAGTTGAACCCACCACTGGGCACAGCAAAAACCGATGTGCCACTTCAATCTGGGCAACCTTATGGATGTCCAGTAGCGGCACACCACTAACCGCAAATGTTGAGATTCTGGGGTTCATGGGCAATTCGATAAGTTTAGTCTACTGTGGAAGATGACTGTTGGAGTTGGTGGGGTTTTGTTCCCTAACCTCAGAGGTTCTTGTTAACCTCAACAAGGGTGTGCCACCCCCTGCCTACTTTGACTGGAGAGGCTGGTTCAGAGCTGGCCTCCCCTTCTTCCGGGATGACTTTGAGATGTAGTGCCCTAATTCTTCCTCATGGATCACGAAAGGAGGCGGCACCTACTCCCTAACCTTAACCATCCTGAGTATCCTGTCACTCCGGAAGCAGCGCAAAGGTTCTTACAGGACTAAGTGCAATTTATAAGCTCCTTGTCCTAAGAGAACAAAAAAAAGAAAAAAAAACAGTCTTAAGCCTTTCAACTAAATAAAAGTGGACGTGTGTTACGTTATTAGATAAAGATTTGTGACAAAAACAGTGATATGGAACAACACGTGTAATTATATATTACATCCGACTATTATTGATCTCTTAACACGGACGTTGGTTTCAGACTCCAGGAGTCAAGTCTGTCACAGAGTCAGATTTCAGACGCTGCATTTTAATAATATCCCATGTAGATTTGTCACAACTTTTGGACAGTAAATTCAGCGAAATGAAAAATCAAGAACGTTTACGCCCAGTTTAGGTACTATCAATTTTTACAAAGCTTTTTACAACTGCAATCGCTCATAACTAAAATATAAAGTGTTATTTGTGGGGTAAAGTGCACGGAAAACAAAAACACGATAACGTAACAAAACTGATGGGTAGGTAAACATTATTATCACCTATCCTTCTTGGCTATCAGTTCGTTAACTTTAGTGTTACAAACAAACCTCTTGTGATGGAACAACTAATGAGTTGTAATAACTTTGAAACCATTATCTATAGTATCGACATGATATCCTTAAAATTGCAACCAACTTAAACAGAAACCAATTATAAAACTGCCAAATGCTAATAGAATATATTGTAACCACTGAGAGACAGGGTGTCCAGACATCCGGCTTTAGGAGGACATGTCCTCCTTTTTAACGTTTGCCCTCCTGTCCTCCCGGCTTTTGAAAATTACGTAAAATATCCGGTTTTTGGCGAAAGCTTAAATGTTCAATAGTAGTAGCATCGCGAAGATAGGCCATGACAAATTATTGCAGCGCACACGTAATGCCATGGCATGTGAACTGCTGTTAGATCCAGTTGTATGTTGAGTGTTGTCTATAGTGTCACTGACTCACTGTTGTCCGCTCAGCTGCACTGGCGCTACTACCCCTTGATTTTTTTATTTATGTATTACGAATGATAGGTCAATTTTGTTGTAATAAATTATATATTTTTCTTCTATAGTCATAATTTTTATACATGTCTGTTGGTATAACTTACTAATAATGTAATAATTCAATGCAATTAATTAATTCAAATTATTTCACATAACTGATTTTTAATGTCATTTTTAAAATTTGGGTTCAAATCAGTTATAACTTTTAAAGAGACAAATTCTAACAATAACTAATTCAATCTTATGCTATTTACAAAATAAAATTCTCATTAATATTTGTATCCATCAATAAACACTTTAATAATATGAGTTCTTTTTTAATTTTCGATTTACACAAAACAAATCTAATTTGAGTTTTTTTTATTTGCATTACAAGAGTAACCGTACTAATTTTTAACGTGCGTTTTTTTAATAATATATAAATAAATATTTTTCGCAAAGTTTATAACAATATTTAACACTGTCCTCCTTTTTGCTTTAATGTCCTCCTTTTTCACCCCCAAAAGTCCTCCTTTTAGGAATTTTCGTGTTGTCAACCTGCTCAGAGAAAGATTTCCCCAAAGCTTCATATTCATATATATATATATATATATATATATATATATATATATATATATATATATTATATATATTCAAATTATAAATCAAGAAATGTCAGTGGACAGTGAAATAATGATTTAATGTCCATTATGTTTGGCTTCTTAGATAGATAGACTGACAGATCAAAAAAACAATCTTCTTGGGAGACACAATACAGCCAGCTACATCGTTATTAGTCTAAATATTAACAATTAATTATTCTCAATAATTATTATTCTCTGTTGAGAATTTAAATACATGATGTTAAACAGCTGATGACACCAATGTCTCTAACTCAGACTCAAAGAGACATTGGTGATATGAAAGGAGTTCTCTGCGCGTTTTACCAGGCAAACGGATTATGTTTTATGGATAAAATGATATTGGAATATGTCAAGAGGCCAATGACAAAGTAACAATAAATGTTACCCACGCCATTGACTATAGTTTGTTTATCTAAAGAAGATCCCTGACGGAGCCGGATCCCGGCGACCTCTCTCACACGCTAAACATCTCACTTAAAACGTCATCACAATAAAATATACACCTATATTACCTTGGAAATAATGTTTTACTACCTGTGTAGTACTGTTTACCCATGTATTCGAGTAAAAGAAAAATACGTTTGTGTTTAAGTGGATTGCTATAACCAAACATATGGAGAAAGACACAGTTTTCTGTTTAAAATCTAAGGTACTCCACTTAAACTCATCATTATTTAAAAAATTAATGACAGTAAAATATTTGTATACAGCATGTCTTCTATGTCTCTTGAAGAATTACCTACTAAAAATTGACAGGTCTAAGTTAATAACTAAATGCGTAAATAATTTTTTTGTAAACCCTTACGAAATCGGTTATTAGCTATAATTTTGACATTTAGAAATTTCTGCATGATACTACACGTTCTGCATGTGAATACTGATTTGGATTTATATTCATTAGAATTCTATTTATTTTTTAAATCAGGGAATACTGTAAATCTGCCAAATGGCCCACTTCTAACACTTTTATATTTTACTCCTTGTATATTGACGATTGTATACGATTTTCTTAAATTGTGAACGCAATAAAGATTTATAATTATTATGTACCAACTTTCACGGCTCTAGGACATTTCTATCAAAGATTTATCGCACAGAAGGACGAGCAATCTAAATCTCTTTTCTTTCCCTTCTGTTCTTTATTTTTGTATGTATTAATGCCTCTCCCACCTGACGAAGAGGACAGATTCCAATCATCGAAACGTTGTGTAATACCTTTTGTGACACATAACGAAGGTGAAGTATGTTGGTAGTTGTAAAGCTTTCTCAACACAATTGCGATACACTGTTCGCATAAAGATCTTTATTCAGCTTTAACACTCATGACAAGCGTGGATATGAGATTAGTGGTGAGTGGTTTGTTATCTTTTTCAAGCACACGTACAGACAACAAAGCAAGAGAAACTAATAAATAATTTCAAACCGAAAAGAATATAACTCAATTGAAGTGAGGGATCGATTTGAATGTCAAGGTCCGTTTAATCGGCCGCCAAAAAATTTTGGCACAGACGCACCTGGCATTGCAGCTTTGCGCTGTGACGTAGCATTTTGCTGATCTCATCGGATAACATAACCTCAATCTTGGACAAAGTGATGAAATGTAATGAAAACACGTTCAATTACATGCGAAGTTACCCGCGGTTTCGCACGCAATTATTTAGGCTTTGCACGTATTTGAGCAGTTCTGGTTCTAATTAATTATATTTCCGACGCCAATGTTGAGTTTAACTTGTTTCCGCGGTCAAGAAAATCTTCCAAAACGAGTATACTTATGGCCATTGTAATTTACTCCGGTCTTAGTATTTTTCGTTCCATAGTCGATTTTGCTTGTTTCCCAATCAAGAAAATGTATATCAATACACAGGTCTCAGAAGACCACTTCTGCCAAAATACAACTGAGGTGGTTTTTAACTTCATAGTAAAGATTAGACAGCCTAGTAATTTTGCCATTTATATCAGCGGTAAAAATAAGAAGTGTTGTTACTAGGTACCAAACTTACTCTATGCTTTCACACTATGGGTGTACATACATTGAAAATATGTTTACTCAGAGTGGTTGATTACATTTAAAAGGCTCATTCAAATTATAATATTTGCTGTAATGCAACATTAGAGACAATATGGAAATTTCGAAACCAGCGCGGCGTCTCTCTGAGGGATTTTAAAAATAAGAATATGCCTAAGAACCTTAAGGATGTCCAAGTAAAATTCAATGATCGGTTGAATATTTTACGTGAAAGCGAAACAAACTCACTTTCGCATTTATAATATTATTTAGGAGAGTCTATACGAAGTATATACATTAAACTGAAACTTTGTTTTCTCTTGATAGCAATAGAAACTGATAATTGTCCTATCTCTAATCATTCCTATTTTGTTCTCGATTCAATCAACTTCGAATCATACCTACGCAGTTGCCTTAGGTATGACCACAAGAACCACCAACCCACCACACTCCCGCCTAACTCGCAGTGGATAGGCTCTTATTTTAACCACAAAGCGATCACGCTTATCAATGTTTCTGTTATTATCTGGGAGAGAGTTCCCGGAAACGACTTACGCAAATGTGAAAGATAAAAAGGCTGCCCGATTGATTGGAATTGCCGATAAAGATGCATCCTACAAGTTCTGCGTGCCCTAAAGACACGCAGACACAAAGATGTAGTTTTGGAACAAATAACTTGGATAAACAATATGAATTATTGCGTGCAACAGGCTAAGTAGGTGAAGATTTCAAAGTTGTTTTTATCTTAACAGTGATATATTGCTTAATACAATGACATATTTGAATATTATGTCGTAAGTTGACGCAAAATGTGAAAGATAGAAGGCTGTCCGATAATTGGAATTGTTGATAAAGATGCACCCCTACCAGTTCTGCGTGACATAAAGACGCAGACACAAGATGGAATTTTGGACCAAATATCTTGTATAACCAATATGAATTATTGTGTGTGCAACAGATTAAGTAGGTGAAGATTTCAAAGTTGTTTTGATTTTAACAGGGATAATCGCCCAATACAAGGAGAAATATGAACATTATGTCGTAAGTTGAAGAACCAGCTGCAATATTCTGTGCATACTGAATTTTATTAGGATGGCAACAGTCATGTTGTTGATCACCACGGCACAGTAATTGAAGTCAGGCAGAACTATATTCTTCACTACATCACCACCACTAGAACCAGCCTATACCAACCAAGTTGATATTTGTTCCCACACATTTTACCTCCCACTATAAAACATTTTGTTATTGTTGAATATCAGTTTTGGAGCTCTATTAGTGTTGAGTTTAGTATAAATCTTGGATAGCCTAACACAATAGTGCAGTTTCTGGTTCACTGAACCATGCCTGCAAGTCCAGTTCGCATATTGACTCAATATCGAAGAAGTTTATTAGTTGTACATTCCTCGATGATAAGGAATGGTGAATTATGTAAGCAGTTTTTTCCGATGTCCGTCTTTAAACAAAGAATTGCACCAAGGCCTGTCCGTGGTCATGGTCTCCGACAGTTGGTAGTTTTGTCCTTTTAATGAAAATGTCCATTCACTTACTTCATCTACATAAATTCTCACTTTAATTTTATTTTTCATTTCTATACAAATTTATTTTGACTTTATTTGGTTTTTTTATTTAATTTCCTTTAAGTTTAAAGGAAACTTAATTTTTATTTTTATTTTCCTTTAAAAATTAAAATTTTACGGTATTTCAAACCTTACAATTTTTTACGGTTTGAGATAGCAACTGAGTACTTTGTGGTGACTCGTTCTCACGCACAGGCTGTAGTAGCCCATATGAGAATATTTCTCAAATAATTAAACTAGAAATATACATTTATTTTACACATTACACTTTAAAAACCAAATATTTAATAAAATATTTACTAATATTTAATAAAAATATTTAATTGTATATTTTTAAGACAATTTTTCTGAGTAAAAAACTATTTTGATTTGATTTCTTGTATGTGGAACTCGCTCAGAGCTTGTAGAATCCAAGTTTGGTGTGCCTCAGGGCAGTGTTCTGGGCCTCTGCTCTTGATCATGTACATTAATGATCCAGAGTTTATCCCTCTCGAAACCCGTAATGTTTGCGAATGACACCACCTTATTGTTTGGTGGCCCGGAGCATAATTTGCAATCCAAGTCTCTGAATCGATCTCAACACTTCAAATACGGTTGACAAATAATAATCTGTTGTTAAATGCAAATAAAACTTCTTTTATTCAGTTTTTAACTAAGAATATAAATCCAATAATAATTCTTTGTTTGAAGGTTATTTTTGACGATGGAAGGATTGTGAAGGAAACAGGATTTTTCCGGACATTTGCCATCGTTCAGTGAAACAAGAAATCAGTAACACTACGTTTCGAGATCTGCAATCTGATCTCTTCTTCTCTTCTACCTGAAGAAGAGATCAGATTGCAGATCTCGAAACGTAGTGTTACTGATTTCTTGTTTCACTGAACGATGGCAAATATCCGGAAAATCCTGTTTCCGATGATAATATCACAAAAAGACTTTTGTATCACTGACAGCTCTTCGGTGAAGTTCTTGGGGTTGAATTACATTTCCTAACTTTGCCACCAACTAAGCTGAATCAGTTTTGCTCTCAGAACATTATATCCTCTTTCACATTCGGACGCATTGCTAATGGTTTATTACAATTACTTATCCTCTGTAAGGTCTTACAAAACTGAAGTATGGGGAGGATCACCCCATGCATCCAGAGTCTTACTTGAATAAAAAGAGCAATTCGGATAATTAATGGACAACCACCTTTAAGTTCTTTCAAAGGAGTCTTTGGTTCACATGTAATTTTAACCATTACTTCTCTTTACATTTATACAGCAATTCTTTTTACACTGAAAAAACGAAGGATCTTCATACTGTTGGAGAAAATCACAGATTCCCCAACAGATAGGGTGGTAACCTCCGCTCCACCGTCCATGGTGGTGAGACTCCAGCACACCGTCTTGCACTCTCAGAGAGGAAAGTATTTCATACTGGAGGAACCCTTCACTTCCATCTGATTTAAAATCAAGCAAAAGAGAACATTTTAAAGGTGCTCTGAAAAAATATTTATTGAAAAATTAACTTTACACTTTTTGACAGGTAGGCTTTTCAGCCCTAAGTAGGTCCTATTTCTTTCATCAGAACAATGAGGTAAATTCAACTATGGCACTGGTAAAGTATTAAACCGTAAGTAGATCACAGGAGCTGGAACTAAGTGGTTTTTTAAACCAAAGTAGGTTTTTGAAACCTACGTATAAATTTTCTTAACCAGGCAATCAAGGGAATCACAGCTGTGGCATCGGATATATAATCATTTGAACCAGATATGAATCCTATGGCACAAAATGGGAGTCCCTCAACCTCAGATCATCTAACCGTGAACAGTGAAATAATACAAACCTCATTGTATGCACACTTACGTTTGTAAAATATTATAGAGGACCATTATATTACATCATAAGTGCTTTGACTAAGTCGACTACAGAGTTTGACTTTGAAAATTGCGGACGGAGCTGCAGGTAACATCTAGTTAATTGACAACAAACAATAATGGATTCTTAAGATTCGTCAAACACTAAGCAATCTCTCAAGGGGAGTAAAAAAAAAACATAAAAATTCCTTTTTTTAAATATTATTCTGTACCTCTTTAGTTTTAACTTAAGTCTAACATAATGCAATTCTGATAATTAAAACTCATAATACAACTCATTTAGTGAAGCACTACATATCCAATTTTTATAGAAGTTCATTCCAGAACCACTATAGTAGTTTATTATGCCCCAGGGGGGTTCACTCTTGGCTGGTTTATACCTTCTAGTTGAACCTCCACTAGCTACAGCAAAAAGTGATTAAATCTGGGTAACCTTATGGATGTCCAGGAGTGTCACAGCACTAACTGCAAGTGTCAAGATATTGGGGTGCAAGGGTAGTTCAATAGGTCTACTGCGGGAGATGACTAGAGTTGGTGGGGTTCCATAAGAGTCAAAGGTTCTTGCTAGCTTAGACATAAGGGCGATCCACCCCTGCCTGCTTTGGCTGGAGAGGTTGGTAGAGAGCTGGTTTCCACTTCTTCCAAGGAGACATGACAGATTAATACCCAAAATCCTTCCACGTGGATATCAACAGAAGGCAGCCCCTACCCCTAACCTTAGCCATCCAGAATATCCTGTCACTCCGGTAGCAGTATAAGTAAAAAGGTCCTTTTAGGACTAAGTGAAATTTCTCAGCTTCTTGCCCTAAGAGAACAAAAAAGTAGTAGATTATCTAATGCTTCTTACAAACTTTAAGTGGGGTTAATTTATTTTATGCTGTAGTCTAAACGGAGCCAAATATAATTACACCCATTTAAGGAATTATCTGCAACGGAACTAAATAAACCACATATGTCACTAAATAACATGATTTCGGCTCATTTACTCAAATGCACGTATATAATGAAAAGTGGTCCATTACAAAAGTGGTTCTCTGCAAGTATGAGATTATGATGCCACTTATTTAAACAAATGAAATATCATGAGATGTGTGGTTTACAACATATGTGTACAACATATGAGAATTGTTCCCGGAGTAAAAACATGAGAAAAAATAGGAAGAATCTGACAGGTTGAGGTAAATATGCTAACAAGGCCATCCAAGAGAAAAGTGTAGACAAAGGAAGCAAGGCGACTGCAGGATTGATATGAAGCAGAAAATGAAACTGAAAAGCAAACTTATGGTAATCGTATGCACTACAGTTAAGTCAACTTGAAATATTGTGTAGAATTGTGGAGGGTATTGTTGACTTTAAAGATGTTTTTGAAGAATTTGTTTTTTTAACAAAACTACATATTTTTTTATTTTATCTTTTTTATTTTGTAATTAGAGCTAAGGAGCATAATTTAACACAGGGATTTTGAGTGAAACATTATATATTTTAAGCTGTAATAGTTACAAAAGATATTTTTACATTTTTTTATTTTAACTAGAAAAATAATTATATTTTTTAGAGTAAATATGATCCTCACGTAAAAATTTAAAATATACAAACTAAACAAAAAATGCTAAAAAACTTACCTTGTATAGTTTATGAGAAAATGTAACTTACTTTTAAGTTGAGCCAAATTAACATTGATCAGTTAGGATCATATGCACTCGCACTTGCTTAAAAATTGTTTAGTGTTTAACTTCGCTTTGCTTAGGTATCCTTGCCCTTTTGTTTCAGATACACAGAACTGTAACCCAAAGAAGGATCTCCAGGAGGGTTCACTTCTGGCTGGTTGAACCTACACGAGGTACAGCAAAACCCGATGTGTCACTTAAATCTAGACAATCTTAAGATGTCCAGGGGCGACATATCACTAACGGATGTAAGGATACTACAGTGCAAGGGTTAGATCAAAAAGTCTAATCCTAGTCTACTGCGAGGGATGACTATTGGAGTTGTTGGGGTTCCCTAAGTAGTAAGGGTTGTTGTTAGCCTATACATCAGGGTGAATTACCCCTGCCAGCTTTGACTGGAGTTGTTGGTACAGACCTAAAATCCTTCCTCAAGGATCTCGACAGGAGGCGGCCCCTACCCCCAACCTTACCCATCCTTAATATTCTGTCACTGAGGAAGCAGCGCAATGGTCCTCTTAGTACTAAGATTAATTTATCACCTTCTTTTCTTAAAAGAAAAAAAAAACCCATAGAAAGACTATGCTCTACTTGCTGCCCCATAACTTGGCTATTTAAAAACCAGTTTTGGCAAAATATTATATATATACATAAGTAATACATATATATATATATATATATATATATATATATATATATATTACTTAGCAAGTCTTTGAGCTTTACTAGCATTTATCACCTTAAAATAATTTTAATAGCAATGAAGATTAAGAAATAGTCGAATGTATTTGTAGAACAAACATGTGTTGTCCATATGATACTCTGATTAAAATTTCACAGTCGACTGACTTAGGATCCATTTTTCACTTGCAGTTGTGTTTCTTTGACAACTGTTGAAATAGACCTTTCAGAAATTCTTTTGAGGATAGATTATGTTAACTGTTATCAGATTAAGCCTTGACAGTACTAAGTAGTCTTTTGACTCCCCAGAAGGGCTCATTTTTGGCTGGTTTATCCCTTCAGTTGAACCTACATTGGACACAGCAAAAATCCATGTGTCACTTAAATCTGGGCAACCTTATGGACGTCCAAGAGCAACACATCACTAACCGCAAATATCGAGATGTTGGAGTGAAAGGGTAGATCGATAACTCTTGGAGTTGGTGGGGCTCCTTAAGTGTTAAAGACAGTTGCTATCCTAGACATAAGGGTGCGCCATCCCCAGCCTGCTCTAACTGGAGAGGCTGGTACAGAGCTGGCTTCCCCTTCTTCCAAAGAAACATGACTGAGATTATATCCGAAATTCTTCCTCATGGATCTCGACAGAAGACGGCCCCTACCTCCAACCTTACTCATCCAGAATATACTGTTACTCCAGAAGCAGCATGGTCTTAGTAGGACTAAGTACAATTTCTTAATTTTCTTGTCTTAAGAGAACAACACCATTTGACCATCAGGTAATATATTTTAGATAATGTGCTTAAAATATTATCATATATTTCAAGACTATCTTTATTTCGAGGAGCTAATATAGTTTTATTAGTATGACCCATGTCCAGAATGTTACGTTAAGTTATCTTCAATTACTGACCCAGAATATCATCAACTTCTGCGATACTTTAATTACATCCTTATCGAAAACTTTAAATTTAAATATCACTATCAATTAATTGATTTAAGAAACACAACCGGATCTAAACTTTCCAACCTAAGTCAATTGAAATGTATCATTTGTACTAAGTGACACACACAAAGAAAGAAATTTGCTTTCATCATCAACTATTGTGAGAAGCTGTGTTAAAACTGAGCCAATGGAAACCTTAAGGTGGCAAATTTTTAAATACGTAAATATATTTTAGTGGCAAAACTTTGATTTTACAACAAATAAATGTATTGTGACATTTCCTAGCACATTATCTTTTTACAAGCAAACAAGGCTCGTAGTTGGTTCACTTTCAGCTGTAAAACAAAGCAAATGCTTCAAACAAAAATGTTGAACAGTTTAGATCCAAGTTGGTTTTACCACACAGATTGAGTTTAAAAATTAGAGTATGCGAAAGTCTACCTAGATATTGATCACAGTAAGTGGTTTATTAGATGAAACAACCATAATGATTAGAAATATGTTTGAGAGTAACAAGGAAGAGAGTGTTCTTTTGCTAAAGATCAACCTTTAGTCGGCTCATACTACTCTTTGTTTAAAAGTCGACAGGTCTCTGTTACCCTAGGTTTTGGTATTGTAAACAAAGCTCAGGGACAAACTGTAGACCATGTAGGAATGTTCCCACCAGTTGTTTTGTTGTTGAAATGTACTGACAACTGTACATTTCAATATCCACATCACACTCATTAAACCCATTGTGCTTTCTTTTGTTAACATTAAGATGGGTCAACAGTAAAACTGGTCAAAACTAAGATGCTGGAAGTGCCGGACATTTACAAAGTTGTAGACATCTTTATTGTAAATTCTCTATTGCTCTTTAGCATCTGGAAACGGTCAGTAACATGTGAAACTACTATACACAAGCGCTGTTGAATTTCAGATCATCCTGGTGATGTGATAACAGTTCCGGTGAACATGCAAGCTATCTCTAACAAAGTTTTGTTCTGTTTTCGTCATTTTTTTATAATTCATTAACATTTCATTGTGGCTGACAAGGAACTTAATTCTGAAGGCATAAGAAATGCCTTATAATCAAAAATGTCAGAATATGAAAGTTTTACAGGCGATGATACCTACTTTGAGTAGGTTCTTTGTTTTTATTGCTACCCCCTCCTTATCACATTTCCTTGTTGCATGATAACACAAATCATAAAGTTCACTGTTAAAATTGTTATTTATATAATTTATAATTGAATATTTCATACAGCTTTATCTTTTATATGTTAATTATTTAGTTACAACATTTTCTATTATATATTTATAAATGCTATGCTGTGTTTTTTATAGCATATGATAACCACTATACCATGTAGTTTTAAATTTTCTTTTTTCTACTGTTATATTGATAATGGTAGAAAACAGAAAATTGAAACCTACTGTACATACAAGGATAAATAGGTTTTTCCTCAGATTATAACAATTTAAATATGCTATTAACAATTTGGTTAGTGAAATTATTGTATTTTGGAATTTGGAAAAGTACAAGAAGAAAAAACTATTTTCCAAAGTATTATAAGATAAACATTTTTAGTAAATGAATTAAGAAACGCAAAACCATTAAAGTTTAAAAACCGTGCCTTGTTTGCAAATTTTAATCCCAGACATAGGGGAATCATGGATGTAAAGGAAAGTGGAAGAGTACTGCCACGCCAGTAATACTGGACAGTAGATATGTGAGGACAAGCGGAGACTAGACAATACGAGTTTACAAATAAAACCGCCAATGTAATATTTCTTTAAACAGCAAGAAAATCCTTGAGTTCCTTCCCTATCTTCGAATATTACAGTCTGTTACGAGGAAAGTGAATATCCAAATATATTAGTGTATGTACAATGCCTATACTCAAATCTGCCAACATACGGTAATATCCATTTAAACAAGAATTTACCTCATCTTAAATCAGCTCTCTATTATTGCCTTTAACGTTTCTTATATTGCACAAACATATACTTTGTACACATATTTGTATATATAAATTAGCTTTTTACCGTTCTGCAAATCTATAACACTTAAATAATACCTAAAATTGTTCCAAGAGATAAGAAAACTAAAGATAATGCACTACTAAATCTGTTATCTACTGTATACTCTTGAATATAAATTATATATACAGGACTTATACAGGACTTTATATACAGGATATCAGTTTACATTATCTTTGGTGTTGGTGTTACACTTCTCTTAAATACTGCTTTGATACACTTTAATAAAACCAAAAAATAATTCAAATTCAGAATGCCAAACGATATGTAAATCATGTGATTTTTAACTAAGATATACAGAACCGGACGCTTACGCTGGTTCGGAATTTCTATATAAATACATCATTGAGTGTATAAGATGGTTTTTATCCTGCTTTGTTCATATTCTGTTTAACTGGAGCATCAAAATGAAACTCCCTGGAACTCACTATCCCGACCATCGCCTTCCTGTTCTCTTGGTCTCATCTGAGACCAAGATATCACAGGATACGCTGACATTGAGTTCCTCATCGTTGCTTCACCTTTGTTAGATCTGGTGTGATATGTTGGTACTCTGCTCTTGTGCACTAACATCACTTAGGTTCACTCTCACCAGTCTGGATTTCATGCAGTTCTCAGGTATTACTTAATTGTTTTAATTTTGAGGGGCAGTTCATTGCCACATTTTTGAGTTTTTTAATTTCTTAAGGTATTTTTACATCTGGAGAAGAGGGTTGATTTCAATACTCAAAACACAGTGTTATACCACTAAAACGACGGCAAACGTCAAAAATCCTATTGATTTTTCAAACCTTCCATCGCTAATAACAAACTGTACTGCTCAAGCACTCGCACAGCTGAATTAGATTTCAAATAAGCTGCTTCTCATGGAACCATGTTTTAAACTAGTTCAGATCAACGTGAATGACCATTACATCAAGATAATACCTGGTATATTTTTGAAGGTAAGTCTATAATGTTAAGGTATAGCACAACACATAGATTAGTTTCATTGATGCAAATACATTGCTGCCATATTGGGTAAGCCCTAGATGAAAATCATGTGCGTAATAGATTGATAATTGTCATCTAATCCCAAAGTGACGACTTGAGCATAAATATCCAAAGGCGAACTCCTATAAATTGCTAATACATGGCTGGTGGAGTTTCCTCTTCAGAACGGAAAATTGTAGTGACTTTCAATTGTGTAACATCATTATGAGTACGCCACACCATGTGTTAAGTAACACGTTTCAGTGAGGTTTAATACAATACGTCAAGTCCATAGTTCATTTCATTATTGATAGATCGAAAAAAAGAAAATCATACAGAAAAATGCTTGGAATAGTATAGGCTTCGATGACACTCAGCCAAATTCCACGGTTGGACATACAACACACATACGGCTCATTTTGTCAATGAATAAACTGAAGATTCAAGGAAAATTTCAAGTCTCCAGATAAAATCTTTCTCAAAATATCTTGCTACAAGGTGTATTCAAATTTCTTTCAAGTTGGGTTCCTTAGCAAATTTTACCTAATAAAGGCTTACACACCAAATCACCATAAATTGAAGGTGTATACAATTAGATATAGTTTTATAATAGTTAGGCTATAAGTGTTAATACATCACATGTTACAATCTCTTACCAGTGTACTTTGTTTACATATTTATTTATTGTGCTATTTTCGTTGCCATCATGGTTATGCATAAGACCAATGTAAAACCTCCGCTAATGCTCAGCCAAATCCTATGGATTGACATGCACCATAATCGAATTTGGTGTTCCTCATATACAAATGAAGCTTTGTGCAAAATTTCAATACAATAGGTCAGTTCGTCCTCAAGATATCATGTGGAAAGACAAGTGATAGGCTTAGCTAATGATCAGCCAGGAAATGTACTTGATATTCAGGATTACATTTTTTAAAGAATAAAAATTAAGAATGAAAAACTGAAAGAACTGAGTTGCCATACAAGAATATTCTATAGCATTAAAACTGGTCCCACACTAGAATAAAAAGTAGCAGAGCTGTACGGACGTCATATAGGAAAAATTGAGCACATCTTGGAATATTACCAGAATTAAAGTTAAAAAGTGTCATGACTTTTAAGACACATATGTATAAAAAGGAACCTATTATTGAAAGGCAAAATTACTGATCGTTTATTGATCATCTCTTTGCTACTTGACCTAAGGTAGAATCCAGCCTAATAAGGTTTTCAATAAATCAGTGATATTTTGTAAGATTAATCGCATCTTACCTTTTCAACAGTAAACGTTTAGTCTCAGTTTGATTTTGCCAAATTTAAAAACAGATTTAAAAGAACCAAAGTCAAAAACATCAACTTTTCTGGCTTTCTCACCTTTGGGACACTTGTATTCACCTTAGGTGAGTTGTTTGATCAAAAACTAGTTGTATTTCTTTTTGTTTTTGTTCACTTAGGACAAGGAATACAGGAAACCTCTGATTGCAGTTGCCCTAGAAGGATCTTTGCGTTTGCTGCTGGAATTTTCAGGATGGGTAAGGTTGAAGGTAGGGATCATTTCCTGTTGAGACCCCAAAAGCAGCTGATTGTATCATATTGGTCAGCATAATATTCATACTGTAGAGTACAATTTGATTGTCTAGATAAAGAACTTGTTGTTATTCCATTTATTAGTAAAGAGTACAACAATGTTTAGGCAGGTTTCGCGAAAGTGATTTTTGTGATTGTTTAACAATATAAAACACAACGGAACAAACGATATTGTTAACTACTTGTGGAATTCTATTTTCCTTCAATATGAAACTATCACCAAAATTTATTTGGATATACTTCAATAGAGCTTTCAATAGCTGCCTAAGAGTAAATGCTAAATGTAAACAAATTAAAACTGCACAACTTAACTCATTTTAACTGTCCCCATTCACACAAAAACTAATTCTCATTTTTGCTCATGCTTGACCACAGAGGAAAAGCTTGTCGGCAAAAACATATTAGGCCTAGGCCTAAACAGACTGTATCAGCTGTTACTAACAGTTCAATGTACCTATCGTTTTTGTTTATAAAATGTGATTATTCCAAAGTTTACACTCATAGGATAGTGTGGTAATTCTAAGCAATATATGGGTCAACCTCGATTTTTTCTCATATTACAATATAATGTTCCAATAGTCAATTAGAAAAGGAAATGACTAGAATTTCTTGCCGGAAAGCAGTTATAGGGAGCAGGCAACTCATATTACAATATAATGTTCCAATAGTCAATTAGAAAAGGAAATGACTAGAATTTCTTGCTGGAAAGCAGCTATAGGGAGCAAGCAACCGCGAGAATTACCTATTAGTGATCAGGGGCACTGACGTGATCTGGGCTTCAAATTTGGAACTACTCGAGTTAATTTTTTTTCTAAAAGAGCAAGCAGCGCGAAGCGCTGCGCAGCAGGCAAGCATCGTGCGTGATCTTCATCTATACTGAATTGATTCAGGCCAAAGGAATGACACAGATTCCTTTACCAGATTTTTACGGAGATTTTGTATTGGGCGGATTATATTGGTTTACTTTGCTTTCCAGCATGTAATTATGTGTTTAAAATTGTTTTACATACATTACCTACATTATATTGTAATATGTAATAACAATTTATCAGAAATTTTTAATAAAAAAAAGGATCACGCACGATGCCTGCCCGCTGCGCAGCGCTTCGCACTGCTTGCTCTTTTAGAAAAAAAATTAACTCGAGTAGTTCCAAATTTGAAGCCCAGATCACGTCAGTGCCCCTGATCACTAATAGGTAACT
Organism: Homalodisca vitripennis; assembly: GCF_021130785.1. Lineage (NCBI taxonomy): Eukaryota > Metazoa > Arthropoda > Insecta > Hemiptera > Cicadellidae > Homalodisca > Homalodisca vitripennis. Next base: position 28,359,781 of record NC_060213.1, on the reverse strand, counting down.
CTAAGCAATATATGACCGTCTGGCGGTTGCCTGCTCCCTATAACTGCTTTCCGGCAAGAAATTCTAGTCATTTCCTTTTCTAATTGACTATTGGAACATTATATTGTAATATGAGAAAAATCGAGGTTGACCCATATATTGCTTAGAATTACCGATAGTGTTAAATGTTAGAATGTATTATCTAATAATCATTAATCATTTCTAAGATTTGAAACTGTTTCTGCATATCTACAGATTGAAACTCATTTATTGGCACCCAAGTATTAAATTCAGTGTAGTACTTTACTGCGATTTCATTGGGACAAAAAGAAGTACATAACTTAGATCAGCTTGAAACAGGCTAAATCCTAGATTCTTTAAAAGTATGTATTTAGCATGTTAACTACATTCTAATGGGATTACTTTAATTAAGTTACCTTAAACACATACAAGCAGACCTATTATGCTCAATGGTATCTTAATCAAATTAGGCGACCTATTTAGGCAAATCTAGTTACCTAATATTGAAGCCGAGCTAAGAAATCCTCTTTGCTGTAGCTTTAGAATAGAGTGTAGATAAATAGAAAAAGGTTGAAAGACACATTGCTCTTGCCTAAATACTCTTTTTACCTAATTCATCTCCCTTCAAAAACATTACACCTTTGATTTGAAAGTTGGCAACACGTGAATCATTGAACAAAGGTCAAAAATAATTTCTACATTATTAAGTTCAAAAGAACAAATTAAAACAAAAGGTAGGTCTATGAACATCAGTTTCAATGTTGCTGTTGTTTATGTTTACAATAAGCTTATAAAACATGTTGGAATTAATAAACCAAAATGAGATGATGATTTATTACTTGCTATCAGTATAAAATATCAATAAGTTCAGATTTTTTTATAAGTTTCAGATTCAGTTCTTCAAATGATAGGATTTCATATTAAAATTTCTTTTGATGAATAAACGTCCAGTAAATATCTAAATAATAGCATATACCGTACAAGTATATACAGCCTAGTCTTATTAACAGCTTACTTTAATTTAATTTTAGATCTAGGTACATATTACTTTTAGCATATAAGTAGAAAGAGCAGCCTAATCAAAGAACTTCCAACAAGATTGACAAAGCGCTCCTAACCTCACTTTTAATAAAAACTAACACCAATTGCCAACAGATTATTACAATTTATCCGATGTTATTAATTTGAGCACTGAAGGCTCAAGCCATCATAGCGGTTAATGTATAATACTCTAAATATAGGATTATAAATAAATTCAACACCTTGATAATCCATCTTATGTTCTAGCAGACGACATATTAGTAACTCACCTCTTATAGGAAACGGCTTGGTTTGAATGGTGTCCGTATTCGGTGGAGCATGTCTTTTCGATTCGGGAGACATGAGACTGTCAGTTCGCCACAGCTTTCCACCAGGAACTTTAAAGTTTTCACAAACACATACAGAGTCAAGCATTGCCATCCCCACGCGAACTCATATCACAATTGACAACTAAATTCGGACTGAAGTGACCATGTTACATTTTGACATTTTGTACCATCTGGTTAAGGCTATTCCAAGTGTGGATGGTCAGGAGTTTCAGCCAATCACAGGACAGCTCGAGTTCCAAAGAGAAAATAAGAACAGAGACATCACTACACACAGGTTATATCATTCAAGTTCAAATACACTATAACAAATATGATACCATTATATTTCATATTGTTTGATATGTACAATTCAGAAAATATGTTTTAATCAAACTATGAATACTTATAAATAAGCTACATGCTAATTCATCGTATTGCATTCAATAATGCACCACTTGCACAAAAACCAATATAAATTCATAATGTATATTAACATAAACTATTTTCTCACCACGTTGGAAAATGAAGGCCAATTTTAAGAAGGTTTTGGGTTCTGGAGGACATGATCGAAGACAATGCAAACATCTACTGGAGATTAAGTAATGATGGCGATTGCAATAGGCTGACTTCTGCAAAATCTATCTAAAATCGAATTGATTTGATTTTAATTGGCCGGTGTAAGAACACTGAATTTATTGATTCTACTTTTTAGATTTCACTGTACTATTACTTAGTAGATATCCCTTTTTAATTCCTTTACTTTACCGACTAACAAATTGGTTAAGTAGTCCTACTCCAAATTTACAGGAGACTGTAACTTATGAAAAGACGTGTGATAAGATATTTACGACGAATTGGGGGTATGCCCCGTATTGGCCAGTCAGAGGTTAGACTAAATACGTTTTGCTTCAATTAAAAGTATCGGTTAACTAATGAAAAACAACGGTTCCTTTACAGATTTTCACTAACAATTTACACATGATGTATTCTTTAAAAAAGTATTTATTTTAAAATCTGTACAGTTATGTATTTTACTAGCCGACCCTTAGTTTGAAACCCGTGTTTTAAAAGACACGCCTGTCTGACCTACGTTCTAACACATAGGAATACAATTCCATGGATAACATTCTATGTTTATTATTAAAACTCGAATTCGGTAAAATAATATTCAACTTTCTTCTGTATTTACAATCTCTTAAAATACAACCAACTATTGGTTATATGATATAACTTATCTAGTGTCAGTTTTTCAATCATGAACATTTGCAGTGCTACCGTATTATCTGCGTCGGTAGATCGGAAATTTAGAGAGATTTTGAATAACTCTCTGGCCTTAAATAAAAAATGTTAGAATATGAATTTTATTATAAAGGAGTACAACGTACATTTAATTATTTATACTATTAGCCGCAAGGTATGAAATGTTAACGCACATCGGCGGTATGCAGATGCTTATGCAACATTCACCGACCCTTCTCCTTAGTGATGCGCGATTGCGAGAGGTTAATACAATCGAAATGTTCCTTCTCGAGAGGTTCTGCTTAACGATTGTTTTTCGATTGCTTAGCGAGAGGTCTTTACAATCGAAAGGTTTCTCTCGATTGTTGCATTCGTTAAGCCAATTTGTTATTGTTTACTTTTCACGAGCCTGTCTCAAACTATTTTTCATACTTACGTTCCATATATTGGTTTGCACCCACTCTCCTCTCCATTAATTCCAGTAGTTTACTTTATAGTGTCTAGTCAAAATGTAAATTATAATTCTTCAAGCATTAAGATTGAGTATATTATCTTGAATTATAATAAATAGCTTTTCTTGGTTATTATTTTAAAATATTAAATGTTTTTATTTTGTACCATGTTATTTTTTGGATGTTTTACCGTTCATACGTCATTATTGTAACGTGAATAAGCGTTTAATGTAGTAAATATAATGTTAAATGTAGCTGCTAATATAATAATTCATTAAATAAACTCGGAAGTCAAGTCAGTAAAAAAAAGTAACTGAATTAATTTATATTTCAGTTAAATCCTTCTGTCGATCGGCAAACATATCTCCCTTAGAATTTCTATTGCCTAGTTAAAGAATGGAATAGATCAGGGGTGCCCAACCTTTTTTACCCAAGGGCCACATTGTAAAGCCCTTATGGCCAGGCGGGCCAACATCCCAGGGGATTTGGAACCCCAAACAAAACGTATTGCCCGGGGTTTGTTCCAGAAATCTTGTGCAAAATATGAGTTTTAAGGTTATTTGGCCCTTGTTTCCTGATTATTGTAATTTCTTATTATTTAATTAGTTGTTTAGGTAAAGGTTTATAATATATTAATGTTTTTAGGTTATTTTATTAGAAATAAATATAAACCCAGACTTTTGGATGTTTGCTCTAATTCTGAGGGAACAATAAAAAAAGTCACCAATAAATTGAATACATTGATTTTAAATTAATCCTACTAGGATACTAGGACATACAAATTACGTGGCGAGTGGTGACCTTGAGTTGGGTAGGGGCTACGTCGCCGCACCGCGCGCTGTGCCGTGCTTTACGCGCGCTATATTCGCCAGCCGGCAGCCACCACCGTAGTCAGTGAAATCTGTCTGCAACTACTTTACTTCTTTCAACACTCATACTCCACCAAAATGAATACGTCTCATTCTACGTGAAATCGGCTGGACTGCTTGGTTCTCAAAATTTGTATTTTATTTAATATTTCAAATGCTTGTAAAACAAATTTGGTTGTTTTGGCAACAAGGCGGGCCACATAAAACTGATTCGAGGGCCGGATTCGGCCCGCGGCCGTAGGTTGGGCAGCCCTGGAATAGATCGTACACGTAAACGAAACAATCGCTAGAAACCTCTCGGTTGGAACCTCTCGTTAAGCGTGTATGGTGTATCGCAAAAACAAAGTTATGGATCATGGAATCAAACATTTCGTTTTCAAACATTTCGTCAAACACTTCGAATGCCCGGTACGAGAAGAGATGTCGTGTCGCAATGAAACAATCGCTAGGAACATCTCGGCAAAAACCTCTCGGTAAGAACCATAGATTACAATAAGACCAAATAGATGGGCTATGCCTATCTTGCCAACATTGGGGCAGGTGAAGCCAGGTCCGCCATGTTGTCGTGGGATAGAAACTCAAAACTACGCTCCGATTAGTGTAAAAATTCAGTTCTCCCGTTTTCAATCAACTCGTGATTTACCCTACTTAGAACAAAGAAAATACTTTGAAACTTTGTATGAGTGAAGTCAATAAGCTATGGATGCCTGTGGTATCATTCAAATGTTCAAAAAAATTAGTTTGCAATTTAAATAATTAAATAAAGTCGAGAATTAATGTTTACATTTTAAAACTTGACATAAAAAAGTTAGTCGGCTGCTACTTTTGCCGTTTTTTTTGGTCAGAGCAAGTTTAAAAAACGGTGGAAAATGTTGTTGAATAGTTGAAGTTTTCAGAACATATTTTCTTTTTTAATTAGCTCTTATGGTTTGGCCAGAAAGTTATTGTTTGTGAGCCGTTAGTTTACGAGTGCCGCGACCGCTTTGGAGCTCAACGCTCCGTGCCGGGCCATCTGTTCCTCGTATCGTACATTATAGCATATTATAAAAAGTGAGTAGAACACTCTTTATTTGTACTTGTTTACAGTAATTACTTCAAATAAAATTCACATAAGTTATGTAATAAGGAAGGAATTCAATCTGAGTCAATACTCTAAACTAAGAATAAACTAAGAGTTTATTTGCTATTTATCTTTTGCATATATACTATAATATGAGCAAAGTTTGTATATGCGGGTAAATTATTAGATGAGGGAAACATGACTTTAAACCTTATAATCCTTCAGCTCAAAATATCCCAAAATACAATATATAAAGTTTTATGTTTACATATTGTAACAAAGTGTATAAAGGTTTTAATAAAATATGTTGTTAAGTCTGTAAACATTTATTATACAATTAGTAAGGCAATAAGTTAGATTTTAAGATTTATAGATGAATTATAATAAAGTATGAAAAATTACGTAAATGTACAATAAAATATAGTTTCAACTTTACAACTCAGTTAATTAATTGTAACTAATCTGTAATACTCAGTTGAGAAGAGGAGGAAGTTTTAAGTCATATATTATAAATGTTAGTTTATTGACCTTCGTTTATTGACGCTTTATCAAACAATTCCGAATTCTGAGAAATTGATCCTGAAGGAACAATCTTCGGTGTTGAAAGTTTAATTTTTCCTTTTTATTGAAGCATCCAAAAGCAATACATGACATAGGCATTGTGTGTTTGTGAAGACAACATCATCCACAACATAAACAAGTTAAACAAGAGTAAACACAACAAGATGTTTAGCAACACGCCGGAAGCACACGCGTCAGTAAGCAGAGTGTATAGCAGGTCACTACAGTAAGCTCGACAAAGGCGAAGTGAAGAGCGGGAGTGCAAGGCGACGCTCCTCAGTAGGTGACTCACGCCCGCGCCGCCATATTGTTGAGTATTAGCCGCTCCGCAGTGGCTTCACCTGCGAGCACCCGATGTCCCTATCTATTGGTCTTATTGTAATCTATGGTAAGAACCTCTCGTTAAGGGAATCACAATCGAAATGTCTCGAGAGGTCCAAACAATCGAAACGTTTCGATTGTAACATCTCGTAATCGCGCATCACTACTTCTCCTGAGATGAGAATACATGCCACCACCGGGAAATGCATTCCATTCTCGGAAGGCAGTAGCAATGAACGATTTTATTGTATAAATTGTAACTATGATAGACATGTATAGAATAGATTGTTCATTGATATTATAAATAAAAACTAACGTTTCGAACTGATAAGTGGTAAGTAAAATTGTAGTGATTATTGCTTAAACAAGAACAAGAATATGATAGTTCTTTAAATTTCATTATATGGTTATTTCTTATTACAGTTAGTGTATACAGTTCAGAAATCACCCAATAACTTTTCCAAGCATTCAGAAATTCTTTACCCTCAAAATAATATCTCACAAATAAAAGTTTAAATGTAAATATTTGTTCTCTTTTTTTGTTCTACAATCTACCTGCATGCAACATTTCACATTACTGTTACAGCCAAAATCTAAAAGCAGCAATAATAACTAAACCTTTTAAAAAGTCCATATGTGGAAATAGTACAATATTCACTGCTTATCATCCAAGTACATTATACTGTCAGTTAATTAGTTCAATCATCGACCACTAGTAGCGCAGCACAAATGTCAATTGCCACCAAGTGAACGGGTCCGGCGGAGACCCGGAGTTAGTTCACCCTATATATCGGCTAGCAGCGCTGTTGTCATGCCTTGTTTTATCAACTTCAGTAGATATTGAGTAATTTAATGGAAATAAAATAAATATAGTCATGTATAATATACTGTAAATATTTGTATTTATTCTTTTTTAAATAACAGGTTTGCTGTTTTAGCGTAATAACGCACATATAACAAAATTATTACAAAGATCCGAATTCATTCTCGTTTATAGAATAACTAATATAATATAGTCAGCATATCCAACTCCTCGGTCCTGTTGATGTCTTCAAAATCCATAACAAACAATAGTATTTGGAGACCCTAAATCAGTTATTCTTACCTGAATGCTGACATAGGGTTCGTGAATCGTGACCAGATTGTAAGTGTAAAGTTACAGTGAAACAGTTGTCTGTTTTAATAAACTAGGTCCTTATTAAACTAACTTTGGATAATAAAATTATAGACAACCTGCGTCGGAAGTCAGAAGGTTTGCGTGTTCAAACAAGCAGGCACCTGCCGGTAGCGGTAAATTAAAAATAAGCTCAATCAGATATGATTAAAAATTAAGCGTTTTAAATAGTGGTTTACACACTGGATATAATGACTAACTTGCAGAATTACAAGGTTAAACGTTTTATTTCACAGTGTTCATGTAAGTTATTGCAAATCTATTTCAGTGACTATCTTGTCAAGTTTAAATATGAGAAGTGTAGCTTCTATACATAAATTGTAAAGTCACAACAATTAGTAAGGCACAGGAAAGAATTCAAATTTATATTCAGATGGAAATGAAGATTTATTTCGTTTTTGAAATGGCACACACCGTTTTTCAAACACTATTATTTCCCAATTAATTAGCTCTAGCCCAGTTAAAAATCAAACTATTCAACTTTCTTAAAGGAATTAAAATTAAAACTATTACAAATAAATTGTAAACACTTTCTTAAAAGTAAAAATCCAATTCTTCAATATTGCAATAAAAAAATAAAATTAGGCTACAATATATTGCTACACTAAAAATACTTTGAACTAAAACAATATTTTTCTTCATTCAAGTAAATATAAATCATTACTTTATTATTAGTTAATGCTCCCATTCATGTTCACTCGAGTTTGAATATTCAAGTTTTAAGTTTTTAATATATTTCTAAATTGAATATTCATACAAATATCATATAACGCTTTCCTCCTCCAAAAATACAAGTTTTTAATTAATTATTCAGTTAAATTATAATGTATTTTCATACTCGTAGTTAGGTGTTCCTAAATTAATGCTTATTTTTTCAAACCACTTTTTATTTTTCAAATTATTCTAAAGTTATCAACACATTGTAGTTTTTCTTCAACTATGCCTAAAATTAAGAAAAACTATTACATTTACGGATCCTTTTTCATATAATACAACAAGTTAAATATTTTTGTCTACTTATGCAATTATTTCCCTCGTGGATTCAAATTCAAATTGATTTATTTCGCATACGTAAAATATTTGAGCAAAGCTATGTTAAAAGGTAGTAATTTCAAAAATTTAATAATATAGCTAATATTGCAAAATACACAGAATTAAGTTCAGTTCTTGCATATCAAATCTATTTTAAATTTTCAATTTAATTAGAAAATGCAATAGTCGAAAAAATAAATAAGTATCATTTAACCTATTATTATATTATAATTTACATTGACAAAAATCTATTTACTGATCACATTGAATCAGTATGCATAAAGCTAAGTTCAGGATTTTTAATTTTGAAAACACCTTCTTCAACTCTGGTCCCCAAGGGTTTGATGGCAGTGTATAAGGGATTTATTTAACCCTTATCTACGCTGTAGAAATCTGGGGATACGAAAATAGAAGAACAGAGTGGTCTTTAACCTGTTGAGGAGTACTGACGGATATAACCGTCAACCTACTTAGGGTCTACTAGAGTAAGCAACATTATCATTAATGCACTCCAGGGAGAAAGAACAGTTTTTAATTATATTTATTCAAAATGTGTTGGAACAGTATAAAAGACCAAAGTAATGCCTATTTGCCCCATTAAAAATGGTGTTAAAAATGTACAGTTTTTAGAATTTTGGTAAAGCTTGATAATTTTCGAAACAATCAAATTCACAATCAGTGCACTCATAAGCAGTGTCCTTCTTTTATGCTCACTCATAAAAGAAGGGCTTTTTGCTGCATGTACCTTGATAAGATCACATTAGTCCAGATAATCACTCATTTTACCACAGTATTCACAAAACGGTCATATTCACTCCAGTAACATATCTGAGAATAGCCTATAAGGGAGTTGACGCAAAAACATGGCAGGACATTTGGCTGAAAGCTGTGAGTATATATTCTGTCGCTAGGAGCCAGCATCTTACATGAGTAGTTTCCCAGACAAAATAGTACGTAAGAACGGTTGTTTACGTTCCATCCTCCTCAACAAGTTAAACTTCAGAAATAGGCTGTTTGATCAATTTTTCATCTTATACGCAGGCGCTCTTGTAGGTCATATTTCCAAAGAAACATCTTAATGATATTCCCATTATATATGCAGTGATCAATCTTCTTTGCTAGAGAAAACATGCACGTATTGCGGAGTATTCAGACTAATCATACGAACAAACTCCGAACAAATAACAATATCACATAGGAACATAGGAATTACTACCTCCAATCTTAATAAATCTTTTTCAACTACTAATTGTTATTACAATTCTCAACTACTCTACCGAAATTTGTGCTTAAAATATGAAGGCGTAGAACTTTTTCAAACAACTGCATTATTGAAACTTTTAAAAGGAAAGTGTCGGAACTGCTTATCAGTCTCAGTGACGAGGAAGTCGAGGCTCCTCATTGTGACCGGGTACAACAGGAGGACCTGACCTTGGGACCCCCCTCACCTACCCCTCAGTCATTGCGTCATGTATTGTTGCATCGGCTGCCCCTGGAAGGAAATAGTTTGTATCCGACAGATATTAGATTGTTATGGTTTTGATATATATTTTTTAGCTTAAAGAGGTGGGTTTGTTGTCATCGTTAACTGATTGCTCCAAAACTATAAACATTAATGTTATTGTATTTCTTTTATTGTTTTTACTATTTAATTTTTTTCTTAATTACAAAATATTCTATCACATATAACTAATTTTTTTTCTAAAAATCCGTTTTCCTATATCGTTGCCATAATGGCTCGGGTCTACGCACAGGCTACTTGCCCCAGTAGACCCTATTTTTCCCTGATGGAATAGTATTATTAAATATTTTGAAACTGTTTTTACCATATCTAGATGATTATCTATTATGTTATAATGGTGTAAGATTTATGGTGATATAGAGATACATTGTACGTGTTACTAATGTGTATTTGGGAAATAAATATTATTCATATCATTCATTTATTCATTCATTCATTCATTCATTCATTCATTCATTCATTCATTCACAACTCCATAACATGAAACCTCTTCCTATGAGAGTCAGTTAGTGTGCAATGGTTCTAGGCTCTTCAATTCTCTGTTGGACTCGGCTGAAGATTGGAGATAAGTAGTCTGTGTGTGCTTGAGAAGCTATTGTTGCAGGGTCGCCATGACAGCGTTAAAGACTTTTTTTGTCTCAATACGGTAACGTTAGTTTTATGGCAACCTTGTAAAAGAAAGTTTTTCATTTTTTATCACTAAACTAGTAGACTTCTGAAGTAATCTGTATGTAAAAGTACTATTTAAAAAGTAATGTAAAACGTTGAATTTATAAATATATATGACGCTATTATGTAGCTTTTGTAACTATTCGAATAAAGATTTTCTTTATTTCTTTCTGACAATAAAATATATTATCACTGATAATAAATTTTTAACAGCTTAGACATAACAATCACATAAATCTTTCTTAAATTAAAGTTGAAAAGCTCCACCAGAAGAACTTTTTCAATTGAGTCAATGAAGAAAAAGTCGTTTACCAAGTAGTATAATCCATCCATAATTAACTCATGAAGCTCTTGAAGGCTCTTTTTAGAGGTACAAAGGTAATTTAGTAAAAGTTTCTTTCCTATATAGTAAGGGTTTTTCCAAAAGAAGTGGTTTTATTATTAGAGGGAAGGTCATATTATGTGATATAATGTCTGAGAGAAACTTTGCTAAAATATGGAAGGGTTTTGTTAGTGTTTGTAATATCTGTACCTCAGAACCATATGAGCCTAAGTCCAAAATTTCTTATTTTTTTAGGTTATTGCACGTATGTTCTTAAAATTTCATTTTACATCCAGCCATACCAATCGTAACTCCGCTAAAAATTCTATTTTTTATGATTTATATCAAAGGTTATATGAGTCTAAGTCCTGAGGTATATCAGAACCAGACAAACTTAACTCCACCTATGATGTTTATGGTTCTGAACATTGAGCATTTCAGCAAAAACCTAAGTCCACAAAATGGACTTGCCATTGTCTGGCCCTAGCCACTATACTCATTTAGTCTCAAGTCCTTGTTTTCTGAACAGCTGATTGACTGTCAATAATACTGTTGATATTGCTGCTGCCTGCTATTAGAGAGATTATTGAGGTTAGGACTGAGCTGTACTAATCAAAGTTTTATTCTACTTTTAACAAAACGTTTTGGTAATTAATATGGAAAGTAGGGGAAAGTTTATACTTTCCAAATTGAAAAACCTTAATACGTTCACTGAAGATAATCTGAAACCTGAAACTAATGATTGTTCCTAGCAATCATCAGTAGAAGTTCCACGAAGAAATTCCACTCCTTCACCGACTTTAACCGAATTAAAAGTAAGTATTTTTTAAATATGTTTACAAGCTAACAATATGTAAAACTTAAAGTAAAATTCGAATTTTATACTCAGACCTCAAGGAACAATTTTTTATTATTATTATTATTATTAGCCTAGGTTTAGAACATTGTTGTGCCAATAGGAGAAGTAGGCCTAAGTGTATGTTTGATTTTCAATTTTATTTCTAGGTATTGAATCCAGATTGCACATCCATCCTCGTTTTACCTGACCAATGACTCAAACCAATGGAATTTTAACATGCATGAAAGTGAAAATATCCAAGTTGAAAGAGAAACTAGTAAAAGACGTACATCTTCTTAATTTCATTTCAACTCCAGTAGAACCAGGTGAGATTAGTAGGTACATAATACTCTAGGCTCAGTTTAAATAAATTTCAGTAAATTTATGGTTGTTATAAAAATCTTTTTTTGTGTAAATTACTGTTATGTTTAACCATTTAACCATATTGTAGCAGGTATTTACTCGGGGGCTTTAGCCTACCCTAGCAATAATTTAGGTTCCATTTCAAATCGTGTTAAGCTGGGCCTAGACCTATTACATTGTCATTAGACTGTAAATGCTGTAGTCGGTAGGGACAGAGAGCATTAATTTCATACGATAATAGTTATATTCTTAGGGGTATCTTTGTCTTTCCGACTTGTTATTCTACCTAATTTAACATTCTACCATGTTTAACAGAAATTATACTCTCAATATGAAAAAACTTCGTGAGTGACGAGTAAATTACACATTAAGGTACTTTGGGATTATACCGACCACACCCAGACATGAATCGTTATTTCACATTTCGTTTCTACTGATTACTAGATTTAGCGTAGAACAATATTTCGTCAATATAAAACAGGAATTGTTCTTATCGCAAACACCTCCCCATCCTCAGACAGAGGTCAAAGTCGAGCGTTCTAGTAGATAACGTGATTGCAGAGTCTCGCCGCCCGTTCAGCTGGTGCATCGCATTGTTGTACTTCCGTGTTTTACCTCTACATTTCTCCAAACACAAAAATTCAACAAAAACAAACATTTACCAAACTAAAAATTTTTATTAAAAAAACACTCAAAACTTGTTTTATATTCTTGATCACATTCCGCCACCCAAAATGCGAGTGCCTCCGGCCATCAGCGGCGGGCTTCGGCAGCACTTCGGTGCTGCCCCGCGCTGATGTCGACGAAAGAAAAACATCCCTCGAGATAGTACCTATCAGTAAAATATAATATATTATTAAATATTAATATTAAATATATTATTAGTAGCTATATATTAAATTTCACAAAATTTAATAATATAGCTAATATTGCAAAATACACAGAATTAAGTTCAGTTCTTGCATATCAAATCTATTTTAAATTTTCAATTTAATTAGAAAATGCAATAGTCGAAAAAATAAATAAGTATCATTTAACCTATTATTATATTATAATTTAACATTGACAAAAATCTATTTACTGATCACATTGAATCAGTATGCATAAAGCTAATGTTCAGGATTTTTAATTTTGAAAACACCTTCTTCAACTCTGGTCCCCAAGGGTTTGATGGCAGTGTATAAGGGATTTTATTTAACCCTTATCTACGCTGTAGAAATCTGGGATACGAAAATAGAAGAACAGAGTGGTCTTTAAACCTGTTGAGGAGTACTGACGGATATAACCGTCAACCTACTTAGGGTCCTACTAGAGTAAGCAACATTATCATTAATGCACTCCAGGGAGAAGAAACAGTTTTTAATTATATTTATTCAAAATGTGTTGGAACAGTATAAAAGACCAAAGTAATGCCTATTTGCCCCTTTAAAAATGGTGTTAAAAATGTACAGTTTTTAGAATTTTGGTAAAGCTTGATAATTTTCGAAACAATCAAATTCACAATCAGTGCACTCATAAGCAGTGGTCCTTCTTTTATGCTCACTCATAAAAGAAGGGCTTTTTGCTGCATTGTACCTTGATAAGAATCACATTAGTCCAGATAATCACTCATTTTACCACAGTATTCACAAAACGGTCATATTCACTCCAGTAACATATCTGAGAATAGCCTATAAGGGAGTTGACGCAAAAACATGGCAGGACATTTGGCTGAAAGCTGTGAGTATATATTCTGTCGCTAGGAGCCAGCATCTTACATGAGTAGTTTCCCAGACAAAATAGTTACGTAAGAACGGTTGTTTACGTTCCATCCTCCTCAACAAGTTAAACTTCAGAAATAGGCTGTTTGATCAATTTTTCATCTTATACGCAGGCGCTCTTGTAGGTCATATTTCCAAAGAAACATCTTAATGATATTCCCATTATATATGCAGTGATCAATCTTCTTTGCTAGAGAAAACATGCACGTATTGCGGAGTATTCAGACTAATCATACGAAACAAACTCCGAACAAATAACAATATCACATAGGAACATAGGAATTACTACCTCCAATCTTAATAAATCTTTTCAACTACTAATTGTTATTACAATTCTCAACTACTCTACCGAAATTTGTGCTTAAAATATGAAGGCGTAGAACTTTTTTCAAACAACTGCATTATTGACTTTTAAAAGGAAAGTGTCGGAACTGCTTATCAGTCTCAGTGACGAGGAAGTCGAGGCCCTCATTGTGACCGGGTACAACAGGAGGACCTGACCTTGACCCCCCTCACCTACCCCTCAGTCATTGCTCATGTATTGTTGCATCGGCTGCCCCTGGAAGGAAATAGTTGTATCCGACAGATATTAGATTGTTATGGTTTGATATATAATTTTTTTAGCTTAAAGAGGTGGGTTTGTTTGTCATCGTTAACTGATTGCTCCAAAACTATAAACATTAATGTTATTGTATTTCTTTTATTGTTTTTACTATTTTAATTTTTTCTTAATTACAAAATATTCTATCACATATAACTAATTTTTTTTTCTAAAAATCCGTTCCTATATCGTTGCCATAATGGCTCGGGTCTACGCACAGGCTACTTGCCCCAAGTAGACCCTATTTTTTCCCTGATGGAATAGTATTATTAAATATTTTTGAAACTGTTTTTTACCATATCTAGATGATTATCTATTATGTTAATAATGGGTGTAAGATTTATGGTGATATAGATACATTGTAACGTGTTACTAATGTGTATTTGGGAAATAAATATTATTCATTCATTCATTTATTCATTCATTCATTCATTCATTCATTCATTCCATTCATTCACAACTCCATAACATGAAACCTCTTCCTATGAGAGTCAGTTTAGTGTGCAATGGTTCTAGGCTCTTCAATTCTCTGTTGGACTCGCTGAAGATTGGAGATAAGTAGTCTGTGTGTGCTTGAGAAGCTATTGTTGCAGGGTCGCCATGACAGCGTTAAAGACTTTTTGTCTCAATACGGTAACGTTAGTTTTATGGCAACCTGTAAAAGAAAGTTTTCATTTTTTATCACTAACTAGTAGACTTCTGAAGTAATCTGTATGTAAAAGTACTATTTAAAAAGTAATGTAAACGTTGAATTTATAAATATATATGACGCTATTTATGTAGCTTTTGTAACTATTCGAATAAAGATTTTCTTTATTTTCTTTCTGACAATAAAATATATTATCACTGATAATAAATTTAACAGCTTAGACATAACAATCACATTAAATCTTTCTTAAATTAAGTTTGAAAAGCTCCACCAGAACTTTTTCAATTGAGTCAATGAAGAAAGTCGTTTACCAAGTAGTATAATCCATCCATAATTAACTCATGAAGCTCTTGAAGGCTCTTTTTAGAGGTACAAAGGTAATTTAGTAAAGTTTCTTTCCTATATAGTAAGGGTTTTTTCCAAAAGAAGTGGTTTTATTATTATTAGGGGAAGGTCATATTATGTGATATAATGTCTGAGAGAACTTTGCTAAAATATGGAAGGGTTTTGTTAGTGTTTGTAATATCTGTAGACCTCAGAACCATATGAGCCTAAGTCCAAAATTTCTTATTTTTTTTAGGTTATTGCACGTATGTTCTTAAAATTTCATTTTACATTCCAGCCCATACCATCGTAACTCCGCTAAAAATTCTATTTTTATGATTTTATCAAAGGTTATATGAGTCTAAGTCCTGAGGTATATCAGAACCAGACAAATCTTAACTCCACCTATGATGTTATGGTTCTGAACATTGAGCATTTCAGCAAAAACCTAAGTCCACAAAATGGACTTGCCATTGTCTGGCCCTAGCCACTATACTCATTTAGTCTACAAAGTCCTGTTTTTCTGAACAGCTGATGACTGTCAATAATACTGTTGATATTGCTGCTGCCTGCTATTAGAGAGATTATTGAGGTTAGGACTGAGCTGTACTAATCAAAGTTTTTATTCTACTTTTAACAAAACGTTTTGTATTAATATGGAAAGTAGGGGAAAGTTTATACTTTCCAAATTGAAAAACCTTAATACGTTCACTGAAGATAATCTGAAACCTGAAACTAAATGATTGTCCTAGCAATCAATCAGTAGAAGTTCCACGAAGAAATTCCACTCCTTCAACCGACTTTAACCGAATTAAAAGTAAAGTATTTTTTTAAAATATGTTTTACAAGCTAACAATATGTAAAACTTAAAGTAAAATTCGAATTTTAATACTCAGACCTCAAGGAACAATTTTTATTATTATTATTATTATTAGCCTAGGTTTAGAACATTGTTGTGCCAATAGGAGAAGTAGGCCTAAGTGTATGTTTGATTTTCAATTTTATTTCTAGGTATTGAATCCAGATTGCACATCCATCCTCGTTTTACCTGACAATGACTCAACCCAATGGAATTTTAACATGCATGAAAGTGAAAATATCCAAGTTGAAAGAGAAACTAGTAAAGACGTACATCTTCTTAATTTTCATTTCAACTCCAGTAGAACCAGGTGAGATTAGTAGGTACATAATACTCTAGGCTCAGTTTAAATAAATTTCAGTAAATTTATGGTTGTTATAAAAATCTTTTTTTGTGTAAATTACTGTTATGTTTAACCATTTAACCATATTGTAGCAGGTATTTACTCGGGGGCTTTAGCCTACCCTAGCAATAATTTAGGTTCCATTTCAATCGAGTGTTAAGCTGGGCCTAGACTAGTACATTGTCCATTAGACTGTAAATGCTGTAGTCGGTAGGGACAGAGAGCATTAATTTTCATACGATAATAGTTATATTCTTAGGGGTTCTTTGTCTTTCCGACTTGTTATTCTACCTAATTTAACATTCTACATGTTTAACAGAAATTATACTTCAATATGAAAAACTTCGTGAGTGACGAGTAAATTACACATAAGGTACTTTGGGATTATACCGACCACACCCAGACATGAATCGTTATTTCACATTTCGTTTCTACTGATTACTAGATTAGCGTAGAACAATTATTTCGTCAATATAAAACCAGGAATTGTCTTATCGCAAAAACACCTCCCCATCCCTCAGACAGAGGTCAAAGTCGAGCGTCTAGTAGATAACGTGATTGCAGAGTCTCGCCGCCCGTTCAGCTGGTGCATCGCTTTGTTGTACTTTCCGTGTTTTAACCTCTACATTTCTCCAAACACAAAAATTCAACAAAAAAACAAACATTTACCAAACTAAAATTTTTATTAAAAAAAACACTCAAAACTTGTTTTTATTCTTGATCACATTCCGCCACCCAAAATGCGAGTGCCTCCGGCCATCAGCGCGGGCTTCGGCAGCACCTTCGGTGCTGCCCCGCGCTGATGTCGACGAAAGAAAAACATCCCTCGAGATAGTACCTATCAGTAAAATATCAAATTCTAGAGGGGCTAATCAGAAATATAAATTGAATTGTAATGGAAAGGCAATGATGTACCGTGCAAATCACGTGATGCCGCGCGGCCTGCCGTAATCAGGATTCTCGAGAAAGATAAGATAACAGCGACAACAATACCGATCACAATACCTGGAAATGCTTGTAAGTTTGTAATTTTGTAATTGAAGAGTTGTTTTTTTCGTTCTATCATGTTTGTTTCTATAAATTTCTATTTTTGTGTTCTTCATACTGGTGTGGTCGGTATAATCCCAAAGTACCACACATAATTACCAAAAACATGATAAAAATTCAATAGAAATCCACTTTAACGATATAATATTTTTTATATCCACATTCTTTGTGTAGGCTATCTATATAATGAACTAATCAATGTTTTGGCGGAACATCAATTTAAAAAATTAAAATAAATTGGACAAAACCGAGTGAATTTCTCTATTTCTTGAAGGCTGGGAACACTTGTAGGAAAGAAAGCTCTATGTTATTAAAAGCAAAACACTTAAATAAAATTAAATATTCAAAATATCTTAACAATTTATTTTTCAGAGTCAAATGAATGGGAGCTAGAGACGATAACACAAGTGACAAACATGGAACAAGAATCTGGAGCATCGACAACACTGGAAGATTTAGATGATGCGCTATCTTCTGTGAGCGACCTATTTGAGAATGACATCGATGATCCAACATACACTCCACCTTCAGGTTCAGAGAGTGATTCAACTTTAAGTAACGATTTAGAACAAGTACAAAGTCAATCTGTAAGTACAAATACTACAGCAAATAATAATAATATAATACCTCTGGTACCATACACCGATTCAGATGACACGGAGAGCGAGTTACCGATAGTTACTCAACCTAAAAATAAAGGAAGAAAAAGAATAAGGAATGAAAAAAGTGGAAAAAAAACATTAGAAAGCAGGGACGAATTTCTGGAAAAGAGCATGTCAACTCTAAAGGAGATATTGTAAAAGAAAGAACTTTAAGACCTCCTTGTAAAACTACTTGTCGCTTGAAATGCTCTCAGCGCATAAGTCATGCACAAAGAGTACACATTCATTCTGACTATTATAATAGTGAAAGAAACTTAAGTTCTAAACGCCAGTATATAGTTTCTTGTATTACAACCAAGCCAATAGCCAGGTCACGACAAAGAGATGGTTCTAGAAATAGTAGAAAAAACAGCCATACTTATTTTCTCAAATGGGATAACAATTTTGAAAAAGTTTGCAAACAATTTTTCTTGAACACACTAGTAATATCAGAAACATTTGTTAAGTTTGCTCTCTTAAAAACCCAAAGTACTGGTATGGTTGAACCAGACCATCGTGGCAAACATGTACCAGGAAACAAAATACCAGAGACAGCAAAGGATATCATAAGAAACCACATATCAAAATATCCAGCATATGAAAGTCACTATAGTAGGGAAAGGACAAACAAAAAATACTTGGGTAATGATTTAAACATTTCCATAATGTATACCATGTATGAAAATGAATGTAAAGAAAAAAATATCAAACCCGAAAAGAAATGGTTATTTTCAGAAATTTTCAATAGAGAATACAATTTGTCATTTCATTTGCCAGACAATGACACATGTGATTTTTGTGACAGAATTGATTGCCAATTAAAGAATGCAAACGGTGAGCAAAAAGAAAACCTTCAAGCAGAAAAGCAGAAGCATCTAGATGAAGCAGCACGTAGATACCATTTGAAAAAAGAAGATAAGCTTTTGGGACAAGGAAATGAAAAATTTAAAGTTGTTATGGCAGACCTACAGAAGTGTCTTCCTACTCCAGCTCTCACAAACTGTCAAAGCTTCTACTTGAGAAAGCTCTGGACTCTAAACTACACCATTGACGACAGTAGTGGAAAGAAAACGTGGTGCATGATTTGGAATGAGACCACTGCAGGTAGAGGTGGAAGTGAGATGGCTTCTTGTTTGTTTACCTGGGCAAATGAAGAGCTCAATAAAAGCAGCATTGACACTCTGACTGTTTGGACCGATAACTGCAGCGGTCAAAATAGAAATATTAATATGATTTTTATGTACATTTGGATTTTGAAAACTCTACCCAACATTAATGAAATAAACCACAAATTTTTATTAGCTGGGCATACACATATGGAGGTAGATGGTAAACATGGATTAATAGAAAGAGCAAAAAAGCATCTTAAAACTAACACAATATTTACTACTAATGATTGGGCGAACTTCATCGCATCTTGTAGCAATAAAAACCCATTCATTGTAAAGAAAATGTCTCTTGAACACTTTCTTGATTTTCTTTCGCTTACTAATAAAGATGGACCATTAATAAACAGGAAAAAAAATACTATTGGAGAACCTTTCCTCATTTCCAACACAGTTTGGTTACAGGTTCGAAGAGAAAGAACTTGGTATACTGTTACTATAAAACAAGCTTTGATGATGTTGATTTTAAAAGTGTGGATTTGAGAAGAAATAAGAGAAAAGAAACAATCATGCCTGAATCAGTTCCGAAACTAAGATCTGAGAAGAGGAAAATAAGTAATGAAAAAATTCAGAGATTTAATGACAATCCTCCAGTGGGTCCCTGAAGAATACAAGGCTTACTTTGAGAACCTTCCACATGGGGCTAGTGAAAATGACTTTCCAGATATCAGTTCAACATTATTAGATTAATTCTTACCTTAATATTTATAGTTTTTATAAGCAGTGTAATAGTGTTTTATTGACGAAACAATGTATATTAGTTGCTAATGGAAATACAATGCTTAAGTCCAAATAGCATTAAAACAAATGTTTTTGATTTTAGAAAAAACAACTTTCCAGATGCCATTACAACATTGTTAGATAATATATTTTATTAGCATTGTAATAGTGTTTTTATTGACTAAACCATGTATATTGGTTGCTAATGGATACACTTAATTTGGTTGCTTAAGTCCAAGTAGCAATATAACATATGTTTTTGATTAGAGCCAAAATATCGTAAGTCCATTTTTAATGTAACAAAAAAAATAATTACATAAAAATACTAAAGCAGTTTTAATGCTTCTATAAACATAAGTAAGTTAACTTGTGAAGTAGAAACTAAACACAGTTAATAATTTTATAATAAAGAATAAACACAACTGTTCGTAGTTTTTTATGCTCTCCTGTAAAATCTACTAAATGTGACTTAGGCCCCATATAGTTTCTGAGGTACAGATATATCTATATATGACAGTGGAAGAATTGTTAACTTTTAAAAGAAAGGTTTACAAGATGATCTATATTAGCAAAGACACGAACTATCTTTTTGTATTTAAACATGTTATGACTAAGATGAGATGAGTTACCCAGCAGGGATCACGTATGGCTGGTTTTTATACCTACTAGTTGAACCCACCACTGGGCACAGCAAAAACCGATGTGCCACGTCAATCTGGGCAACCTTATGGATGTCCAGTAGCAGCACATCACTAACCGCAAATGTTGAGATTCTGGGTTCATGGGCAATTCAATAGGTCTAGTCTACTGTGGAAGATGGCTGTTGGAGTTGGTGGGGTTTGTTTCCTTACCTCAGAGGCTCTTGTTAACCTCAACAAGGGTGTGCCACCCCCTGCCTACTTTGACTGGAGAGTCTGGTTCACAGCTGGCCTCCTTCTTCTTCCGGGATGACTTTGAGATGTAGTGCCCTAATTCTTCCTCATGGATCTCGATAGGAGGCGGCCCCTACTCCCTAACCTTACCCATCCTGAATAATCCTATCACTCCGGAAAACAGCACAAAGGTTCTTACAGGACTAAGTGCAATTTATAAGCTTCTTGTCCTAAGAGAACAGAAAAAAAGATGAGATGAGCCCCAGAAATTTGATGCCATCTAGAATATGGAGTAGGGCCTACACATAAGAACGATGAATCATCAAAGCAATTGTCCAGATCTACAATTTTTGAAAGTGTAAAGATTGCCAAGAGTGCTGTATTTTAATGTGCTTGCAAGAGGCCCAGAAATTTTCCTTTAGAAATAAAATTACCTTTAAAATGACATGTCCACACAAGATATGGGTTGCAATTTGAAATTTTAATTTTACCCTCAAAAAACAGTCCAAAAAAGTAATTTAATAAGTATGGTGAAGGTTGATATCTCAATCCACTTGGAATGTATCCATTTTGTATCAGGACTTATCCTGATAAACACCCTTAGATGTAAGAGGTTGTTTGCCCATAAACTTTTGCTAGGATCTTCGTAGAGACGTTTTGTTTATGTCATTGTGTTTTCTTTTGAATTTACCTTTCAAATGATACGGTATGTTACAAGATAGGAATAACAGTTTTAAAAATTTCAAGTGATCCCCCTTTTACCCCCCTTTTTTCAAAAGGGGGGGATATTTTTATCTTTTACAAAGTAAAAAAAATATTTTAATCGGTATGCTGAAGATTTTACATTGATACCTCAATCCTTTGGAATATATCCAGGCATATCAGGACTTAATTACACCCTGTATATACACGTCTACATACATACACCATATACTATATAGTCGGTAGGCAAACACAGAAAAATAGTTGGGGAGTTTTATGTTTAAAAGTTTAAGATAGCATTACAAGTTTCTATTGAATAGATGGCAATTTTGTGTGATTTTGAATTTAGGCTTCCTTTTGAGAAATTTGTTTCCACTATGCTGTATCATTTTATTAAAATATTTAGGACCAATGTAATAAACCTAATGTCTACTTATTCCTTTGTTAATAGTTGGTATGTGAAGCAACTGAGTCACAATCAATCAACTTTATTCAATCACAGTAGACAGTACAATACAAATGATGTCAATATTTTTAAAATTGTTATAGAGAAATGATCAAAAATGCTATTCTTATTCTTAGACTATTAACAACTGACAGGTAACGAAAGCTACTAGGGATTTGACCCTTACTGGACATAAGGTAAAAGCCCAAACGGCAAAATTCTTATAAGAAGTGGTGGAGAAAACGCTCACAATCACAGTGACTTGGAGACTATTAAATCATTCAATAGATTTATCATTTTCTGCTTTATTACTATTTAACATACAATAAAACAATATTTTATTTTCACATACCAAGAAATAAAGAAATATAACTTTAAAAAAAAATCTTCAATTGACGAGATACTCTTTTAAATAGGTTTTAAATTTATTAAAATTATTTTCATTTCTTAATTTCTAGGGAGTTCTATTAGAAGAATTTAATTCAAGCATACGATGGCTTCTTTGTAAACAGCTCCAGCCTGTGAAAGGGAAAAAAGCATGCTTATCATTGTTTTTGGTGTTATAATGATGGGTTAAGCCAAGAGTAGGTAGTTATAGTAAGTAGTAGGTAAAGCACTATTTCTTACATACTGCCCAAAAACAGTTAGGATCTCTAGTTCTGAAGAATGTCCTTTATAGAATCTAACCAATGTAAATGGAGTATGGTTTTGATTATTTTTTTGGAAAATAAGTATTTTATTTCACTTAAGGAAAAATAAATCATCCTCAAGGTTTTATGACTACATATTTTTGACATTATTTGTCAAATACATACAACCTAGAATTTATTATTTATATATACAGACACCAGCCCTGTAGCATGAAGATTATAACTCAGTGATATCTACATTAATTTCTAGGAATTTTGTGAATCACACTTCTTCTAAGATATTGTTATCAATTAATTGCAGTGTTAAATATATTTTTTGACTGTTCAACATAGTTGAGAAATGAATGTAATTAGTTTTATTTGGATTAATTAAGAAATTGTTGGCATTAAATATTGGTTTATTTCTGATAAACGTGTCAATGATGATATTTTTGAGTTTTTTTTTATCATTACTGGATATTTGAACACTTATATCGTCAACATAAAGACTGACTTTGGCCAACTTAATTACAACTCTTGGCAATCCATTAAAGTAAATAATTAAAAGCAACGATCCCAATATAGAACCCTGGGGAACACCATATTTCACATTTTTTCTAGTAGATTGAGAAGTTTGTTACTTTTCTATTACATTTATCAAGATAACTGATCTTGACAAACTGTTCCCTGTCATCAATATATTTATTTATTTCGACGGCAAACGCCAATTTAATACAGAAATAACAAAAAATAGTTATGGACAAGATATATTATGACTGAAACCAGGATCTATCATTCAGACCAAAATTAATCAGCACCTGCAGTAATTTACTTTGTGACACACTGTCAAGAGCCTTAGAAATGTCCATGAAGACTCCGAACAGTTGCCTCACCTTTGTCAATGGAACTTATTACAAAGCACAAAAAAACCAACACACGGAAATTTGTGGAATTTTGTTGCTGTGTTTGTTTATTTGTTTTTGTATCTGTTGTTTTATTCAATATATTATACTCCAGCTGTATTATACAGAAGACCTGTTTGCCCAAACGTTATGCTGTTCTGCAGCAAGAAGTTTGTTGGATTCTAAGTATTCTGTCAGTTGATTTTATAAATTACTTTTGTAATCGTTTTTGAAACCGATGATAGTAATGAAATTAGACAGTAGTTTTTCAAATCTTTTGTTCCTCCAATTGTCATATGTAATTACTGGCATTGTAATAACATCATAACCAAATAAAAATTTATTATTGAGGGATGAAATTAATTTTTCCAGTTCTAATTCAGAGATGGTTTTGTGAGAAAATAGATTCTTACACCATGGTTATTAGTCAAATTAGGTATAATCTGCTCATCTACCATATTACAATAAAAACCATTAAAGGTTTCACACAGTTTAGAGGGGTCAAATCTTTCCCTCTACCTAAATCAGAACTAGCATCAAAACAGTCGAAATTTTTTTGTATTAGATACTTCATTACTAATTACTGTCCATAATGTTTTATTGACTTTATGTGAGTTACTTGTTACATTATCGTAGTTTTTTTTTTTTTAGTTTGAACTAGTTTTGCCTTAAATTCTTTCTTCCTAAGTGTTAGGTGGTTTTATTTCGTTGCAGGAAGAAATTTCTAACAACTTTACTCATATTTATCAAAGTTCTCCTATTCTCAATTAACTCATAGTTTATCCAGTTCGTTTTATTTTCAAGTTCTCTTTGCTTTAGTTTTGCAAAAGAGAGGTAATAGAAGAAAGTTTCAAAATTAGATATCAAATTTTCAGCCAATGTCTGCATAGTAGACTAACTCCAATTTTCATTTGATAAGAATATATTGAACAATTCCATGTTTGATTTGGAAAAAGTCAGCTTATGTTTGTTATACATTTATTTCTTGTGCTATTTCTATTATTCATTAAAAATATACATTAACTGTGCATTATCATATGAAAATTCTGTGTTAAAATAGTATCAATAGCACTGCTGTTCTTAGATTTTGAGTACCCAGTTGGAAAATCTACAATGAAATGCATATTGCAAGATTGAAGGATACTTACTAACCAAGTATTAACAAGTTATAAAGTAATAACATTAATGTTTATGTCAACAGCAACAAGAACCCCACCATACTTTAAACACAAAATTTGCAAAAATGCATTCAATCTGTTAAAAAATATGCCCTCGTTAAATTTTGTGTTTTGGGAGATCTATAGATGGCTGCAAGCCCAAATGTGAGATTGTTAAATCTAAACTCTGCAACAGAACATTCAAGAAGCTTGTCTCCAACTGATTGTTTACCTGAATGATTTTTAATGATTTTATATTTAGATCCAGTCTAGCAACTATATCCCCTCTGCCTGGTGTATTTCTTTCATAAAATGAAATAATATTGTATTTAAAAATGTCGCTCAATTTCTAGTAAATACATTTTGTGTTCTGTTACAACTACAAATGTCTGGGTTTATTTCTTCCAGTGTTGGGTTCATACGGTCAATCTCCGATAGTGGGTGCTGAATATTTTGGTGCATTACCCCCAGAGATTCACCCCTACCATCAACAATGGAGCGGTTGCTGCTGGCTCCATCAAACTGTGAATGACTTACAGAAGAACAACTGCAAAAAGTAGCTGGCGGCTTGTAAAGTCCTCTACTTTGGATTTATTGATAAAAATACAAATAAATTTAATTTCAACAAAGATTGATTTAGAAAACGTACTTGCTCCAACGGGACTTGAACTCAGATCTTTCACTAACCGGGTTATAACTATCCAATAGAGTCTGTACTTTTTTTACTTATTATTTTGTGTTTTGCTGCTTCCTTCACACACATGATGATACTCTTTTCTCCAATATTGGTAAAGATTTGTTTACATTAACATTTTTTCTATGTTGTTTGCCTTGAACAAAACAATAATACACAATTTATAGTATAGAGTATGGGATAATGGTTTTTTTAAGGAGAGGTTGATCCTCTTTTAAGCCTTATTCCACCCATCCTCATTGGCCACTGGCCTGTGTAAGGATCTTATTAAACAGAACAAGGGGAGAGTCAATACAGTACAAAGTGGATGGTACTAATTAAAAGTGCAATGGTCACAGACAGGGTTTGAACCTGAGCTATCTCTAATTCAGATTCGTCCAACGTCTTAGACCCCACGGAAATTGGTAATCCAAAACTTTGCTAGAAAAAATGAGAAAGGCAATTTATTGTGCTCTACAGTTGCAAAATCCTCCGCATAATGCATGGACGTATCCAGCTAGTGGGTCCAAGGGGTCCGGTCCCCCCCCCAATTTTCAATCTTTTCAATTACTTTTTTAGTAAACGATCATTACTATTTAAATAATTCAGTATTACTAACATGTACTGCTGAAGATCATTCTTAAGGAACAAAATGGGGCCTTACTCTCTGTTCACTACGGGAAAATATCAGTTCTCTGGACTCCCCCCAAATTATTTTTCCAGCCTACGTTTTTGGCGTAATGTGTAGTCAACCCAATGTGACGTAAGTACGAGTACGATGAAAGTCATACTTAAAACGATTAGCAGATGCCCAAATGAATTTTTTTTCTCTGTGTTGCAACTCCTCTGAACGTTCTTCTGTGTTTAAACAGGTTAGGGGAAGATTGGTTTCAATGTAAATTCTATCAGCCAAAAGTTTCTAGAATATATTAAGACGGTATACGATACAACGAAAGGGCCCTCGAATTCTCCCTTATATACTGTACACCACTGTCCGCTTCCAATATTCTCGACCAGAGAACCAATCAACTCTCTTCACGTCAGTATGATTCCCAATCCCTTACACCTATCGTGTTGGGAGTGAGATAGGGAACCAATTATTCACTTGCCATTTATTGTGGCTAAACTATTACGCACTATTTACAAGATGAAGCCATAGTAATCCTCAATCTCACACTGCATAGAAACGAAATTAAAAATAATAGGCTACTTGGAACCTACATTACACTTCGAATATTATTTGATACCTTTTATAAAATTAAGAAGTGTGGTTACTTATCAAATGGGAGATCACCAAATATTAAATCTAATTCTGGATCTCTTTCAAATCCAAAGATGTGGAACATAACATTTTAAATAATCGTAAATAATTTTATGAGCCCATATAAAACTGTCTTTTAAAGGATTTTTATCCTTTTTTAAAGCTATAAATAGTAACTTATTTAGAGAATAGGCGAAGTAAAATGTTCCTCGACACAAACTCTTAGAAGGTGTAATGAACAACTTTATGTCATTTCATTTAGTTTATTAAACAATTCATAAAGAAAAAGCTCATTTACTTAATTTGAAAATATAACACTTCAACTTGTCTTTTGGTGTCCTTTCATTCGATGGGGCACCAGAAAAATATGGTTAACCTTTGGAGCATCCCTTAATTTTAGAAAATGGTATAGAAAATGAGACAGCAGATGGTCTAGCGGTCATAGACGTCGGAATATGGCAATGCGCGTTGAAGTTGACAGCAAGGGCTCAAACCCTGTCTGTGGCCATTTTTATCAGTACCAGCGATCTTTGTACTGTATCGGCTTTCCCTCTTATCTGTTTGATAAGATCCTCGCACAGGCCATTCAGTGGCTCATGATAATGGGTAGAAAAAGGCTTTAAAGAGGATCGGCCTCTTCTTCCATAAAATACTTCAAGTAAATTTGAACTTATATTCTGGAAGTTATGGTTTTATTTTAATTATTAAAATGTATAATATTGAGGGTTACTTTAATTCTACTGAATAAACAGTGCAAATAGTCAGTCTAATATTTGATGGAATTTATATTGAAATAAATATTCACTCAGCGTAGTAAAACACAGAAGGAACCTAGTGTAATTTTAAAACACGTTCAAAACATGATTCACCACAAAATTTTTCCTTGGTTTCGCCTCTGTAAAAAGCATATTATGTTGATGAATGTCACCGAATTTCAACGTCTGCAAAGGCTCTGCTACTGCCGTATGCATGGTAGGTAATAACTTTGTTCGTTTAGTTATCTTAAGTTTACGGAAAATATGGATAATGATACTACTTTTACAGAATTCTCTGAACTCTTTTGATCCAAACTGTAGACCATTATCCGTGACTATGCGTTTTGGTAATCCACAACGCGCAAATATGTCTTCCAATTAGGACAACCTACATCCAATAAGAGTACGCACCCAAGAAGAGCCTTCATACGGTCCTGCAAGGTCAACGTGAATCCTGGCCCAAGGATCTGGAGGAATGTTCCAAGAAGCGACACCTCAGGATGTTTAGGCCTATTTGTTTGACTCGGTGGACAATCTCTCTCATAATGGTCAATGGCAGAATCTAGGCGTGGCCGCCAAGCATACTTTTGGGCAATAGAGCGCATCGCTAAAATTCCAGGAAATAAAAATAAAATAACTAAAAAAATTAAAGAATTTTAACAAGTATCGACACTGTAAAAATGTTGGAGCTTAACTTGAAAAAAAATATATGTAAACAAATAAAACAACGCATGTTTTAAAGAAACTTATATATCAGACGTGATATTTTATTGTCATCTCTACTTACCGATCTTCAAATTCAAATTTTCTTCATTGCAGTGGACAATTGTATTGTATGCGTCGGTAATATAACTTGTTCTAATACAAGTCGAAGTTTAAAACATCAATTTTGACAATTTTAAAATTAATTTTGTTACAATTTTTAACAACACAAAAATTTCATTCATTCAGCAACAGAGTTAGCAAAATAGTTTTCTTCTTCCAAGCGATTTGTCATGAACTCATCAAGGGAACAAAACGCATTCTACACTAAAAGATCTCTTAATCGAGCTTTGAAACGTTTCTTTGTTGCCAATCCTTTGATGTACTCCGGGAATCTGTTGATCACTTTGACACTAACCTGAGATGGAATTTGTTCATAAGCCATCGTTCTGTGAGACTGAATCCTCAGGTCGTCCCTTCCCCTCGTGTTATATCCGTGGACGTCACTGCCTTGTGTCAAATCGCGTTTGTACCTACAATACAAGGCCACCTCCAGGATATAGAGACAGGGCAAAGTCAGTAATCCCAAACTCCTGAAGGCATCTCTACACGACTCTCTAAATTTTAAATTTGCAATGACATTAAATTGTATGAATTAAATTAAATTTTAAATCTTGCTGTTACTTATGTATTTATTATTATTATATACTCGTTCTTTCTTATTGTCATTTCTAAAAATGTTTATTCTATTGTTCCTATTGTCATATTTATTATTATCTTTGTTAACTAATTATTTCGTTCTATAATTTTTATTTTGTATGTTTTTCATGCTTAAATTGATCTTAGTCTTTGTTTTCTTCTTCTTCTTCATATATTAGTAACGTAAATCTAAAGCTAGTTGTTTGTTAATAAGTGGAGTATCATTGGTAATAAATAAATAACCTCAAGGTTACGCTATATCTTCAGAATGCAATGAGATATAGATTGGAAATTTTGCATGAATCTTCAGTGGAGCCTGGTATACTACTACCTTGTTAAGTAAGCAATTTAAGCAAAATTGTCTAATAATTATATTAAATAGATATAAGCAATTGCAGGACAATGATTCATGCCAACAGATCTTTAAAAAAATATGAAATTTTACATTTACGAACTGCTATCATTCCATAGATCAAATATTAAAGTACTACTCACAATAACCAAGTTACTCATCATTACTGGTTCAGACATGTCAACTTCATTATCCAATCCATCAATTAACATTTTATGAACGGGGAGCATTTTACTCTTTGTCCGGATTACGTAATGAATTCCCTGTTCATTTAAAATTGGTAAAATCTATCTCCAAATTCAGAAGTGTCCTAAAAAAGCATATCATTGCCTAGGCATATTAGAGTGTTTATGAGTTTTTCTAATGGAACTTAAATTATTTTTATATTTTTAAGTATAGGGATGTATGTTTTTATATTTTAAATTATATGTATTAATTACATTAATTTAATTAGTTGACTTTAATGTAGGTTAACATAATTTGACGTGTCATATGTTTACATAAGCTTAAGATTATCATAGTGTGAACTAAAATTACTAATAAATAAATAAGCAACGTAGTCCAAAAAGTACCACAAAATTTTAAGTTAGGACCTTTATTTTTTTACATTTTCCATATCTTTTTTACTAGAGGCCTTCTACAAAGGTCATCCTCATAGGTATATTATAATCTCCAGAAATATAGCCAACTTTTGGAGAAATCTGTATTTTTAAACTACAGTCGAGCAGAAGATGAGTTTTGATGTATTATTTCCAAAAAGGTAGCTCTTTGCTGTTTGCGTTCAAGAATTTCCACCCCCATCTCCTCCCCTCACCCACCGGAAGGTTAGATACCTACAAAACCACCCGAAATTCAAAGCCATCTCAGTCCAGGAGATTAGGGTAATGGAATACTCGGTTTGGAGAGTCGGAGATTAACGGAGCAATGTTCTCCAGCGGGACTGTGGAAAACTACCCCACACCCTCCCATCGCTCTCCTCCCTCTTCAACACCCTCCCCACCCCTCCCCCCTCGCTAGTGTGAATGGCCCGATCATTCATGGATCTCTTCGCGGTGTATTTTACAGTTTTTTCCTCTAACGAATTGACGAACACTTTGATTTCAAATTTACAATAATATTCCAGCCATGTCAAATAACGATTTACTTCTTTTTTTATCTCAACGAGTTTTTAAAGGGAATGTTTAAGGGCTTATGAGTGTATAACCTAAAGTTTTGGGCAGTCTGATTTGACAAGGCAACTTTACATTTGTTAAGGCTTGTAACAAAATACCATTACATAATTTGTGTTTTGACCTTCAAGGTTTTTATAATCAACGCTAACATAAAAAGTTTTTTAAATCACAATATCTGTTAACAAAAGAAAAGTTTAATTAGATATGTTCATATGAACATATACCCTATCTTGTTTCATTTTGTGTCTCTCTGTGTTTTTCTGCCAAGCTCTGTATCGGACAAATCAGAGGACTTAAGGATAACAGGATTTCGCACTTACCGTGGTTATAAGTTATAAAAGGTATGAAACGACGTTTCGAGGATTGGAATCTATCATCTTCGTCAGGTAGGGAAGTTATTAATAAATGCAACAAAGTCAAATATCAAGCCAATAACTTTTATACCGAGTATTATTTGTGTTAGGCAAATTAAAGGGACAATAAAATAAACTTTAAACACTAATATCACGTGTCTTTTCAATTCTGAGGTACAAGTAAAGTGTTTAATAATAACAATATGTGTTGTGACGTAATATATGTATCACAACCAAGGTAATTAATCCAGCTATTACATATAAAACACAGTCATTATGTATAATTTTGGTCAAAGTTATTAATAATGCTCTATTAATTAACCTGCTGAGGAGTAGGGTAACCGAAAGTGGTTCCTAAACAGTAATAATGGTTTTAACCGGCCATTACGGGTTTCATCAAATAATCAATATTACGACTGTTTTCGTCTTATATTGAGGTTATTACGTACTATTTTGTTACATATAGTTCACAAACATGTTAGTTCAATGTTCAATGCTTATTCATGTTATTTTAAAGTTACGGAACTGTAACGCGATTGGCTTGTTTCACCCAGGACCGTACTCAATTTTGGCGGGCCCCGAAAAGGGTATTCGGCCGAGCCCCGCCATGTCTCACCAAATTGGCGGGGTCCCGGTAAAATTGTCCGAAAAACCCGGCCTGAATACGGGCTTAGTTTCACCAATGTTCAAAAATTCAGCAATTAACTGGTGCATCGCCTTTCTGCTGTCTAAATTCTCTAGCTCCAACTTTACAGCTTTGAGTCCCTTGAACTCATAAGTATGTTAAGCCAAGCAGACATATTTTGTTGGTAAATATGGGTTAACATCCACATAGCCAGGACGAGATATGTAAAAAATTCAATTGTGATAACAATGTTTTCGACACATTGTGAGCCGGATGATCGAAACTACACTCGAACTAAGATGAGAGAATGTTCCCGAACCCTTTCATCGTCTTGGTCTTTCTTGTTCCAGTTGTTACAATCTCGACTCCTACGGTTCCGATTCATTTATACATGGAACCAAGCCCACCCTCAAGGATGTAGTTCCATCCTAAGTTCATCCAAGCTGGCCTCTAATTTATACTTGTCGATTAACCTTGTTAAACATGGGCTTTAAAGACCAAAATTAAGTCCATGAATGAATGCGTTCTTTAGCCAAATTCCTATTTTCATCCACCAGAAATTCGAACTTGAAACAAGTAAATAAACAAATCAAACTTTCTGTTCACGTCTGGTGCTACAGCAGGAGTTTCAGACGATTTCTTCTAGACGAAAGATCATGCTGCAAAACTTCGTCTTTGCCGTTCTTGGTTAAGATCGATAGTAACCTGCCAACGCCCAGTAGATGAGTATTACAGACATTCAGACCTTTAGCACGCGAAATGGCGTGGCACTAGATAGGCTAATTACCTTAATTGGGTGTTGAAGCAAAGATACAGAGCAACATGTAGTGCCCCCCCCCCCACCCAACATTTGTGTGCGCGCCGTCACATAGTACTCGGTAGTCTCTCAAGTGAGGTCCACGGAGACCACTATAGTATGGCCGACGCGCGGACGCGCGTGTGTGAGCGGGTGTGCATGCGAGTGTCTGTGACGTAGGACTGGTAAGAGTCATGGAGATGGCTTACGCGGACTACTCCAAGGTAGTGTGATTTTCACCCTCATTTTTCTTTATCGATAAATTGTGTATTTTTGTTCTAAGAGGTTCAAAGCCCAATTAAATTGAATGTTTCTTAAATATAATTATGAATTAATAATTTAATGTGTTTTAAAGAATAAAACCTAACAACTTCACGCAGTGTATGTCAAATAAATAAAAACACGAAGTAATTTGACAATTTTATAATCTACACATTTTAGTGTACACTGTTTTCATACAGGTAAAGTACGTAAAATAGAATATTAGTTAGTCATAGTTATCTATTTAAACTGGGTAATATTTAGCAATGCAATCTTTATTTACTTATTGAAGTACCTTATTTAAAAAAATAATGATAATATTAAACATAAAATACATTTTTGTTATGTATGTCATTTGTAAAGGAGTAAATTTCTCTGAAGTAAATAAAATTATGCAAAATATTATCAGATTAGACTCATATTGTGAAAATGGGGCTATAGAAACCAAAATTTAGCTCGTAATATATTTGTTGCGCATAGAGAATTCAGTACAACATTCTTAATTGCATTAAAAGTTTAGCCGAGATAAAGTTGCTTTATTAATTATTATGTATTAGTAACAACTTGATGTAGATCCAAAATGGATTAAACGTATCTTATTGACACTAAAAATCCAATTTAAGTAAGGTTGAACAATTACACTTAAGATAACCTATAAAATGTTGCAACATTCTAAACTCCAAAGACTGCTATAGCCTTCGCGCGTTAATTTTTTACTATTCAAACGAGGACATTTCGTATTTTGACGTCAAGACGAACCTAACCTATAATCCTTGAACTCAACCAAAATTTTTCACGTTCAATATGGAGCAATATGTTCAGTGCGCTGTAAAGATCAATTGTTACCAATCAGTTTCTCCTCAGTCTAATCAGCAGGCCGTTCATCTGATGGTTGACAATCATCAGATATCATTCTGATAAAATGACCTTACTCATAGATAGCTTATCGCGCGTTCATTTTTTAGTATTCAAACAAGGACATTTGTTTTTGACGTCAAGACGATCCTAACCTATAATCCTTGAACTCAACCAATATTGTTCACGTTCAATATGGAGCAATATGTTCAATGCGCTGTAAAGATCAATTGTTACCACTCAGTTTCTCCTCAGTCTAATCAGCAGGCCGTTCATCTGATGATTGAAAGTCATCAGATATCATTCTGATAAAATGACCTTACTCACAGATATCATAAGACACCAACAGCTTTCGAAAAGAAGCCATTAACAAAATGTTAGGAAATAAAAATCTACGGGTGACAATAAAAATGTAAACAATTATTCATATTTTTGGCTTAGAATATATTTTTAATGACGACTTAAATCAATTTAATGTTTTATATGAATACCTCTTGAGCCATTTTCATGTAAGAAAAATAATGTGAGAAATGGTAACCAATAGAAACAGGGCTGGAATTAAAAATATTTCTCCTTTTCTTAAGTTCTTTAGTTCAAAAGTATTTGTTCATTTCGTGACAAAATCACGTTTCATAAGGACCATAACGGTTATCTTTCATTCTTTTGTGCTACACTATATGATTGTCTAAGCCTGGTTTGAAATTTTTTTTATTAGCAACGTGAACTCTTTTTCATTTTTAGACGATGGCGTGTTATAATCCCCTTTGACACTTTTAACGTTAATATTTCGATCACGTGACTTAAGGAGTAACCACTAATTAAAAATTGAAACCTTGAAGCTTTAGTAATAAGTGTTTAAACATATAGTCTAATTTAGATTTTTTTTAAATTTTGAGCGTTGTCTATTTTTGATCGCAATCAAAATGGAAACTGAGATGTTCTAACAAAGTTAGGGCCTACTGATTTTCAAGAACTTTTTTTACTTTTCACAAGATTTTCACGGGACACACGGGAATGAAAAAATGAAAATCCCCGACATTACTATCAGAAACATAAAGGAAACCTTTTCATTCTAGGCCTGTTAAAAACAAATAAGACTGATGGAACATGAAGTAATGAGATTTGATTTGATTTGATTTGATTTAATGCATTTTGAGCCTTACAGAGAAGTAACAAAACCCTCCAAGGCATTGTAATTTGGAATTTCTTAATTATCTTGAACACGGCAATAAAAATTTTAAGGTTATTGAATTATTCTGAATGCACAGTTTGAAAGTCATTGTGAATGTAGAATTTATACATTTTAATCCAAAATTTGGTAGGTGAATTTTGGAGGCCTTGATTATGGATCCTTTTGAGATTGAATTATCCATAATCAAGAATGAACGTTGGGATGTTAATTAAAAAGTAAAATACTTTCCGTTTACCAAAATGTATTTGTATCAATAGACAACCTCAGCGTGGAATTTGGGTTTTATAAGAGTCAGAATCCCAGCAAAAATTTAAATCGTTATCTGTTGTGCCCAGAATGTTTATATGGCAAATACATTCACTAGGCTCTAATCTTCGTTCAGGAAAACTAATCAATTCAATTCACAGGCGATAAACACATTCGCAAAGTAAATCACACCATGGTGTTAAAAATCACAGGGTTTCCAAATCGAACTCATCAGCGTTAATTTGCGCTAATTCGTGAGCAAATTCTCGTTCACGTTTATCACCAATAGATCCAAGAAAATGGTTTATCTCGTATCAGGAGACTCGTCGATATATTTGGCTAATTAATTAATTATCTAACTCCATTATTACGGATTGACAGTTCGTAGAACTAACCTAACCTATAAACTGAAAGTAATTAAAGTTTATTTCCATCGCAGTTCTGTTATCTTGTTTGTTTACGTTCCATTGTCATTTGAAAGGAAGGTTTCAAAACTTACTAAAATTATCCAGTCAAATAATTTAGAGATTTTTAAAGAATTACTTGAATTTTTTAGTTCAATTAAGAAATTTATTTAAAACACAATAATGCTCTGCAGACTGGTAACACAAATGTAACCTTGATAAGGTGCCTCAT
Source organism: Homalodisca vitripennis (assembly GCF_021130785.1). Lineage (NCBI taxonomy): Eukaryota > Metazoa > Arthropoda > Insecta > Hemiptera > Cicadellidae > Homalodisca > Homalodisca vitripennis. Next base: position 28,324,615 of record NC_060213.1, on the reverse strand, counting down.
TCAATGACCTCCATTAGGAATGCCTGATGGACCATTGGCAAGAAGTTATCCTAGATCCTTACAAGACTCCTACGTCAGGAATCAAATAATACATTGAGGCGGCATGGAATTTCCCGAAGCCTATTAGCCTAGAGGTAACAACTAGAGAAGAAAAAACAAAACAAAAAAGGCTTGCAAAGTCAATCTCATCGCTGCGCAAGGTATTGAAATTATTATTGAAAAGCGTTCCTTAGATTTTATGTTTATTTAATGTACGACACGTATCATACGGGTATATGACGTCACAAGGATAGGTCAGTGTAACCACATGCATCAACATAGAACCCATCCTTGTGTGTATAGGATGTGCGATAAGGTCTAAAGGGGTCCGGACTTTTCAATAACCCCCTAAATTTTCAATTACTTTTTTAGTAAACGATTACAATTATTTAAATAATTCAGTATTATTGGAATATAAAATCTGCAGATGACATCTATCTAGAGATATCATTTCACAGGATAAATTCAAATTCACATTTAAATTTTGTACATCAAGTTGAGTTTCAGAGCAGTGTAAAAGATATTCGAGATATCGTACTATCAGGTAGTCAGACAAAAAGGAAAGTTTTCCAACGCCTCGAGTGGTACGCTTCACTAACGCTCATCCAACAATGGAATGCTACGACCGTGCAATTTATCCTATTAGAACAAAGATACAGCTCTTGTAACTCTTTATTTTTGGTCGTAGACGCATAGGAGATGCCACAATTAAAAAAAAAACAGGAAATTTAGGTTTCCTGGTAATGTATATAGCCTACGTTTTGATTATTTAAACGGTTAAGTACAAAAAGGTTCGAGATTTTATTCTGAATGATTAATAAAATTATCTAATATCTAAAAAAAAGCATTTAGATGATTATTAAGGTGTCTTTATAAATCATGACATCTCTCATTATTCTTCAACCACCAATAGAGAATACAAATATTTGAAAATTTAAAATTGTTGTAATAGAACTAAATTCAAGCCTGTACAGAAGATTATTCCGGTTTAAGTTATAATTAGGGTAGGCCTATACTAGTCCTCTACTGATATAAATAGTTGTAATATAGTATTTTTGTCAGTAATCCAATGTCGCATTTAAGATAAGGCATTTGTCAAACGATGAAGCTCTCAAGCAAAAGTAAAATATTCCATATGTTCTTTAAGAATTAATTAAAGTATAATATGGCACTGGTCTTTAGTAAAACGCACAGTAATTATTAGGTAAATTCCAAATCTTCTCTATTTTTCTTCTTTGAGTAACATTTCACAGAATAGCTAGCAGCAAATCTGGTTCAATGAGCGATGACGTGTTCTTCATTGATGAAGATATGTACAAAACCCGTGTTTGTTGATATGCCCGAAAAACTTGCGTTTGGGACCGTTGTCGATTTTTTCGCGTTGACAACTATGCGATAAGTGACATTATGTTTAGAGGTTATGTAACAAGATCTGAATTGTATACTTGGCATAAAACACAGTTATTTAGCTGTTACACCTGGTGAAGCTGATGGAATAGGAAGATGACAAGGGCGTAGCCAGCAAGGGGATCGAAAGGGTTCGGAACCCCCCCCCCCCCAATTTTCAATTTACAATTACTTTTTTAGTCATCAAAAAATCGGATGAGTTCATAGAAAGACAAAATCACTGGAGTAGACGTTTACAGGAGTCCCTAAATTCTACAGAAACCCACATCAAGCCACTACTGAAAGATGTGCAGCAGAGTTGTTTCTGGGAAAAAGACTCCTCACTAGACTTGATCTTCTCAAGCCTGATTTATTTGGGAATATGGAAAAGAACCTAGTCAGTCAGGAATCTCAAAAACAACTGAGCACCAACATACGAACTTTTGATGAAAGGGAGAGATTATGGGTTCTTAAGGCAAGGACGTAGCCAGCGAGGGGGTCCAAGGCGTCCGGATCCCCCAAAATTTTTAATTTCTATATTATTTTTTAGTAAACTATTATTATTATTTAAATAACTCAATATGTACTACTGAAAGGTCGTTCTCAACAAAGACACAGGTCAAGAACACTTTGGAACAAAATGGGGCCTTACTCTCTGTCCACTACGGGAAAATACCAGTACCCCTGTACTGTACTGTACCTCTGTACCCCTCCCCCCTAAATTTGTTCCTGGCTATATTCTCGGAAGATGACTCTCTGACGCATGAACAATTACGCCGGGTTCATTTAACCAACGAGCATTGTGCACATGACGTGCTGAACCGTGCATTGGTCTACACATGGGACAAAACTCTGATATCCTGCACTACGTGCAATGAACAATTACACATTACACCAGGTGTGAATCGAACCTATGACGTCACTATTACATCCACCGGCTCTCCCAAAGTTGTGTAACCGCAGTCCCAAGTACTTGCTACCATATAGCAATAATTGCTACATTTCCAGCCGGACAAGTTGCGTGACGCAAGCGGACGATTCCGAGAACAACAATCGCTCGAGTGTTTGACAGCAGCGCAACGTTGTGACTTGTCATTGACAAGTGGAACATTATCGGTGAAAAGTGACATGAGCAATTATCGGTGTCATTGTTTATGTCACTGTGCTTTTGTGTGCTGTGTGTGTGTGTTTGTGTTGTGTGATTGTTTTAGTGTCCTTACAGGCCTGTAGTGTTCAAAAGGTGCCTCACTTGGAGACCTTCACTCCATTCTATGTAAATCACGTCATTTATTTATTTCTACGTATAACCTAGCAACTCCATTGTTTCTTTTATTATTTTCTCTTTTCAACACAAAGGAAGCTTATTTGAATCGAAAACAAACAATATACTATATAAATATTGTGAAAACCAATACACTGTCCCGTTGTCTACTCGTATTTTTTAAATACATATTTTCGCAACCTGTTACTCGTTACAGGTTAATATAAGTTACATCCGATGTTCTTGGAACTACATTCTTGGCGGATTAATAAGCTTATTGGTACGCGTATTAATTTTTTCTCTAGAGAATTTTTCATAGCTGACCATCTTGCTTCCGAGAAACACCTCGCGCGCCTTGTCCGTAAGTTCAACTTCAACCGAGTCTTTGAATCTGGTTCCATTTCGATTTTTAGACTTCTAGTTTACTAATCTTCAATTTTTCCGACTACAGCTGCAATGTCGACCCAAGATGTTGACGCCCGCGCTCGTGAGTCGACACCAACGTGAAGGGAAGTCATTTTTAAAGTTTTACAATTATTTAGTTCGTAAGCAAAATTCCGATAGAACAATGGAACCATTAGGCCCACCCCCATAATATCATTTAGTTCATTATCACTCTATTTGGTAGCAACGTGGCAGTACATTATTTTATATTTAACATCTAGAAGCGGTGCTTTTATGTTTATTTGCCACAATTAAACATATAAGTAAACTTTGCAACTCGAGTATTCATTACTACGACCTCAGCGGTATCCAACCCTAGGTGTTTCGTCCATTCGGTACAACGCCAAGAATATGACTTCCAGATAATTTATCAAGAGATTCTATTGTGATTTTGACTAAGACAGTTTATTTATTTATTTCCTTCCAACGGTCAAAAACCAATTTACATTTATTAACTTATAATAGATGATTAAAACATACTTAAACAAAAGGGCCAAACCAAACATGCAACTGGACTCTAAATCAGATCTAGGCATAATTAACGTATAAATAATGTAATAAGAAAGTATAAATTATATTAAAAATTAGTGAAAGTATATAATAAATTAGTGATAATATTAACTTAATACACTACTGTAAGGTGTGATACAATATGGAGAAACAAACAGACAAATAATAACAATGCAAATAAACTATACAATTATCAACAACAATGAAAAATAAACTTTAAATGAATAACAAGAGTAAAAAAATATTAACATTAATGACTGATAGTGGTAAATAAAAAACTGAAAAAAATACAAAATATTTAACTTAAATGCATATATAACTTAAATGCATGCACATTACTGTCTAAGACGTGACATATGAATAAATAAAGAGATAAATAATAACAGTGCAAATAAACTATATAAAGTAAACAACAATGGGGAAAATACTTTAAGTAAATAACAAGAGTAAAATATATATAGGTACCAACAGAGAAAAAAACTATAAAAACAACAAAGTTTAGACGGTACTATTACAAAACCATGTACCAAGCTTCATCGGGATCCGAACCCGTAACTTTTTGCACTGAATTCAATTCAAATTAAATAAAAAAAGTAGTTATTATCCAAATTATTTTTATTTTTTATTATTAATAATAAGCTCATTTTACAAGTGTTATTTATGAATGACGACCAGAGGAACATGTAGATTTAGTTGGCCGAGCGTTAACGACGCCTATCACTTGAGGGGCTGGAAACTTTATTTATGCCTGTCTGTCTTTCCGCACGATATCTCGAGTACTACTGACCTATATTTTTTATAAAATTCTTTGTAAAATTTAAATTGGTAAGTATATTTAAGGCTATAGCCTATACGACATAAAATACGTCTATAACCTAATAGATCGGTTGTGTTGAAGTCTCCCCTGTCAACAAATGATAACCAGATCTATTTACTGAATATAGATCTTCACAACGAGGATGGAATAATTCATGAATTTAGCTCTATTGATAATATTATATAATAGAATAGACATGCAATTTCATTCGGTGTGACACAAATTAATCAGCGAAATTATAGGCTATCTTCTCGGTGTACGAAGCATTAATTGTGTGGGTGAACCAGCTGGTAGCTGACGCTAAAATAACGCGGTTATATGGAAAACGTACATAGGAAAAAATGATCCCAAATGAAGTTCAGCTTAGAGTGCTAGCTGTGTGATTGGTACGCGAAATTGTCCTTGCGATTGGTTTTTAAAACCAAATGTTCACGTACCTTTGTTTATATGCATAAATTTGTTACTGTTTTTGTTTTATATTACATTCATTTCCGTAGGAAGATGTTAAACCAACGCATTATAGCCAGTAATTTATATATTTTAAACTTATAAAAATGTGTAAACGGTAATGAATTTTTAATTCAAATTTCCGCTAAAATTAGGCAAATATGAATAATTACACGTAGAAACTGTTTTCAAACGATGTAACTTTGATATTTCCAGCGTTTGAGCTTATTTTATACAATATAAATTTTGAAACGTTCTTAATAACAGTTGTTAAATGCTTTATACAGTTTGAATGTTACAAATAAAGTTTTTAAACTAAACGTATGGATTATGGAGGCGAAAACTGCTTTACTCATAAACGTTTTATCTGATATATTGTTTTATTAAATCTCAGCTCAAGCGTTCTAAATTATTTATACTAGTTGTATAACTGCTCATTTTTAGAGGGAAACATTACAAGAATTTAAATTATTTGCTATATTCAAAAAATAATCACATCTGTTATCTAATGTTGACATTAGTGTAAACTCTTTTCTATTTCGGATGCAAGTGTACACTTTTATACTGTTTTAACATTATAAATACAAATTTTAAAAGTATATGTGAGAATTATACAAGCAACAATAAAAGTTGCCTTCCATAATAAATAAGAATATTTACTACTGTTACCCGCACGAAAATAGTCCAATTACATGCCAAATCGCTGTTGATTACGGCTGTTCCCGTTATGACGTGGACTACTGTTTGTTTGATTTAAATAGTGTCTGAAAAACTGATAAATGAACAAAAACGTGTACGTAACAACTGATAATATGAGTTTACTGCAACATATGTTGAGACGAACGCATAAAACTGGCAACAATGTTGGACACAGGGTGTAAAGGGCGGATTTAATTGTTCATTGGACTACTTTCGCGCGAGCTGCTCTAAACGTTCTACACGTATTGTGTTGGTGTTTTTTTCCGGGAGAAACCAAACGTTCTGCTTGGGAGACGTTTGTGGTTCAAGAGGTTAAAGTAATGGTAGCAACAGAATTAAATTTACACATAACGTAGCTGTAGTGGGAAGGGTTGATTCAATGTGACCGCGTCAGATTCAGACACTGTAGTAAGAGGAATCTGAACTGGAACTAAACTCAACATTCACATTGAATCAACCCTTTCCACCATAGCTACGTTATGTGTAGAAATCTCGGTTGATCCACCGTGCTTAGAGATGGTGTCTATCATATCGTAGTGCACTTAAGTGCGGACCTGATGAGGCAATGAGAATACTTCTTCAGCTAGTTTTGTATTATGTAGTCTGGGAGTCCCCGATGTCAAAACAATATAAATGCTTCATTCCGAAGGCTTCTTCGTCACCGACGTTTCTGGATCTCTCCTGGTTCCAGGAGTCAAGTCTATGACAACGTCAGGTTCTAGACGCTGCACTAAGAGGAATGTGAACTGGATAAAACTCAACACGATATAAAGGCTTCATTTCGAAGGCTTCTTCATCACCGACGTTTCTGGATCTCTCCAGGTTCCAGGAGTCAAGTCTATGACAACGTCAGGTTCTAGACGCTGCACTAAGAGGAATGTGAACTGGATAAAACTCAACACGATATAAAGGCTTCATTTCGAAGGCTTCTTCGTCACCGACGTTTCTGGATCTCTCCTGGTTCCAGGAGTCAAGTCTATGACAACGTCAGGTTCTAGACGCTGCACTAAGAGGAAGGTGAACTGGATAAAACTCAACACGATATAAAGGCTTCATTCCGAAGGCTTCTTCGACACCGACGTTTCTGGATCTCTCCTGGTTCCAGGAGTCAAGTCTATGACAACGTCAGGTTCTATACGTTGCACTAAGAGGAAGGTGAACTGGATAAAACTCAACACGATATAAAGGCTTCATTCCGAAGGCTTCTTCGACACCGACGTTTCTGGATCTCTCCTGGTTCCAGGAGTCAAGTCTGTGACAACGTCAGGTTCTATACGTTGCACTAAGAGGAAGGTGAACTGGATAAAACTCAACACGATATAAAGGCTTCATTCCGAAGGCTTCTTCGACACCGACGTTTCTGGATCTCTCCTGGTTCCAGGAGTCAAGTCTGTGACAACGTCAGCTTGTAGACGTTGCACTAAGAGGAAGGTGAACTGGATAAAACTCAACACGATATAAAGGCTTCATTCCGAAGGCTTCTTCGACACCGACGTTTCTGGATCTCTCCTGGTACCAGGAGTCAAGTCTATGACAACGTCAGGTTCTAGACGTTGCACTAAGAGGAAGGTGAACTGGATAAAACTCAACACGATATAAAGGCTTCATTCCGAAGGCTTCTTCGTCACCGACGTTTCTGGATCTCTCCTGGTACCAGGAGTCAAGTCTATGACAATGTCAGGTTCTAGACGTTGCACTAAGAGGAAGGTGAACTGGATAAAACTCAACACGATATAAAGGCTTCATTCCGAAGGCTTCTTCGTCACCGACGTTTCTGGATCTCTCCTGGTACCAGGAGTCAAGTCTATGACAACGTCAGGTTCTAGACGTTGCACTAAGAGGAAGGTGAACTGGATAAAACTCAACACGGAATTATTTGATTTATCTCTCTATTTGTTTCTGCCGTGACGAATGCCATTTGCTATTGGCCTCTGGTCAGTCTTAGGTGGTTGGTAGACGAATACAGACGTATTGCGACCTGTATTCTGTAGTTCAGTTTTAATGATTAGTGTTGTGTATAGTTTTTTATTAAGTGCATGTTTTAGAGTTAGTGAAGTTGACACACAACATGGTGGTTGTGATTCCTGACAGGCGTGTCACAACGCTCTGGTATGATTGGTTTATTTTAGCCTAGTTTGTAATTATGTGTTAGGTTAGTTATTTACCTGAAGAAGAGATCAGATTGCAGATCTCGAAATGTAGTGTTACTGATTTTGTTGTTTCACTGAAAGATGGCAAATGTCCGGGAAAAATCCTGTTTCCTTCTTTATTTGGTACCTACGGAATATTAGTGTATAAAGCACAGTGTGTAGATCTTTGGCCTAAACGCTTATTCCATCTGAAGAATTTGAACACAGCACAATTCGCTTATCACGTGACTAAAAATATATTCGCACGAGAGAACCGAATGCTGATGCAATAGGTTATCGTCACCAGCTACACTACTACGGGCAACTCATGATAGATTAGACGAGTTATCTCACACTTTTTACTACAAAAAATGTGAATCCTGATAGTCAAGATGTGAGACTTGCTACCACCGACAGAACTTATTGCACCTTTGATATTAAAAAAATCAAAAACCCTGAACATTACAAAAAAGAACTTTGATTAAAAGGAAGATTTAGGACTTATTTCAGCAGGAGGAAGACCCAGACAACCCTTCCTACAGTGCTGGACATTATTAAAATGTAAGTTAATACTCTTATTACGCTTTATGTTAGTTTTTGGCCGTTTCCCGTAAACTAAGTTTTTTTTAACTAATATGTCGATATTTCCACAACCGTAAGATATATCATCACTAAAATGTTTTTACAGCTTATCAAAACCTAAACCTAGTTCTTAACACAGGGATTAAAAAAATTTTTAATAGGCTGAATTAAAAAAATGATGTAAAAAAGAATAAAAAATAACATAAAAAGTAAAAAAAAATCGTAGTTAATATAAATTTTACTAAAAAGCCAAACCCCTTTGTTAAGAACTAGGCAAAGATTTGATCTTTGAAATAAAAAAAAGTTTACAAGTCTATCTCTAATACTTTTTGTGTTATGCGACATATCGTTAACATTGAGTTTAAATAGGAGTCGGACTGCCCTTAAATCAGTTACAATACACTTTTTCTGTTTAAATGCAACCGTATTCAAATTCCGATTTGGCCCCAACAACACTACAAGATAGGAAATGCACTACACCGCGTGGTACGTAGCATGCATGGTTGCATGCATAATTGATCCTACATGCTCATTTCGCTTGTTACAACGTCATATGTTAAAATATCACATAATTGTATCACATAAATGAGTTTACAAATTTATTTAGCCTGCGATTTTCTCGTTGCCATCATGGTGGCCCGTAAGACGCTCAATCCCATGGAATGGCATGCACTCTCGTTGAACTCGTTGCATATGAAGAAATGAAGCTTCATGCAAACTTTCAAGACCATAAGTCAGTTTCTTCTCAAGATAACGTGTGACAGACAGACATACAGACATGAAATATTTCCGTTCCTATGAGTGATAGGCTTCGCCCACTAAAAACTATGTTCTTTTTCTGATCATAACACATAAATAAAAAGCGTAAAAATATGCATGCCATGTTGATTTTTGGCGATTTTGCTCATTTAGAATTGCAATACCAAGAACTGGTATGAATATTGGGTAGCCTAGCCTGTGTTTATTTTGAATTTATGACCTCGCCTTTTGATATCCTAAAATTTTGGATCATTTTTTTACTATACTTCATATATTTGGAGTTGTCATTTCAAAATAAATTATTCACAAAATATTTTTAATTTTTACCATTTTGAAAACAAGGTTATTTATTTTTATTTCTGCACCATCGTTAGTTTTTAATAAGGCATAAGTATTCAAGCAATGTTATAATACAGTAGTAAAATAAGGTAATTGTGTGTTATCACTTTTTTGTTATCCAGCAAAAAAATCTCATCAGGAGAAACTGACAAAAGACGAGGCGTGTCAGACTCATTTTATACATCATCTTCTTGGTTGGATATAAGGACCATCCAACAAAAAAACTGAACCCACTGGTGTTGGTTTCTTTGGTTGGGTTTAATCGCGAAACCATTTATCCTTAATTTAAAACTTTTCACGAATTAGCATTTTTTCATAACTGACTAACTATAGGATTTTCATATTTTTACAACGAGGACATTTTCCATCGTTCAGTGATAATCCTTTAGTAAAAATCTCGAATTTCAAAAATTGATTGTGCAATCTCAACACTGTCCGGGTTCGGGAGTAGACTATCTCCAGACTGTAGACTATCCCGTAGACTATCTCCAGACTGTAGACTATCTCCAGACTGTAGACTATCTCCAGACTGTAGACTATCTCCAGACTGTAGACTATCTCCAGACTGTAGACTATCTCCAGACTGTAGACTATCTCCAGACTGTAGACTATCTGCAGACTGTATACTGTCTCCAGACTGTAGACTATCTGCAGACTGTAGACTATCTCCAGACTGTAGACTATCTCCAGACTGTAGACTATCTCCACACTGTAGACTGTCTCCAGACTGTAGACTATCTCCAGACTGTAGACTACCTCCATACTGTAGACTATCTCCAGACTGTAGACTAATCTCCAGACTGTAGACTATCTCCAGACTGTAGTCTATCTCCAGACTGTAGACTATCTCCAGACTGTAGACTATCACCGTGCTACGTGACGTGGTAGCCTTTAGTGGTAGACGTGATATGGATATTAGTATTGGCGCTTCTCTCATTGCATGGCTACGCTACACGACAACTTCCGGCATAAAAGCGAGATATGTATGGCGACGTGTGTGACAGGTAGGTGTGGCCTCTGAATGAAACTGTACAATCAAAATGCATCTGTTGTCAGCACGTCCGCACGTATGTACTTATGATAACGCCGCAATGAAGACATTGCATACAAACAGCACCGATTTTCAAATAACTTAATCGCAAGTTTCCAGAGAAAGAAGGGGTTGTTAGTGCTTGAAAATTAAAACTCGTTAGTTTTAATTTTCTAACATTTTTTTATCTTTTTAATTATAACATTACTTAGAAGAAACCTTTAAACATGGTGGTCGTAAACATTTTTACGAACTGTAACTGTGAAATTCTGCAAATATAGTATAGTACCAAAATTTTTGGAATAAAGTACCAAACGCTGTGCAATAAATACAAAAATGTGTGAAATAAAGTACAAAGCTTTGTGGAAAAATACCAAAATTTGTGGAATAAAGTAGTAAAATATATGGAATTAATACCAAAATCTATGTAATAAATATCAATATTTGTGGAATAAAGTACCAATATTTGTGGAATAAAGTAGTAAAATATATGGAATGAATACCAAAATCTATGTAATAAATATCAATATTTGTGGAATAAAGTACCAAACTTTGTGGAAAAAATACCAAAATTTGTGGAATAAAGTAGTAAAATATATGGAATGAATACCAAAATCTATGTAATAAATATCAATATTTGTGGAATAAAGTACCAAAATTTGTGGAATGGGTATAAAAATCTGTGTAATAAATACAAAACTTTGTGAAATAATACCAAAATGTGTGGAATAAAGCACGACATTTTTTTGGAATGAATACCAAAATTTGTGGAATTGTGTTCCACAATACAAAAAAAAACATGGTAACGCCCTCTATAGAATTCAAAGGTTATATAACTAAAGGCCAAACATACAAAAATAAAAGCCATAATTTTCACAACACAATGCAATAGTATTAATGTAATCCTGAAATATTACAGTATCACTTTATTACTGTGAGATAAAAATGGTAATTTATAGTCCATAAGTGTAGAAAGAAAAAGTGTAGACGTTTCGTTTGAGACATTCATTTTGCTTATAACTCTTATATACGGTACGTATAATTGTATATAAATTGTAAATTATAATCTTTAGAACTGAATATGATTTTTTTTATTTTCGCATAAAGCATATTTATTAGAAGTTTCTGGGAATTGGCAGGTGTAAATTGAATGCTAAGTTCATAGAAAATAGTTTGATATTTTGGTACATCTAGTTAAACTTTCCCTCCATTCAGTACTTTTGCTCAAACTTTCCAGGTCTAATGGAAATATGCCGCCTCAGTTGTGTGTGCGTCTCGCTGAGAACAACTTAACTAAAATAACTCACAGTAATTAATACTCGCTTGTTATTTCTGTTTTTCATTTTAATATATCAATGAGTGTTTATAATTATTTATACTTGGTTACGATAGATTTCCCTTGCTTTACGAGTAAAGCGTCAGATTTGGCTTGTAACACACAACGCTACGGATGCTGAAGTATATAGTAGCATATTATACCGTAACATGTTAGGCTACTCTATGGCATAAGCGCGTCAATGGTTCCCGCCTTTTTTACAGCCAGCGGTTGGTGTTTTTGAGGTTATGTTTGTACAGCGTTGTTTGTCAAGTATTAGGATGCGTTACTGTGTGCATCGTTCATACTTACGTTATCATTTAGATTTAGTTCACTTAAGTAAGTGTAAGCTGTTTTATAATTATTCGTTTTAGGGTTTCTAAGTCACTTAGAATAATTAATTGTGGTACCCAAAATTGGGTTTATTATTTCTAAAAGTACCAATATTTCTTTTACCAACATCTATAAAAAAATGGCATCGTATTCAGCGTAAGAAAATACGTTGAAATTGTGTATTTCAACACCACTTTTACGTTAAAAACACTTTTATCTAATTCCAATATGGAGATCAAAAATGGCGGCTTACAATTAAACATAGTGCTTGCTACTCAATAATCACCAACTGTTCATATAAGTGGACATTCAAATACGTTAATATCTGCGTTTTTGCTCTTTCTGTACACTATTACTGAATGGAACAGAATACTTTTATTATGCCCCTTTTAACAGGGTAAGTTTGAAAAACCAACAATATAAGGAGACAAGAACATAGCCAGGAAAACATTTGGTGAGGGGGGGGGGGTTAAGGCGATTAATCTTTTCCCGTAGGCGACAGAAAATAGGAAAGTGTAGTTAAGCGCTCATTCCCCATTTTTTCTTAAACTGTTCTTGACCCGTTTCAATGTTGAGAACGATCTTTCAGCAGTTCATGTCAGTAATACTGAATTATTTAAATAATAATAATAATCGTTCGCAAAACAAGTAATTGAAAAATTAAAATTTAGGGGCCCCTTGGATCCCTCTCTGGCTACGTCCTTGCAAGGAGAAGAAAATATGACAAGTTTACTATGTCACCTGAAGGTCCTTCAAATGTAAAGAATTAAAAGTGTCCTTACATTTCTCCCGAATAATAATATTTAACGTTTTCTTATGTTATTAGTTTTGGTTTTTGTTGAAAAACTCGAATTCAAAATACTAATTTAGAACATTCTAACATCGCCATCGAATGGTTTAGACCGGAAGTCATGTGACACAGGAAATGTGACTTCAATACATCCTAACCTCAACACACCTTAAAAATTTCCCACTCGAATAGCTGGGACAAGTATACTTAACCTAAAAATATGTTCAAGATTTCAAAAAAGTTCTTTGTTTATAAAGTACATGATCCTTTAAAACATCAAAACTTACGTACTCTTCGTTCTTACATTTCCCGAAACTGGGAACATTGATTAGGGTGGGTACGATAAGAGTAATCATGTTATCAGCTTTTGTTGTCGCCCCATGCGAAAACATCTGCGAGATTGCCTAGGTAATATCGTTGAGTAAAAAGCTATTTTTAGACACTGCAAATACACTGTTGTATGATAATCTCAGCGGTAAACTGTTGTTGCTATTTTTAGTCCGACCTTGTGGTATCTGTTGTATACAAAACAACGCAAAGTTACCAGCGAAGGTTTCCTCTCCGTCTGTCTGTCCGTTTTGTCCTTCTGTACGATAACCTTTGATAGAAAGGTTCTAAAGACTTGAAACTTGGGATGTAAATTCCTCGGTCCAAGGACTCCCCTCCTCTTTATTGATTTTGGGGTCGAAATGTCAAAGAATAGTCCGTCCGTCTACCTTTTCGTCTCAGTATATGCGATAACTCTCGAAAGAAAGGCCCTAGAAACTTGAAACTATGTACATAGACATAACTCTCGAAAGAAAGGCCCTAGAAACTTGAAACTACGTACATAGACATAACTCTCGAAAGAAAGGCCCTAGAATCTTGAAACTATGTACATAGACGTAACTCTCGAAAGAAAGGCCCTAGAAACTTGAAACGTTTTACATAGACATGTCTATCTGGTATTCTATCTTTCTGCATGGAATATGAGAAATTGCTGGATTTCAAACTGTTGGAAGAGAAAAGTAATTATTTTTATCGCAGTTTACTGCTAATTTCTTCATATCTTCATTGGTCACCACACAAAACCTGTGCTTTATAAAGCTAATAATTGTTTTGCATGTATTGTATATTTTATTCTTTCTTTTCAAAATATTGACATACCCGTACTGACATGCTTAATGGGTTACTCACTGACAGAGATAGCCTAATGGAAACTTTCTATTAAGCTATAAACATAGCATTTATCATGTAGATTTGCATTTATCTCAAATTGCTTTACCAGAAAATGCAACCTTAATGGGAGACAGTTTCATTATGTTTGCTTTGTTGTATTGTGAGTTACTCAAATGCACTGTCATTTTAAAAAATATAATATTTTTCGCTTTCTTTCCTATCAAATTTGCTTTACTAAATTGTGCTTCCGAAATACTTATTACCAATAGTTAGATTGTATAGGAAACCAAGAAAGAAACATGAATACAATACATTTGTTTATAATTTTTTTATGCAATGTGATCGATACAGTCATGAAAACAAATACATTTTTCTGTAATGTAAACATCTACACACTATATAAAAAACTTAAAGTTTACGACCATTGGGATCCAAATCTAACAATATCTTCAATAGTTAAAAACAATGTTTTAAAAGAGTGCGACATTAGTTACATTAAGTAGCCTACTTTAACATAGGTGTAAATTACAGATAAGATAAGACTTGCAGTTTTGGCTCACCCGTTAAGCATAAATAAATCGTACTTTTCTAACATACCGAAAACTAAATGTTCATAATCAAAACTCTTGATTATTATATCAGAAACCCAACCATTAAAGATTGGCATGGATTGTACCCTAAAGAGTGGCTGAAGAAATATTTAAAGAAACTCATATGTTTTGGGTATTTTGCAAATTAAATACTTCTTAATTCAATTTTATTAACACTCAACATTTTAGGTTGTAATGGTGGTGCCTAAAAATTGTCACAATCCTGTCATGTAGATTGCCGTTCAAAGGTTTAATGAGGGTTTTCATTATTATTTGTTATAGCAGAGCGTGATTAAGACTAGTTGGGCTTATTGTTTGATATGGGACTAAAATATGTACCATTCGATACAGTGGAGTATGGACCAGACAGAGTTATCGCATAACCCAACAGATAGAGAGACGGACTGTTCTTTTATATTATGTTGAATTCAAAATCAATAGAGTTCTTCCTCGGCCCAAGATGACTCTATACACCAATTGTCAAGTCCCTAGATCTTTCCATCAAGAGTTATCGCACAAACGGACAGACCTTTGAGCTATTGACATGAAAATCAATAGAGTTCTTCTTCGGACCAAGATGACTCTATACACCAATTATCAAGTCCCTAGGTCCTTCCATCAAGAGTTATCGTACAAACGGACAGACCTTTGAGCTATTGACATGAAAATCAATAGAGTTCTTCCTCGGACCAAGATGACTCTATACACCAATTGTCAAGTCCCTAGGTCTTTCCATCAAGAGTTATCGCACAAACGGACAGACCTTTGAGCTATTGACATGAAAATCAATAGAGTTCTTCCTCGGACCAAGATGACTCTATACACCAATTGTCAAGTCCTTAGGTCTTTCCATCAAGAGTTATCGTACAAACGGACAGACAAACGGACAGACCTTTGAGCTATTGACATGAAAATCAATAGAGTTCTTCCTCGGACCAAGATGACTCTATACACCAATTGTCAAGTCCCTAGGTCTTTCCATCAAGAGTTAACGCACAAACGGACAGACAGACGGACAGGGAACCTTCGCTGGTAACTCTGCTTTGTTGTGTGTACCACTACACAAGGTCGGACAAAAATAGCAACTACAGTTTGTCACTGAGATTATCAAACCAAAGTGTATTTGCAGCGTCTAAAAATAGCTTTTTACGTAAGAGTATTACGATGGCACCTCGCAAATGTTTATTTGCCACGGGGCGACAACAAAAGCTGATAGGACAATTTTGAACTTACACTATGAAATATGTAAGTGTATATACCCAAAGGAATTTTTCAATCGCTAAAAGTATAATTTTCGAATATATTTTTATGACCTCCTAACGAAACACGACTGAGCGTAATAAGTAGTACGAAACTGACCGTCACGTTTTGTCTGTTATGAATAATATTTTACGCAGTTGTTACGTTTCTATCAAACCGTAACACCATGGGCGTATATATAACGGGGGGTGGCTCAGGGGACTGAAGTCCCCCCCCCCGAAAATTGTGAAAGATAAACATTAAAATTGCATCTAGTAGTCTGTTTTAAGGCAGAACAAAATTTGTGGAGTCTTAAAGCTTAACAGTTGCTCAAGAAAAGATTTCCGAACCCTACTTGGAGAGTATTTTATACTTCCAAAACCAAACTGAGTCGGCCTGCCCCCCCCCCCACAATATGTTTCTGTACACGCCACTGCGATCGACATTACAGTAACTGGCGAGTAGGTACCTTTACGTTTTAAATAATGGTGCATCAAATCTATTATTAGTGCCAGTTCTTAAAATACCGACAGTTTTACCCTACAATCTTCCTTACTACTATTCCATTACATGAAGGACTTGCTTTAATATTTAAACATATAAACACAAACAGTAACTACCTGGGTAGTCGAGACAGTTGTTGTTGGGCAGAGTTCACCGATGAAAACTTATTGATTGGCTTTGCATTAGTCTACTGTTTATTTTTTCTGTCTCGGCGTTTACATTTAAAAATCCTTCCCAGCATACGAGAATCATGTTGGTTCAAAAATATTCAATGCTCTACCGCAAATTTTGAAGAATTCTTCAACTGAGGCATCTTTATAAAAAAAATTAAAGTAGTATCTTATAAAGCATACTTTTTATTCGATGGACGAGCTGTTGAGGGAACTCTAAGGCCATTAAGTATTGCGTTAATGACGCCCACTTTTAGATTTATTGACATTTTGTATGCTGGCAATTAATATTTTTTTTATATTATAATAAATACTCCTTTGAACAATAACCATTTTTGTTTGGTTTCATTGACAACAGTGAGAACGAACATTCTGGCACCAGTTTGAAATTTACCTCAATCTGGAAGTAGGTTATCCTGGAGCTTTTAGATATTATCAATGAATATAACATTGTTATTTGGTGGTTGTAATTATAAAAAACTATTTAACGGCTATATTCTATGCATGTCTTTTAACAATGAACATTTTGATTTGATTTGATTGATAACAGTGAGAACGAACATTCTGGCACCAGTTTGAAATTTACCTCAATCTGGAAATAAGTTTTCCTGGAGCTTTTAGGTATTATCAATGAATATAACACTGTTATTTGGTGGCTTGTTGTCGCAGAACGTCGCACAGCCTTGTTTTTATCGCTGAGCTCTACGTTAACATCGGCTGTTATCAGGTTTACAACAGGTTTATGTTATCAGCGGCACGGCCAGGTCATGCTGCGACTTGTGTGTCGTCTGTAGCGTTGTTGTTATCGTTTTACAATGTTGGCTACCTTGTACCGGGATCAGCTGGGAGTAGCGTATCAGCTGTTGATAACCTGACGGCCCAAACAAGCCTCTCAGAGACAGATGAGAGCGCAGTCCTTGATTTAGACGAATGAAACCAAGCATTCCAGTGAGAGATAAAAATTACCATTGTGTATTTCACATATAGGAACGCTGAAATTATTGGGACGCTATTGTAAGGATTTGGATGGTTCAACTTCCGAATGAAAATTCACATAACATTTTTTTATAAATGCAACTATTAAAAACATATTTTTCAAACCTGAAACTTCTGTACATTACTTACTTAACTTCCGTATTAGACTGGTGCTGCAGTCAATTTAGTATAATTCAAAGCTGTAAATATATTACTTCCAAAGTAGAATTAAATAAGTTTACTTCGGAAAAAAGTCTTTTTTTTAGTAACTAGCAATATTAGTTTGTCGAATCTTTATCATCAAATTTGAGTGAGGAAAACTACCTATTGTGGAATAAATATTTGGGCATGTTTGTGTGCAAATAAGCTAAAAAACATATACATTTACCTACATTCAATGTTATCCAAAAAAAACTCAGAACTGATTGACAATTTTAACTGTTTGATTTTTTTTAAATACAACTCTGGACATCAGTAAATGACCTAAATGTTTTGTTCTGCCATCTATAAAATTTTTAGGTCCACACACAATAACGTGTGATACATAACCAAACACATGAGTGTGTTTTCATAACATTTATTGGATAAATTGCATATGGTGTTGATATTGTAATTTAAAAATAATACCAGAGCGTAAGTCAGGAATAACAACCACCATGTAATGTTCCAACTTCACTAAGACTGAGTCGTAGCTGGTTGGTTGCCGAATGCAGACGTATTTTGACCTGTATTCTGTAGTTCTGTTTTAATAATTAGTGTTGTGTTTAGTTTTTTTTTTAATAAGTGCATGTTTTAGAGTTAGTGAAGTTGACACACAACATGGTGGTTGTGATTCCTGACAGGCGTGCCACAACGCTTTGGTATGATTTGTTTATTTTAACCTAGTTTGTAATTATGTGCTAGATTAGTTATTTACCTGCAGAAGATATCAGATTGCAGATCTCGAGACGTAGTGTTACTGATTTTTTTGTTTTACTAAACGATGGAAAATGTCCGAAAAATCCTGTTTCCTTCACAACCATTCCATTTTCAAAATAAACTTCAAATGAAGAATGTCGTTTAGAATTGTTTTGTCACTTTTATTCAGTTAAAATGTAAGAGGGGGAGGGTAGTTGTACCTCCATCTCATCACAAGTTCATTTGTCTGCTAAAATACACGAAAAGAATAATCACTCCCAAAAGTAAACTTTTCTGAAGGTTAAATCTCTGTGAAGGGAAAATTAAGAAAGATCTGTTAAATTTGAATTGTGCTCGATCAGAAATAGATCCGTTGGCGGGATGCTGGGACAGCGAGAACGCAATAAGGGATTCAAGCGGGGGTAACCGTTAAGCCCGGACATTAACAGACAAAGTGGCAGTCTATCAAACCGTTTGTAATAATTAGTGGTTGAAGGGTTGACGGGGTGGTTGGGGGTTGCGAGGGTTGGGGTGGTTTGTGAGAGCGCAGGACCCCCTCCCACCATAACTCGCGGTATCTGAGTCCCTCAGTAGTGCTAGAACTCCCGCGTTTGTTCCCTTGGGTAAGTGAGATTAGTTATGGACTATTAAAAATAATTAATTAATTGGATTTAGGACTGTAGCCGATTGCCTAAGTCGTACAAACTTGGAGGAATCAAGTGTAAATTTGGTTCAAATCAAGTCTGTGATCCTAGCTTTTTATCAATATTGTGAATCTTGAATCTTGTACAGCGCCTTATCTCTTCCTGATAAGATAAGCTGCACACTTCAGTAGCAGCACAATAACGAAAACCGGTTTCTCATCAATAACACAAGAAAAATTGTTCGCAACGTAAAAATTACGTTTATAAACAAATGAGGTCAAGATTGAAAATGTTAACTCGTACATGAATTATAATACTGGTACCCCATACCTTTTCGGATAATTTATATATTAAAGTAGATATGAATCATTACACAATGTAATGTAATCTTTACAGCTTTTTCTGTTTATCTGTCCGTAAGAGCTTTTTGTAAAAACAGTCATGATTAAAAACCGCTTGAGTTGAAGCAATGTTTGTAATTTCGCATAGCCATTTATTAATGCACTAGCAGTTACCCACGGTTTTACACGTAATTTCTTACTTAGGCTTTGCACCTGTATGAGTACATCTACTCCAAGTGAATATTTCAGATGCTAATGTAGAATTCGCCTTCTTCCCACGATTAAAAAGACATATGTTAAACCGTGTATATTTATAGTCATTGTAATTTATCACAATCTTAGTTTTTTTTTGTTCTACAGTTGATTTTGCGTCGTACCTGATCAAGAAAGTATATACTATACATACACAGCTCTGAGAAACCTACTTTTGTCAAGATAGGTTTCATAATTGTCCTTAAATGTATAGTCAAAGTTAGACTAAATTTTCTCATATTTGCACTGCTAGCAGTTACCCGCTGTTGTGTACGCGATGTAGTATGCGTTGCTGCACGTAGTACTATAATTCGACTGCTGGTTCTATTGGATTATATTACAGACGCCAATGTTCAGTTTGTCTTGTTGCCACGATCAAGAAAATACGTCAAAAATTTTTATATTTATGCTGGTTCTATTGAATTATATTACAGACGCCAATGTTCAGCTTGTCTTGTTGCCAGGATCAAGAAAATACGTCAAAACATTTATATTTATTGCCATTGAAATTTACTTCGTTCTTAGTATGTTTTGTTCCATAGATGAACTTGCCTTGTTTCCTGATAATGAAAATATAAATCAAAGATTAGAGAAATCTACTTATGGCAAATGAGAACTACGGTGAGTTTTATATCAGTCTTTAAATTTATAGTAAAAGTTCGATAGTAATTTTGTTTTTTAGATCTAATACTCAATATTTGATAAAAATGTACAGTTAAAAGTATATTAATAATGTAATGACACTACACAAATGTCATAAAACAAAGAAACGTTTGTTTCTTTATGAACAGAAAACTATTTTAAATATTTTCGAAAATTTTGAGCTGGAATTGGTACATTACTTTAAAAGATCAGTCCAGCGAACTTTCATCTAGCGTAGTTCTTGCCGACTGCTTCAACGGGAGTCTTCGGAGTCAAATTCTGTCCATCTTGTTTTATGACATTTTCTAAGGTAGAGAGTTCTTACCTAATCGCTGAAATCTAAAACGGCGTGAAAAATAATGGTTACTCTGTAGAGAATGTACACTATAAATGTAAACAAATTTAATATAATAAACAATGTTTACACATAACGGTTGATTAATTACATTTTACATGTTCTTTCAATTCATATTTCACAACCTTAGAGACCAAGACGAATATTTTCGCTGCTTTGAAGACCAGTGGGGTGTTGCCCAGAGGGTTTTTAGAAACAAAAATAAACCGATATTCATCCCAGGGACCCTAAGAATGTCCATGTAAAATGTCAGTCAGTTGAATAATTTACGCCTGAAAGCAATACAAACAAACAGAACATTCGCATTTATGATATTAATTAGGATTAGGATAAACCATCTACTTGAACTCTGTTTATTTTAGTTTCACGATATTAACTACGTTAAAATTGTAATCTAAAATTTCGAATAATGCAACATAGTAGCAATAGTTCAGGGAACGTAATTATACCTAGAAATTAAAATGGGCTCGATGATCAATCTGTAGGGTAGTTTTTCATATCACATTAAGAAAAAGTGTTGCATTTGCATGTAAAATTTGCCTGCTTAGACGTGGCATTTTTTTTAATGTCAGACGTTTTACACTTTAACATCACGTGATTCAGAGACGGAAGGTGTAAAAAAGTACAGTTATCAACAGATTAAGCATGAAATCTAGTCTTTTAACCAGCGATATTTTTAGGTTCCTCTAATGTTTTTTATAGTATACCAGAGTTTGGAATCCCAATCAATAGGGTATAATTTAATTTTAACTGTCCAATTTTTATGGGGACTCAGATTGTGCAATTAAGTTTTGGATGGAATTTTTTTACATTCAGTTATAATTTTTTAAGACACCTTCCCTTAGGACAGAAATAGATTGTTTTTATATCAATATTACTTATATTTTATATTATATTATATTTAAAAAATATAATTATATTATAAATTTTTTTTTTTATGACTTAATCAATATTTATATACTTAATCAGTATATAAATATTATGCCGTAAATCAGTATGCCTTGGTGAAAAACGGACGCGATATCCCTCAACGATACTCTTTATTATGATATCTAAGTAATCCACATGCCAAATTATGCCCAAATCCGTCCACTATATTTTGCGTGACAGAGTACCAAACATTCAAACATCCATAAACACTTTCGCATTTATAGTATACTAGAGTAGACTCGGCCTTTTTGTATCAAATCCTGGCCAAGCCTATAAACTTTAAAATTGGCATTTTCCAATTACTACAACGTGTTTAGGGATTCAAATCGTATTGGATTTGTAAAAATAGCGTAATTATTGCGCGGGATCATTTTGTCGTTGAGTCAATTGAAACGTAATAGACTGGTTAGAATTAGAATGCTTATTGTAGGCTACTTATAGATAAATATTAGAATGGTACTTTTTCAGCATTATTATTAAATTAAAGAACGTTGATTTTGTAAAGACACATATGTATCAATCTATTGAGAGCACCTTTTATTGTTGTTTAATACATCACAAATTTTAAATAATTATATTAATTGATCTAAGTTCGTGGATAAAACTTAATCAAGCGCTTGTATAAATTTTACCGTTACGTAGTTCGGAAACCGTTAATTAGCAACATCTTTCCTAAAACTTTCTTCAACTGGCGTCATCTCTGCTACATCTGAGCACTTAAACTTCTCTCAATAGAGTTTGTATCTCCATCGTAATTTATAGAGTGATTGCTCCAACCTCTTTTCTTTGTTTGAAGTTTGTTTTTGACGATGGAAGGATTGTGAAGGAAACACGATTTTTTCGGACATTTGCCATCGTTCATTGAAACAAGAAATCAGTAACACTACGTTTCGAGATCTGCAATCTGATCTCTTCTTCAGGTAATAACTAACCTTAACACATAATTAAAAACTAGGTTAAAATAAACAAATCATACACGCTTAAGTCAGGAATCACAACCAAAATAATTTGTGTCAACTTTACGAACTCTAAAGCGTGCACTTAATAAATAACAAAACACAACACTAAATATTAACACAGAACTACAGAATATAGGTCACAATAGGTCTGCATTCTCCGACCAACCACCTACGATTGATTTGTTTATATTTTAACCTAGTTTGTAATTATGTGTTAGGTTAGTTATTTACCTGAAGAGGAGATCAGATTGCAGATCTCGAAACGTAGTCTTACTGATTTTTTGTATCACTGAACTATGGAAAGTGTCCGGAAAATCCTGTTTCGTTCACAACCTTTATATTATACCACAACCACTACATTGTCCAAACAGTTTCAAATAATCACTTTATATTGTATAAAAGTCTGCTATACGTCTTTCTTTCTTGGTTGTAGTTTTGTGCAGACGTCGCGGAAAGCAGTCTTTTGACTTTTTAGTCTTTTTATATGAGAGCAAGCTATAAGCTATAAATTGTGTATTTTATATTGTTTATCTGTTACACTGACCAGCTACTTGATTTTGGCCAGTGACTTCCTAAGTTTTTCATTTATTGTAAACATGTATGTACATTTTGGAAAATAAATATATATATTTATTTATTTATTTATTATCTTTATTTGTTATGCATCTCAGGCAATAATCTTTAACAAATTTAAAGCAGGATGAGGTGAGGTTCTCGACGAAATTAAACTCTATCGCAATCGATAAATTTCGAGTCGCATTTTATCAGTATTTTACCCACTATGATTACAATGTTTTAATAGGTTTGTTTGGTTTCAATTCAAGTGTGAACTTTAACTTTGTTATTAACACTTTATACCAGTACAGTCCGTTCGGGATGGGAATTACTGTTTCCGAGCAACTAAAGTTTGCAACTTGCGTAACAAAATACTTTATATGAAGAAACTGATTTTCGTCAGAGTTTACCAATACCAAAAACATAAACATGTATTCTTCAGTGGAGTCACCTACCTTTATTAGAAAATGAGGGGTGAAATTAACCGGAATACATTTCTTCAGGCTAAATACCTTGAAATTTTCAAGATTTTTTATTTCTGGTTGAACTTAAAGCTTGAGTGTTAGACCACTTTATAATAAAGTACATGTACGTAGACAATGGCTATAAACATACGCTTTTGACAGATTTTCTTGATCGTGGCAACAATACAAACTCTACATCGTCGTTGGAAATATAATTCACTTGAACCAGAAATGCACACACACGGGCAAAGCTTACGAAAAGCGTGCGAAGCCGCGGGAAACAGCTAGTTATTTATAAAAAGCAACGTTGACCAATTTTAATTCTTAAATTTTAAAAACTTATTAAAACAGACAGGTGATTTCTGCGAAAGGAACAAAATTTGGGACCAGTAAACCTTTTTCAACATCATTTGTACTTTTTTCCGAAGTAATTATTTTTTAAATCGACACATTTTTTAATGTTGCCAGTAACGTAAAATGATACAATCGGGAATAGACATAATAAAATGGGAAGAAAGGAAGAATTGGGAAACGGATGGAATACTCCTTTTTTAAGTCACACCCTCCTACACGTGGGAGTTGTGGGTGGACAATTCTACCGCTTACAGCCCCTGCAGCTCTGGTGGTCAATTTATTCCTTCTTCTGGAGCTCGCAACTTTTTCTGCGACTTCTCACAGGCCAGCAGTCACCTTGGGTTTAGTAAACAGTCCTGGAAAACTTCCCCTATAGGCATACTTAACTCCATATTTTGACATTCTTGCCGAAACCGTTCCAATTTGTCATTCAGAAATCCTGAGCTTCGCTAACGCTCAGACAATTAATGGTCAAAACGTGTGGGGTAAATCCCGATGTCCAAAACAAACGACACAGACGCAGTCCGGTAACACAACGTGTTTGAAGACGTCCTAATATTTACAGTTGGGCTTGTGTTTTGTGTTTGAGTCAAAGACAGGCCCAACTGTTTGTTTCCGCTGGTCCAGGAACATCCCAAACATTACATTTTATCTCACTGGACGTAGCCGTTATTCAACCAGGACAGAGTGGCCTAGCCTGCACGTACGGTGTCCACATGGTAGTTACTTCTAGAAGTGTGTTATGTCTGGATGTCAGTCAGTACTTGTGTGGTTCTTACTCCACATCATTGGCCGTAGTAACATATCTGTTCATCAAGAGGAAGTCATAAAAGTTGGACAGTTGGTAAAAATTGCTTGGCCGAATTTTGTTTTTTTAATCAAAAAGTATATTGCAAGTGATTTACAAAACACTTACACACAGAGGTACAGTGAGAGGGGGAGGGGTAAAGGAGAAGAGGGGGGTGGAGGAGAGGGATTGAAGTGGAGGGGAAGAGAGGGAGAGGAAGAGTGACAGAGAGGGAAAGGCATAGAGAGGAAGAGAGAAACAGATATTTTGTGGCAACGATAACTGCCCAAAAAAGCCCATCCGAGTTAAAACTTGAAATATATATATATATATATATATATAATTTCGCGGCCAGGTTGGTACGCGGCATAGTTAAACACTTATGGTCGTCAAAAAAAAAAAATAATAAAAGTATTTATGGACATAGAGAAAAAAAAAACAAAAATGTGCTCTATCACAATTCCTACATTATTGTTGTTAATTAAAATTTATTTAAATGCAATGGTTTCGTGATTTTGAGTTTGTATAAATTCCATGAGAATAAATTAATAGTATTTCATCAGCTACTAAATCTACGTACTTCTTCTTGTAGGAAAGACGACAGTGTTTTGCCTATTTTCATCACTATTGCCAACTAGTTTTTATCACGCGTATTTCTCCATGTACAACAATAGTGGTGTCATCTAAATTTTAAGACAGTTGGTAACGTCGCTTGAGCGGAAGAGAGAAAGAAACACAGATATTTTTAAAACCAACTTTTGGACCCAAATGGCATGCATAATTTCTAAAATATTTTCCTCCAGTATACCTTCTTGTACACTAAGGAGAGATAACAATTAGATCTCCATGGACCTTTACCTAACTGAATATATCTGCTAACCAAAGAAACAAACTGAGACACACTTTTGCCAATTCCTTCTAGAAACACAACAAACAGACTGCGATAACGTGGCGGGCACTCAAACAAAATAAAATCAAGAGTCTACACAAACACACAACAGTTAGTAACCGATAAGAACTTATAAACAATCAACAAACACCAGTATAATCTGTGACGTACTCGCATTAACAGAGTCGTAATCTATCTAATTGACTTTTTGTATACCGTTTACAATTTCAGCAATCTTTCTTCCATCTAGGTCATTTCTGATTAGCTAAAAGGTAATATAATTATTACGTCAGGGATACACAAGTTATTTGGGTACATACAAGAAATATTTTTATATATAATGATCTCGCTGAAGGAAGAGAGATTATAAGCATGTCATCGACCTTTACCACAATACAGTGTCCTGTAACTCTCTGGGCAAAGGTATACCACGTTATTGCTCAGGTCAAGACAATCATATTTTATCATATGATCATGGGTCTATGATGCTTAGTTTCCCATCCGTCTGTCTATATGTGTTTTATGAAAAAATTAATATCTCAAAAACCAATAAATTAAATTATACAAAATTTGGTTCAAATGTTTATGATAACAAGGCCAATTACTGAAAAAATCATGAAATTATCTTTATTATTTTGAAAATGGTGGCCTTAAAAACTATGGATATCTTAGAAACCATAAGATTTTTTCAAGAACTACATGACAAATAAATCTAATGACACGAAAATTATTAAAATCGAATAATAAATCATGTATTTAGAGCTTATTTACTCTTACAAGACATGACCCGCATTGAGATCTGCCGTTTATTCAGTTTTTGTATTGTTGAGAACCTCAATACCATGAACAATGAACTAGTAATATTATCTTTAAAACTGTATTAACGAGCTAAACTTTAGGCAATGTTTTTAACTTCAATGTGTTATTTTATTGAAATTTACTAAATTTACTAAATATAAAGAAACAATTTTGTATATCGAATAATTGCGTGTTAAGATTATAGAATTGTTGATTAAAATACACGGACAAATAAAACAAAATATAATTATCAATTAGGTAAACAATACGTAATGTGTTCAAACAAATTTCATAGCTAGTGTTCAATATTACACACATGTTCTAGTAATCTCATCTGTTTAATGCTGAATATTAATCAGCAGTTGAACAACATTAATAACCTAATTAGTGCATATTAAATAAGGGATGGCGCTTAATAACATTTAGTACTGGGTTATTATATGTCGTAGCGATGTAAATTTGGTATCAAAATGTCCATATAAAGTACCAAATATTTTACTATTACTATACGTTTTTCTTAAAACCTACTATGTTTCAGTTATTACAGTTTGGAAATATTGTATGTCTGCCAATTATTTCCGAAACAAGCCTTAATTAGACTAAACATTTCACAAAGTTCGAATGTTATACCTTTATTCATTACCACATAAAGAATAGTTAAATCATCTTCTGATAACTAGATAGACCACATGCATAACAGTTATATCATCGTCTGGTAATTAGATAGACCACATAAATAATAGTTATATCATCGTCTCATAACTAGATAGACCACATAAATAACGTTTATATCATCGTCTGATAACTAGATAGACCACATAAATAACGTTTATATCATCGTCTGATAACTAGATAGACCACATAAATAATAGTTATATCATCATCTGATAACTAGATAAACCACATAAATAATAGTTATATCATCGTCAGAGAACTAGATAGACCTCATAAATAATACTTATATCATCGTCTGATAACTATATAGACCACATAAATAATAGTTATATCATCGTCAGAGAACTAGATAGACCACATAAATAATAGTTATATCATCGTCTGATAAATAGGTAGACCACATGCATAACAGGTCTATCGTCGTCTGATAACTTGATATACTATATAAAAAAACAGTTATATCATAGTCTAATAACTAGATAGACCTCATAAATAACGTATCATCGTCTGATAACTAGATAGACCACATAAATAATAGTTATATCATCATCTGATAACTAGATAGACCACATAAATAACGGTTATATCATCGTCTAATAACTAGATAGAGAAACTGGAAGTTACCACTTAAGGATCTGTATTTGTGGTTGTCGATTTTTCAAAGCGTTTATAGCAAAACAACGTGATCTTGACAAAAAATATAATTACATATTTTTAACACTTTTGATATCTCCCTATTTCAACTTCCAACAAACTAGCTCGGCTAACGATTGACGTCTTTCTTAGAACAAAGTTCTTTACTGATTCCAAGAAAACCCACATCGGTGACACTATCTAGACTTGACCCACATTGAGGTTATGAACGTATTGGTACAAATACCAAAATTTAATAAACGGCAGCTCCATAATATCTTACACCATTTCTTGGTTTTTGTGTCTTATAATGTAAAAGAATTAAAATACATGTTTAAGGCTCACATAATAATAGTTTACAGTCAAATATTTGATGTCCAATGAATTTATTTTAAGGTGTGTTGTTCTAGGATTTGTTTCTGTACTTAATTTTAGCTATTTGACAAGCAGCTGTTTTTCTCATGTAAACAGGTGATCTATGCTGTTGCCAACAATAAAAACACTGTTGTCTGATCATTAATATAAGAGTGACCTAGTTTATTATTCTTAATTGGCAACAGTTAACCGAGTTAAAGTAACCTTTACTTTGTTTTTAACAGTTCTTTTGAATAGAATAAGCCTTACTGCAATTAAAGCAGATCGTTATTTTTAATTAGCAAGTTTGGTTTTCTTTGTTATTGTTCATAAAGACGTTTATTATTATTAATACATTTTTGCAATACTCCTATTGATTTTGTTGTAATTTATTTAGATAAAACAAAAGTTACTTAGCAACGGATCTTAATGTAATGTTCATCGCTTTACATTATTAATTCTTTTTATTCTTTTGTAAAATTCCTGGTTTTCAGGATATTCAAACTTACATTTAAATGGATGCCATTATGAAAGTATTACAGATAATATCATAATATCTTTTCAGTACCTGGCTTTTTCACCATAAACATTTGAATTAAATCTGGTATGATTTTATTTATTCATTTTAATAAACTAATGCTTTTATTAAAAGTACATACAGACAGACAGATTGGAAACTAAGCACCGAAGACTCATGTTCGTAATGAAATGTGTTTGTCTTGACCTGAGCTATAATGCGATATACCTTTGTCCAGAGAGTTACGGGATACCCTGTATATAGAATATTGTCTCTCTGGTACTGGATTATCATGATGAAGATGATCTTGGCAAGGAATATAGCAACAACTGATTGTTTATTGCATTGCTCTATTATTAAAATTTGTCAGTGTTTTTGTTAAAAGAGTTTAAATTATTATGATTTTTTTTTAGTTAAAGATAAAATATTCACGCTGAATACAATTATACAAGACTTTTACTTAGCTACCTCTACAAGGTACTTAAAGGGCAGTGCCATTGAAGCTTAGTTTTTCTGTTATCAATCAAGTAAACAAACTTAAAAATGCATGCTTGACATTAATTGTCAGCCACAAAAGTATGGACTAGAACCTTTGTAAACAGCGCGCTCCGACGGCCGGACTTAGTACTACCATTTACGGGGTGTAAATCAGTACTAACGAACTCTGTTGACTTGTCCTCGCTATTACCCTCAGTGAGACGACTAGGTTCTCGAATCCAATAATTTTTTGACTTGCGCTTGAAGAAGGCAGCAGACACTGATTTTCGAAACGTTGTGTTTCTGTTTTTATTTATACTCGGAAACACCCCCCCCCCCCCAAAAAAAAAAAAGGTCTTGTGGATTTCCTCAATAATACTAATGTTCTTGCAGAATCACTATAGATTACAGCTCTACCTCTTACATAAAATAATGTGCTAGAGCAGCAATTTCAGGTAAACCCGGCCTCTAATATTATAAAGGCACTGGGGGCAGGAAACTCCGCTGTAACGTTTTCGCATAATGATGTTTACAGTGGATAATGTAATATTACAGCAGAGTAATGTGTTGGCTGATAAAGTGTGATAATGTTGACATAACCGCTGCTATTACCGGAATTAGTACATCTTGCCCTCTTTTACACATTGTAAATCAACGGTCCAAACTTACTATTTACTCAAAAGAAACACCCATAAATTATTTTAAAGATAAAGAGTAAATAAGTAGATTTATTCCATTTCTACAATTGTACGCTAATACGTAAAAGTTAATTGCCAACATGTAATGAGTACGTTTGGTCAGTAAGAAAATACAACTATAATTTGAAAATACGTTTAAACATTCGACTAAGCACTAAATTGTACACCAAATTTGAAAAAAATACGCGTGTTAAATTTAGTTTTCAATTCTCAAAACTGTTTCTTCTTATATTCTTATTATACAGTACTAGCTGTTTCCCACGGCTTCGCACGCTTTTCGTAAGCTTTGCCCGTGTATGTGTACTTGTTTCAAGTGACTCATATTATTTCCAACACCGATGTACAGTTTGCCTTGTTGCCACAATATTAAGAAAATCGACCAGAATTTTATCTTAAAGACAAATATACATCTTAACTTAGTGCCTTCAAATAGTGTTTGGCTCTTAAATACACGTGACTATCTCGTAATTGCAGGTTATAGTGTGCAGGCGCTTTGATAACGTTTATCTGTTGCATCGCCGCCTAGAGGCGAGTTACATCAATGGGCATTGTATATAACCCTTCTCCCTGGAAAAAATACATTTATATATATATATATATATATATATATATATATATATATATATATATAATTTCAATAATCATTGCATCACAAAAAGTAGTTGCTCCGCCGGGAGTCGAACCCGGATCTCTCACTTGCCGGGTGAATGTGCTACCATTACACCACAGAGCGCTCACTTTTTCCGATTCAATTATTTTGTATTTGGATATATATATATATATATATATATATATATATATATATATATATGTATGTATGTATGTATATTGAATTTTTGTACTTATAATGTTGTGTCAATTGTGAGAAGAATTAAAAACTGAGCACTTGCTGTATTGTATGGCTACCGAATCGATGAAGTTTATCTGATAAACAGCGATTGGATTTCGTCTCGACCACACTCGAATCCCCGCCATTTTACTACCGTCTGGAGCATTTGCTTCTACTACCGTGGGACTCCAAGTTTGCAGTAAGCAGTTAAATCTTCACCATCCACGACCATACAGTAAATCGCAAAATTGGGATAAAAATTGGGAACGGGACATCCAAGAATCTATTAATCAGAGAAGTAGAAAACAATAATGATCATATTTCGTAGTGTCTAGGAAGCGTTCGTAAGTAAATGCTAAACTGACTTATCAGTAAATGAAAAATGTATATGTCAGGGCAATTAAGTGTGTTGTAAGCTTTGAATTGGCTAATAGTCATTAAAACTCTACAATGCGGTATATTTTATTATGTGAAATTAAAACGAGAACAGAGAACGTAGATAATGGTGGATGATTTAAATTACATTTAGTATAAAAGTATATTTCATAAAAATCACGAGCCAAAACTCCATTTTTAAGACGAGTGTTTTTGGCAGTTAACTTAGTTTTTTATTAATTATTTGGTAAGTATTCCGTTTACAAAATACCACCCCGAGTTAAAACTATTGATATATACGTGTTTTCCAACTGAAAAGGGGTTTAACGTATTTTAGCGCCGTCGTCCAAATACAGGAAGAATGTGAGTCCAAATATAAAACAATTTATCGTTTAATGTTAAAAAAAATGTTAATGATTTTTATGCAACGCATTACAAGGTTATAAACATTAAACGATAAATTGTTCTATATTTGGACTCTAATTCTTCCCGTATTTGGACGACCATGCTAAAGTACGTGAAAACCCGTTTCCGTTGGAAAACGTGTATATCTCAAAAAAGTTTTAACTCGGAAAATATTTATCGTTAATTGTATCAGTCTATGGAAACGCCATCTAAATATACGGTGTGGTATAAAAGTGACTATCACAAATTGCGGTTAACCGGTGCCGCCGTACGGTTAAACCGAACATAACCGAAGTACGGAACGTGGCGGTTTAGAAGAGGTCCATATTGGTCAATTTCTGCAGTTTCCGTCACAGTTAACGAGTCTGCCATCTGACCCCGCCATAAATATAATCCCCTCCCCATACCCAGTTTCCCCACACCACCCATCCCCGCCACTCCCCTCCCGCCGTAATAAAGAGACGTGTTTGTTATGCCCATGGACTAGTGGTTAGAGGGCGTGAGGGGGTTATTTTCGTATCAGATTATCAAACATTTTGAAATCCTTTGAATAGGGCATGCGATGGCGACTCTCCTCATTGTGGTTCCTTCTATAAAGCGAAATTAAGTGTAAAACTGCTTCCTTAGTCACTGAACAATTAATATACAGCGTGTCCACAAAGTCATGTCACACTTTTACATACATTTATTTACAGAAGTACACAGGGTGTTCGTTTGAAAACTTCAAACTCGTATTAAAATACTTATACTTATAGCCCAAGTATCGAAATTCTGTAAACGGGTGTGTATAGTACTAATTGGGGGAACAAAAATTTGTTTTAAATGGGGGTACTCACCCCCTGCCCCCCCGTACCCAGAGCAAAAATTTTGAAATGGCAACTAATACCTTGTGGCACCTCAAATTGAAGCTCATAAAAATGCTGTATTTTGGTAAAACAATTTGACATCGGCCAAGCCGTTTGGTGTCAGCAGCCAATAATGTAATTTCTTACCCAACAATTATTAGTCTACAAACTACTGTACTACTGCTAATAACAACAAAATTACCCACTGAATACTGTTGTAAATCCTTTTTAAACTTCAAATCAAATTTTCAAATTGGTAGCCATTGTTGTTCAAGTAAAAAAATAGCCTGTTTCAATTGCTTGCCTAACATTTCTAAAGGTTTCTCTGGTTAATCGTCTGCACTCAGCATTGATCCTGTTTTTCGAGTCTTTGATACCAGTGGGATGTGTTGTAAAAACCACTGATTTCAAGTGACCCCACAAAAAAGCCTAAGGGTGTTAAGTCTGGAGACCTTGCCGGCCACTCAATTGATCCTCTTCTACCGATCCAGTGATCCGGGTAGTATGCATCTAGCCATTGTCGCACAGGAAGAGTATAATGTGGAGGAGATCCAACTTGTTGAAAATAAAACAAGCACCCCCATTTTGAAAATATTTTTTCTCTCCCAATTAGTACTATACACTCCCGTTTACAGAATGTTGATACTTGGGCTATAAGTATTTTAATACGAGTTTGAAGTTTTCAAATGAACACCTTGTTTACAACACAATTAATAATGAAATTAACATAGGATTAAAGAGTACTTTCAACAGTTTTACGTCAGTTTATCTGAATTCGACAGAAGCCCCATGGATGGGCCTGCAGACGTCCAGGTGTACTTTGAACTTATCCCACATTTTGATCAGGACATCTGGGGCCCTCAACAATAAAAACAATTCTATTTATAGAATCCTCATTAGGTCCATTTTCTATACAGAATAACAACAGCAAAGTCATACCTCTTTAATTTGTCATCTGGCTTCAAAGCATGCAATAGTTGAGGATTTTAACCATTAGATATTTCAAAACTTTGTGAGCTGTATACTTAGGGACATTCAACTCACATCTACTTTGCCGCTCAGATGTTTTTGACTTATAACAAAGCGGTTTTGAACGTTTTCGACGATTTCCTCCTGATTATAGCCTACCTGTCCACAGATTTTCCGATAACACGGCTGTTTCCTTAAACTTCTTATCCCTTCAATAAATGCTGCGTCTGTTAAAGTTATTTTTATGAAACACTCAACGATACTCACGCTTCACTGAAATCACAGAATGAAATTTTGCTAGCTACAAAATACACTGAACCCCCTTTTTTACAGAGTTGCCATTACGGCAGTTTTCCTAAAATCGGTAGCCACAGATGAGAATAGTGTTTAACTCAGTTAATTTTATAATTTTAAAACATCTTTTAATTTATATCTGCGAACAATAATATAGTAGCAATAATAAATTAAAAGTGTGATGTGAGTTCGTGGACACACTGTATTTACTTGATTAGCGTCCACCCGGTGGTCTAGAAAAATTTAATTTATGTCTGTCATGTCTGTCTTTCCGCACGATATCTTCTGGATGAATTAACTTATAAACTTGTGATTTTACTTAAACTTATAAACTTGAGTCTTCCTTTTTTATCTAGGCAACATAAGTTCGATGGTAGTTCATGACCCCATGGGGTTTAGCTGAGCGTTAGCGAATCTTAACTTTTCCAAAAATATCTCAAGAAGGGATTAAACTTGGAATTTCGCATATTTTGCTAAAATCTCAGTAGTCTGGAAAAATGTTTCATTTGTCTGTCTTCAGCAGTATATATCGAGAACGATATGTGATATAAACTTGAAATTTTACACGAAGCTCAGGCAGACAAAGACTCCAAATTGTAGGAGTGGAGTATGTGGTAGTGTTAAATTCTAAACGCTTTACTCCCGAAAGTGAAATAGAGTTAAACTTAACATTCACTTTGCATCAACCCTTCCCTTCAACCCTTTCCAGCAGTGCAAAAGTAATC
The DNA here is from genome assembly GCF_021130785.1 of Homalodisca vitripennis. NCBI lineage: Eukaryota > Metazoa > Arthropoda > Insecta > Hemiptera > Cicadellidae > Homalodisca > Homalodisca vitripennis. The sequence continues at coordinate 28,290,436 of NC_060213.1, read as the reverse complement.
AAATTAGTTGAAACGGTATTTTTTTGTTTATAAAAATAGGTTTTTTATTTTACTATTTTGAAATAAAACAACCCCTGAAAGCCAAAATAATTGTAACACCATTTTTAAGTATTCCCTGATTAAATTTACATTCTAAATTTAGTCTAAACCAATCGTTTCGTTGGAGTACACACATCATATTTTACTCAAAATTATAATTTTGCGTAAAATTACCTGCATCCACAAAACTTTTTATATATTTGGATGATAATATTAAAATAAATATTCATGTTTATAAGAGTGCGGATTACTGTACGGCCTTCCGTGAAACGTAGGTTTCAAAAATACCCACATTTTCTTGTTATACCCCTCCCTATTCCGGTATGTTTTACAGCTTCGTACTACAAGATTTGTAGTTCATTAAGTACCGAGAGTGTAGTATATGACTTTAAAAATATTAAATCTGTCTTAGGTATACGGGTGCTACACAATTATATTTGTGTGACATATAAATTTAATAAGCCTTTATTATGGAGGTGAATTGATGGGTAGAGTACGATAAGCGGACCTGGTATTTATATCGAAATTACCAAACGATATTTCAATATTATACCATTCAATATAATCAACCAATAATAATTAATTTGCACAATAACGAAATTATCTGCACCAACTGTTTTGATATTTTAAACATAATTTGTTCTATAAGTGACTTCTTTTAAATAAAAAAAGATAGTTAACTTTATAGAACTATATAAACACTAAAAGATTATTTACTGTGTCTTTCTCGGTTTCCAGATGGTTTTGTTGTTATTTGTTTGTATTATTTAAATTTCACTTTCCCTATATTACCAGTCTTGTAATTATATCGTTTAATTGAATACTATGTTTCCTTTAGCATTTATGACATTATGTAGTTGTTTAAACTATTTTTATTACTTTAATACATGTGACTTTAATTTAGTATTTTAGATACGTTGATATCGATATTCTGTTGTTCGATATATAAAGTATCGATTATTGTAATAACCTATACATAAACCGGGTCCGCTTATCGTACTCTGCCCGAATCGATTTATAATATCAGTATTGTTGTATCCTTATTCATTTCGATTGCACGTTAAATAATGCTTCGCACAGAGTGTTTAAGAGAGTGAGTAAACCCAAGATTAAAAGAGAGAAAGAAGAGTGTTCCTTACTACGTTCGAAGTGTGAAACACCCAACCGCAATAAAATACCCGGCCACATATAAACTCGCTTGGTAAAGTCTAGAAGGCCAAGACTTTCTGAAAGAAGTCTTATCTTGTTTACAAACCCGGCTGATTGTGTAAATAAAAAGCGAAAACAAGCTCAGCTGATTACAGAGCGCACTATGACGTCACCGGAACCCTTCCAGCGTCACCAAGCGCCTACTTCTGTGTCTTTTCAACTATTTCGGAGTTGTTATGGTAGATTATTCATTTAAATTACCGTTGCTTTGATAAAAAGGTAAACCAAAGACGGAAGAGCTTTGTAAGCGAATCCTCATAGGTTTCTAAGGGCATATAAGTTGTAATTAGCAACGATTTATAAGACATGCTTGGAAGTTTAAAAAATGGCATATTATATTGCTTAGTGTATATATATATATATATATATATATACATGTATATATATATATATATATATGTTTCAGTTACACCCTGTATATATATATCTAATATATATATATATATATATATATATATATATATATATATATATATATATATATATATAGGGTGTAACTGAAATATACATACAAACTTCAGGAGGTTTTTTCTGGGGTGAACAAAAACCAAAAAATTCATGTAAATGTATATCCTAAAATGCATAGTTTTCCGTCTGTCCGTCTGTTTGTGTTTTTTTTTTACATTAAAAGATTTTTTAACTATCAATTAAATGTAAAACTTTAAATTGTCAACTAATGCCAAAGATCGTCAATAAAAAAATGTAAAATGTTTAGTCAAAAAAATTCAAAACGGTGGCTTGTTCAAGTCTGTGATGATGCATTTCTTAAAAACTACTTCCTGTATAAAAAAAATATACAAATATGTTATAACATTCATTCTAAAATAAACGGTACCTCATTTATTGAAATCGCTCAAGAGAAAAAAAAACATTTTTGGCATTTTTCTTATCCTAGTAACATACCAATTTGCAAGTTTTTCCAATATCCAGAAAATTATAGTATTCGACAACTGTTAAGAAAATTGAACAAAAATATTTCACCTTAAAATAAAGTTTTAAGCTGTCATTACTAAGAAATAGGGAACAACTTAACAGTACAGCAGTTATTTCAAAACCTTTGGGATCACTTAACAACAGATGTTTAATATGCCTTCCATTTGATGTGATGCATGCATTAACACGGCAGGTCATTGATTGCCGAGTTCTTTAGAGTATCCCTTACACTATTGCTTGCTGTAAAAGGTCATCCCTAGTGTTGACTGGTTTTGCATAAACTAAGGCACTATATTTATTTATTACCTGTATCTTACTAGCCCTTCCGGTAATATAAGAATAAAAACGGAATGTGCTTTGGGACTAAAAAAGTTTTAAAATTAAATTAGTTTTAGACGATACCTACATTAGTCCCATGAACATTATTTCTTCCGTGACTTTCTTCCTTCACTATTTCCATCTCTTCTGGCAACCGTATATCTGAACCACTTATGTTCTGGGTTTCCTCTTTCACTGTCATCAGACTAGCCATGTTCAATTATAATGTGTACAGATAATTTAAATAAAGAATTAGTTATTGTTATCTTTAAATCGTTGGTATTGTTAATGATTGGATTTTATTATTTACTTTTTATACATTGTTAAACGTTTTCATACGTTTTGTACTTACTGCCTTAGTCACTTGCGTCAGTGGACTTCCACATGGAGCTTCCATTTACCCTTTGCTCTTGATTTTTGTAATCTTTGTATTATCTTAGCTCGCTCATTATTATAACTTAACTTTTAAATAAAATTGATATGGTCAGTGTTTTGCTCATTTTTCGAAAAAGTATATAAATGTGAGTGTAACGGCTTACAAGATGCATGTCTTTTATCTCCAGTAGAGAATATTTGTACTGAATTCTATTCAAGCCGTTCAAACATTTTTGGAATTGATTGTGTTCAGAAATAGCTCTTAAAAACATATACGTATTTTATATTTTTATTGAAGTACTGTTTTGAGCTCATAATGATGCATATTGATTAAAAGTTACCCTACTTACGAAAAAGAAATCAATTAGAAGAAAAAGCAGAATTGAAGAATTTTGTCACAAACTATTTTTATGCTGCCGTAAGTAAAAGGATTTCTTTTTTTATATTCCAAAATTTACATGACCACCAAAGACATGCAAATTTCACATATGACATGTAATTTTTTTCTCATAATGAACTTTAAACAATATACGTCATAACCAATTTTAATAAACCTATATTGTGTTGTTTAGTTGAACCATTACATAATTATCAAACTTTAACATGTTAAGTTTTGTATAGTTTATTTATTATATAATATACTTGATAGTGTTTCATTCCTATACTTTTCACTCCTTTTTCTATTACTTGTTCTAAATGTACATTTTTTCGAAGATTTACGTAATTACATTTTAGTTTCGTTAATTTAAGTTTAATGCATCATTGCATGCTACTCTGTACAAAAATGCATTACCGTTTGTCGAATAAATAAAATTAATATGTAACATTAAATAACCTGTCCGGGACTTTTGAACCCCGTATATATTAGGCGAATATAAAAAAAATGAAACTTGTACATTGTTTTCAACAGGACAGCGAGTGATAAATCTTAAACCTGAGAGGAAGTTTTTAAACTGTGTGCCACAAATAACCAATCAGAAAAAAATCTTCTAAATAGGAACTAAAGTAATACGGCAGTTTTATTACAATTTATAAAAATCTCATGTCCTTCAAGTTAATTTTCTTCTTTAAATTTCTTTACACATGTGTCAAATTTAAAACATTAAAAAGAATTTAAAAGTGTTTTAGTTGCAGGGTAATACGGGATTTTTTGTCAATAATCATGACATCGGTGTAAGCCTAAGAACTGAAAGTAATGATAATGTTGAGTTTAGTTCCATTTTATACGATAGAGATCCAAAAATAGTTGGCGATGAAGACGTTTAAAAGTCTGTCCATTGTTTCGAAACCAGAAGTCACTGTAAGCTGCCTTCAAAACATTCTGAAGTTTATTTATGTACCAACACACATACACTTAATTTTATCGGGTTGAACGTACAAATGTAACGTTTGTAAACAAAAACATCAAGTTTGGTAATACAATACGAAGTAGTAAAATGTAGTTAAAATTGGAAAAACGTTTTTTGTTCAGGAAAGGGCTTCAGGAAGGGTGTTGAAGGAAACAGGATTTTCCGGACATTTGCCATCGTTCAATTATACAAAATATCAGTAACACTACGTTTCGAGATCTGCAATCTGATCTCTTCTTCAGGTCAATAACTAACCTAACACATAATTACAAACTGGGCTAAAATAAACAAATCATACCAGAACGTTGTGGCACGCCTAAGTCAAGAAACCCAAACACCATGTTTTGTGTCAACTTTACTAATTCTAAAAACATGCAATTAACAAAAAACTAATCACAACACTAATTATTAAAACTGAATTACAGAATACAGGTCAAAATTCGTCTGCATTCGTCGATCAACCACCTGCGACTGGCCAAAGGCCAATAGCATATGCCGATCGTCACGGTAGAACCAAGCTGGCGGCAATGAAAAGGAAGGGAGACAGGAATCGGCCTTATTTATTTCTTTTTTTAATGAAAAAGGCCCTTGTATTTAAATTGTTTACTTAACACAAAATCAATTTCACCACCTGAAATAAAATAAATTTACCGTTGGTTTAGATGAGAAAACTCCGAGCGTGACTACCTAGTCTTTTCATCAAACGTAAAGGCTAACCTAAACGTTTAATCAAATAAAGAGCTTAACGCTGCACAGAGCCGGCCAGGGTTCTGAGAAATGATAACCCAGTGATAAGGCACGCGCCTGTCCTTGCCCTCACAAGTCTTGTCGTTACAATAGTAGTCGCCGTGCTGTTTGTTGTTTTTCTGTCAGAACGTTTCTCTTATCTGTCTACTTTGTATTAAGTCTCATTCTAGTCGTGGTTTAGATTATATAACTCTACAGTTAAAATTGAAGTATTAGGGGGTTGTGTTGCTACTTTTACTATAGGATTTTATTATTATAGGTATAAAATGTTGTCTCATCATTCCTCTAAACTCTCTGCAGGACCCTTGGTTTTAAACAACCCTCTTTCTTAAATTTCTTAAATGATTAAAATAAAACACATAGCTTTCCAAGAGATGGTGTTTGTAATATCCTTTATTTATACAGTTTCCTTATTTTTTCCCTTGTGGACAGTAAAATTGCGAAAACAACTCGTCTGACCCTTGTAGTAGTATAAAAATGGTCTATTTTTGGAAGTTTACGAAGTCTAATAACGCAACCATGACACGTAATCATAATTCATGAGGTTTTATATTCTACGGACGCATAATTTACCTTGTTTTAAAGAGATTGGTTATTCTTATCTTATCTTATCTTATCTACTAATGCCTCCTGCCACCACTATTGTGATATTAGCCCTAGGAATTTCATTCAATCAAGTCGTAATCTTAAAGTAACTAATATAAACCACAAATACATACAATAACTTTCTTACGCGAGTTTCACATAATTAAATCACACTCAAACAGAAAAAAACACTCATAAATCAAATACAATTAAACTTTGTTATAAAATACTGTCGTTAAATAACTGAAACAAAATAATTTTTAAAATATTGTTGATTGAGGGATTTGGAACCTTCTGTCCACACGAGATCTCAAGAACAAACTGACCTACATACGTGAAATTTTACACGAAATTTCATTTCTATATAGGCAACATTGAGTCCTATGATGGCAAGGATGTAGCCAACAAAGGGTCCTAGGGGTTCGGACTCCCCCACCAAATTTTTAATTTTTTTTCAATAACTTTTTTAGTAAACGATTATTATTATTCAAATAATTCAGTATTACTGAAATGTACAGCTAAAAGATCGTTCCAGCCAAAAAAAAAAGAAAAAGAAAAAAAACGGGTCAAGAACTTTTAAGGAACAAAATTGAGCCTTACTACGTTCTTGCATGATGGCGTATGTGACTCCACGGAATTTGGTTGAGCGTTAGCGAACGTTTTTATATCGGTCTTATAGGCAATCATAATGGCAACGAGGTCACAGAATGCACAGATCTAGAAACAAACTCAGTACAATCAAATGGTATTTTATCACTGATATAGTAAAAGAATGAGACTAATGTGGATGTTGAGCTTAGCTCCAGTTTACCTTCCTCTTAGCGCAGCGCCCAGTGAAGCAAATCCCCGGATTCCTTGACAGAAACATTAATAATTAATGGTGAATCTACTCGAAATAGGATCGGTTTTCCTTATGTCCATTATCCATAGCATACATCCCATAACGAGATAAGCCGGTGTCTCCACCAAATCCATTTAATATTGCATTAGCGTTTATTAAATATTCAATGTTAGTCTCATGCTTAACCCCGGTTTGTCTTTAAGTTGGGCGTTTTATCTGAATAGATTCTTAAAATCATTTTACAAACGCGTATATGATCTCTTTGGGTATTCTAAAAATAATAAATAAGAACTTATTTCAAAAATCATAATACTTATTTATATAATGTATTAAAACAATACCTCATACAAAAGTGATAATTTAAAATGTTTCTTTATTTTTAATGAAGGTTATAAATGGCTTCCCTGCATGTTCCGGCTTACATTTTTTACATAAATTATGCATATTGTGGATTATTTTAATTGATTGCGCATACGTACACCTTAAAATATAAAAATAAAATACATAGCACTGTCAAATATTGTGTAACACTTTTCTATAAGCACTGGTGTGTTTAAGATGTTGACAATACCAAAAACATTTTGAATAATTTGAAAAGAACTTAAGGTTTATTCAGAAATTCTAATCTAAAGAGTAATGAAACTTTTAAAAATTTGTATTCCTTAGCTAAAAAAATGAATACATTCAATGATCAAGGTAGAAAAAGATGTGATATCTTCGTTGCATCCTAATAATTGAACTACTTTGATTTTTAAATGGGTTTCGATGGCCATAATTTTTACTAGCAAATATTCTTTGAAACGGACTTAAATGATTCCAGCGTATTTATATTAAGACTTTTACCTTTGCGATTGGTGATTAGGAACCTAACTATACCTATCATCACCCTCGATTATATTTACCCAAGGTAGGTATAAATAACCCAAGTTTCCAAAATGGCCATTAACATGTTGGAAGCTTTCATAAGCATATTGGTGGAATGTCCCTGGGTCAAAGACAGGTGGTTCGAATAAATTATCTGGGGGCTTCGTCAACAATTTATTTAGGTAATTGACGAGGAGGACCCTATTGATTCGAGAAAATCGCGGGAATGACTGTAGAGGAATTAACGAACTTTTAAATATAATTAAAGATAAAACGTCAAAAATATCAAAACTGATACGGTGGTGAGAACTGAAATTCTATAGACTGAATTCTTTTGTGTTTGTTTTCCACTGGATATTTCAAGAACTAGAAATTTTGCATGAAACCTAATTTTTACTTTAAACAAGGATGTGTTTGGTGATAACGCATGTTTCTCCATGAGATTTTGCTAAGCATGAAGGCTGGGAAAATGACTATTGTGGGCTGTAAACTTTTCTTTTCTACCTGATTATCTGTTCTGAGGATATCTCAAGAAAGAAATTAGCTGTAGACTTAAAATTTTACACTCAATTTCAGCGAACCCCAACTTGTTACGTGACAAGTGGTTGTGGTCTTGCATACTGCTGCCTTGTATATATAGAAAGATTATTCATATTGAATCCATCAGTTTGTTTATTCTTTTTAAATATTGTAAGTTATTTTCAAACATTTATTTGCTAAACAATCTTCTTAAGCTATTAAAAGGCTCAATATTAATGCACCTATACTAAATATTTCCTCAATGCCTACAACTATTGTAGCAGGCATAGACAAATTCAAACAATTAAGAACAAAATTTAACATATCTCTGTTATTTTATTCTAAATGTGTGATGCTCGATGTAACTTTTTCAGTAATTTAAACTCAAATTAATCTATGTTACATTTTTAGTTACACAAACTGCAACGTTTGCTAGTTCGACTATAAATATATCTCAACACTTATAAGAAATAGTATTGTATTTAATTAATTCATAAAAGGGTTTCAGTGACGGTGTGCAAAAGTATAGCTACTTACTAAATAGAACAAAAAACTGAAAAAGTAGAACGCCAAGAGGAAGAATGCAGCGTTGCTGTGGAAAGTTAATTAACTCAAGTTAATCCCTTTTACTTCTCCACCGGGTACATCTTCATTTATAGAAGGAGGAAAATCCTTGGCATGCTTTACTTCTTAAGAGTCTAAACCTCTACATCTTTAACTAAGCGAATTTCAGTATAACTATAATATGGTTTTTAAGGAATACATTGGTTTTTGTGATCTGTCTATTGCAGACTTGCATGACTAAATTTCATGACGAAAAATGTTTTGGCTTCACTACCCAAAACCACTTTTGATAAAAAAATCCATATAATTCATTCTTGGAGATTTTTCTTATTTTGGGAGGGGAGGGTTGTGGAAAACGTCTTGAAGAACATGCACATGTGAGTATTTACAGTGTTTATTTAAATTGGAATTAAAAAACCTTTCCAATTGTCTCTAATATTTGTAATATCTTACATTTTCTTTTGCAAAAATATTCAGGTACAGGGTTTTTTTTTAACAAACTGTCTGGAAACAAATGATACTTTTAAAGTCATATACTAATCTGAAACTCAATTTATTTTGCAACTCAAACAGTTTATTCTAAATAAGAAGTATCCATTATTTACTAAAACACACAAATCACAATAGAAAGTGTCGTTTTTTTCTTGGAATAAGCTTTGTGAAGTTATTTTTTACGTTGTAGCATTGTACGGTGTGCATCATGGCATTGCACACCGACAGAACACCGTTCTCTCCGCCCGTTTAATGAACACAGAGCGTTCCACCTTTGATTGTAATGTAGTTACCCAGTTGTGTAACTAACACAAGGTTAACTTCAGGTCAGCGAGTGAAGTTTCGAATTTTCCCAACAAAATTATTTAACTCACATTGATCTTAATTCTTGCATTCAAAATTTTCTGGTAAATAATCTCAAAACTAATCATGAAAAGACAAATTACATCAACTTCTGTTTACGTGGGTTGAATACTTATGAAACCCCAACAGTAATGATGGATAACATTGTTCTGGAAGAAACTGATTCTGCTAAATTTCTAGGAATACACCTAGATAAAGGGTTGACCTGGAAAGTTCACACTGAAAGTTATGCGCTAAATTGGCAACTGGAATTTTTGTCCTTCGAAATTTATCAAAGTTTTGTACGTCTGATGTCTTAATGATTGCTTACTATGGATTAATATTTCCATACCTGTCGTACGGAATTTCTCTGTGGGGCAGTTGTGCCATGTCAAACTTGGAAAGAGTATTCAGACTGCAAAAAAAGCTGTTCGAATCATCGCAAAATTGAACAACAGAGAGTCATATCGAATTGCCTTCAGGGAGCTCAACTTCCTAACTCTTCCCAGCTTGTATATTTTAGAGACTTCATTTTACTGTCGATTTCAGTGTATATTGACGCAGGGCAGTGATAAGAGACAAGAGCTCATGTTATCATTCTTGATTCAGAATAGTTATTCACTATCTCTCTCGTACAGTCATGCTATCATTCTTGATTCAGAGTAACCATTCACTATCTCTCTCGTACAATCATGTTATCATTCTTGATTCAGAATAGTTATTCACTATCTCTCTCGTACAGTCATGTTATCATTCTTGATTCAGAATAGCCATTCGCTATCTTTCTCGTACAGTCATGCTATCATTCTTGATTCAGAGTAACCATTCACTATCTCTCTCGTACAGTCATGTTATCATTCTTGATTCAGAGTAACCATTCACAATCTCTCTCGTACAGTCATGCTATCATTCTTGATTCAGAGTAACCATTCACTATCTCTCTCGTACAGTCATGCTATCATTCTTGATTCAGAGTAACCAATCACTATCTCTCTCGTACAGTCGTGCTATCATTCTTGATTCAGAGTAACCATTCACTATCTCTCTCGTTATCATTCTTGATTCAAAGTAACCATTCACTATCTCTCCCGTACACTCATGCTATCATTCTTGATTCAGAGTAACCATTCACTATCTCTCTCGTACAGTCATGCTATCACTCTTGATTCAGAGTAACCATTCACTATCTCTCTCGTACAGTCGTACTATCATTCTTGATTCAGAGTAACCATTCACTATCTCTCTCGTTATCATTCTTGATTCAAAGTAACCATTCACTATCTCTCTCGTACAGTCATGCTATCATTCTTGATTCAGAGTAACCATTCACTATCTCTCTCGTTATCATTCTTGATTCAGAGTAACGTTCACTATCTCTCTCGAACAGTCATGTTATCATTCTTGATTCGTAGTAACCATTCACTATCTCTCTCGTACAGTCATGTTATCATTCTTGATTCAGAGTAACCATTCACTATCTCTCTCGTACAGTCAAGCTATCATTCTTGATTCAGAGTAACCATTCACTATCTCTCTCGTACAGTCATGTTATCATTCTTGATTCAGAATAGTTATTCACTATCTCTCTCGTACAGTCATGTTATCATTCTTGATTCAGAATAGTTATTCACTATCTCTCTCGTACAGTCATGCTATCACTCTTGATTCAGAGTAACCATTCACTATCTCTCTCGTACAGTCATGTTATCATTCTTGATTCAGAGTAACCATTCACTATATCTCTCGTCCAGTCATGTTATCATTCTTGATTCAGAGTAACCATTCACTATCTCTCTCGTACAGTCATGTTATCATTCTTGATTCAGAATAGTTATTCACTATCTCTCTCGTACAGTCATGCTATCATTCTTGATTCAGAATAGTCATTCACTGCTTTTCCTCGTACAGTCATGTTATCATTCTTGATTCAGAGTAAAGTTCACTATCTCTCTCGTACAGTCATGCTATCATTCTTGATTCAGAATAGCCATTCGCTATCTCTCTCGTATAGTCATGCTATCATTCTTGATTCACAGTAACCATTCACTATCTCTCTCGTACAGTCATGCTATCATTCTTGATTCAGAATAGTCATTCACTGCTTTTCCTCGTACAGTCATGTTATCATTCTTGATTCAGAGTAACGTTCACTATCTCTCTCGTAGCCTACAGTCATGCTATCATTCTTGATTCAATATAGTCATTCACTGCTTTTCCTCGTACAGTAATGTTATCATTCTTGATTCAGAGTAACGTTCACTATCTCTCTCGTACAGTCATGCTATCATTCTTGATTCAGAATAGTCATTCACTGCTTTTCCTCGTACAGTCATGTTATCATACTTGATTCAGAGTAACGTTCACTATCTCTCTCGTACAGTCATGCTATCATTCTTGATTCAGAATAGTCATTCACTGCTTTTCCTCGTACAGTCATTTTATCATTCTTGATTCAGAGTAACCATTCACTATCTCTCTCGTACAGTCATGCTATCATTCTTGATTCAGAGTAACCATTCACTATCTCTCTCGTACAGTCATGCTATCATTCTTGATTCAGAATAGCCAATCGCTATCTCTCTCGTACAGTCATGCTATCATTCTTGATTCATAGTAACCATTCACTATCTCTCTCGTACAGTCATGCTATCATTCTTGATTCAGAGTAACCATTCACTATCTCTCTCGTACAGTCGTGCTATCATTCTTGATTCAGAGTAACCATTCACTATCTCTCTCGTACAGTCATGCTATCATTCTTGATTCAGAGTAACCATTCACTATCTCTCTCGTACAGTCGTGCTATCATTCTTGATTCAGAGTAACCATTCACTATCTCTCTCGTTATCATTCTTGATTCAAAGTAACCATTCACTATCTCTCTCGTACAGTCATGCTATCATTCTTGATTCAGAGTAACCATTCACTATCTCTCTCGTACAGTCATGCTATCATTCTTGATTCAGAGTAACCATTCACTATCTCTCTCGTACAGTCGTACTATCATTCTTGATTCAGAGTAACCATTCACTATCTCTCTCGTTATCATTCTTGATTCAAAGTAACCATTCACTATCTCTCTCGTACAGTCATGCTATCATTCTTGATTCAGAGTAACCATTCACTGCTTTTCCTCGTACAGTAATGTTATCATTCTTGATTCAGAGTAACGTTCACGATCTCTCTCGTACAGTCATGCTATCATTCTTGATTCAGAATAGTCATTCACTGCTTTTCCTCGTACAGTCATTTTATCATTCTTGATTCAGAGTAACCATTCACTATCTCTCTCGTACAGTCATGCTATCATTCTTGATTCAGAGTAACCATTCACTATCTCTCTCGTACAGTCATGCTATCATTCTTGATTCAGAATAGCCATTCGCTATCTCTCTCGTACAGTCATGCTATCATTCTTGATTCAGAGTAACCATTCACTATCTCTCTCGTACAGTCATGCTATCATTCTTGATTCAGAGTAACCATTCACTATCTCTCTCGTACAGTCAAGCTATCATTCTTGATTCAGAGTAACCATTCACTATCTCTCTCGTACAGTCATGTTATCATTCTTGATTCAGAATAGTTATTCACTATCTCTCTCGTACAGTCATGCTATCACTCTTGATTCAGAGTAACCATTCACTATCTCTCTCGTACAGTCATGTTATCATTCTTGATTCAGAGTAACCATTCACTATATCTCTCGTACAGTCGTACTATCATTCTTGATTCAGAGTAACCATTCACTATCTCTCTCGTACAGTCATGTTATCATTCTTGATTCAGAATAGTTATTCACTATCTCTCTCGTACAGTCATGCTATCACTCTTGATTCAGAATAGTTATTCACTATCTCTCTCGTACAGTCATGTTATCATTCTTGATTCAGAATAGTTATTCACTATCTCTCTCGTACAGTCATGCTATCATTCTTGATTCAGAATAGCCATTCGCTATCTCTCTCGTATAGTCATGCTATCATTCTTGATTCAGAGTAACCATTCACTATCTCTCTCGTACAGTCATGCTATCATTCTTGATTCAGAATAGTCATTCACTGCTTTTCCTCGTACAGTAATGTTATCATTCTTGATTCAGAGTAACGTTCACTATCTCTCTCGTAGCCTACAGTCATGCTATCATTCTTGATTCAATATAGTCATTCACTGCTTTTCCTCGTACAGTAATGTTATCATTCTTGATTCAGAGTAACGTTCACTATCTCTCTCGTACAGTCATGCTATCATTCTTGATTCAGAATAGCCATTCGCTATCTCTCTCGTATAGTCATGCTATCATTCTTGATTCAGAGTAACCATTCACTATCTCTCTCGTACAGTCATGCTATCATTCTTGATTCAGAATAGTCATTCACTGCTTTTCCTCGTACAGTCATGTTATCATACTTGATTCAGAGTAACGTTCACTATCTCTCTCGTACAGTCATGCTATCATTCTTGATTCAGAATAGTCATTCACTGCTTTTCCTCGTACAGTCATTTTATCATTCTTGATTCAGAGTAACCATTCACTATCTCTCTCGTACAGTCATGCTATCATTCTTGATTCAGAGTAACCATTCACTATCTCTCTCGTACAGTCATGCTATCATTCTTGATTCAGAATAGCCATTCGCTATCTCTCTCGTACAGTCATGCTATCATTCTTGATTCAGAGTAACCATTCACTATCTCTCTCGTACAGTCATGCTATCATTCTTGATTCAGAGTAACCATTCACTATCTCTCTCGTACAGTCGTGCTATCATTCTTGATTCAGAGTAACCATTCACTATATCTCTCGTTATCATTCTTGATTCAAAGTAACCATTCACTATCTCTCTCGTACAGTCATGCTATCATTCTTGATTCAGAGTAACCATTCACTATCTCTCTCGTACAGTCATGCTATCATTCTTGATTCAGAGTAACCATTCACTATCTCTCTCGTACAGTCATGCTATCATTCTTGATTCAGAGTAACCATTCACTATCTCTCTCGTACAGTCGTACTATCATTCTTGATTCAGAGTAACCATTCACTATCTCTCTCGTTATCATTCTTGATTCAAAGTAACCATTCACTATCTCTCTCGTACACTCATGCTATCATTCTTGATTCAGAGTAACCATTCACTGCTTTTCCTCGTACAGTAATGTTATCATTCTTGATTCAGAGTAACGTTCACTATCTCTCTCGTACAGTCATGCTATCATTCTTGATTCAGAATAGTCATTCACTGCTTTTCCTCGTACAGTCATGTTATCATTCTTGATTCAGAGTAAAGTTCACTATCTCTCTCGTACAGTCATGCTATCATTCTTGATTCAGAATAGTCATTCACTGCTTTTCCTCGTACAGTCATTTTATCATTCTTGATTCAGAGTAACCATTCACTATCTCTCTCGTACAGTCATGCTATCATTCTTGATTCAGAGTAACCATTCACTATCTCTCTCGTACAGTCATGTTATCATTCTTGATTCAGAGTAACCATTCACTATCTCTCTCGTACAGTCATGCTATCATTCTTGATTCAGAGTAACCATTCACTATCTCTCTCGTACAGTCGTACTATCATTCTTGATTCAGAGTAACCATTCACTATCTCTCTCGTTATCATTCTTGATTCAAAGTAACCATTCACTATCTCTCTCGTACAGTCATGCTATCATTCTTGATTCAGAGTAACCATTCACTATCTCTCTCGTACAGTCATGCTATCATTCTTGATTCAGAGTAACCATTCACTATCTCTCTCGTACAGTCATGTTATCATTCTTGATTCAGAGTAACCATTCACTATCTCTCTCGTACAGTCATGCTATCATTCTTGATTCAGAGTAACCATTCACTATCTCTCTCGTACAGTCATGTTATCATTCTTGATTCAGAGTAACGTTCACTATCTCTCTCGTACAGTCATGCTATCATTCTTGATTCAGAATAGTCATTCACTGCTTTTCCTCGTACAGTCATGTTATCATTCTTGATTCAGAGTAACGTTCACTATCTCTCTCGTACAGTCATGCTATCATTCTTGATTCAGAATAGTCATTCACTGCTTTTCCTCGTACAGTCATTTTATCATTCTTGATTCAGAGTAACCATTCACTATCTCTCTCGTACAGTCATGCTATCATTCTTGATTCAGAGTAACCATTCACTATCTCTCTCGTACAGTCATGCTATCATTCTTGATTCAGAATAGCCATTCGCTATCTCTCTCGTACAGTCATGCTATCATTCTTGATTCAGAGTAACCATTCACTATCTCTCTCGTACAGTCATGCTATCATTCTTGATTCAGAGTAACCATTCACTATCTCTCTCGTACAGTCGTGCTATCATTCTTGATTCAGAGTAACCATTCACTATCTCTCTCGTACAGTCATGCTATCATTCTTGATTCAGAGTAACCATTCACTATCTCTCTCGTACAGTCGTGCTATCATTCTTGATTCAGAGTAACCATTCACTATCTCTCTCGTTATCATTCTTGATTCAAAGTAACCATTCACTATCTCTCTCGTACAGTCATGCTATCATTCTTGATTCAGAGTAACCATTCACTGCTTTTCCTCGTACAGTAATGTTATCATTCTTGATTCAGAGTAACGTTCACTATCTCTCTCGTACAGTCATGCTATCATTCTTGATTCAGAATAGTCATTCACTGCTTTTCCTCGTACAGTCATGTTATCATTCTTGATTCAGAGTAACGTTCACTATCTCTCTCGTACAGTCATGCTATC